>NC_088686.1:67159558-67463235 GCF_028017835.1 Emys orbicularis | reverse complement strand
CACATTCATGCATTCTTTATTAATTCATCACACAACTAGGGGGATAATTGCAAAGGTAGCCCGGGATGGGTGGGGGAGGAGGGAAGGAAAAGGACACACTGCAGTTTAAAACTTTAAAACTTTAACACTTATTGCTCGGGAAATCATCTAGGGTGGAGTGACTGGGTGGCCGGAGGCCCCCCCACCGTGTTCTTGGGCGTCTGGGTGAGGAGGCAATGGGACTTGGGGAGGAGGGCTGTTGGTTACACAGGGGCTGTAGTGGCGGTCTGTGCTCCTGCTGCCTTTCCTGCAGCTCAACCATACGCTGGAGCATATCAGTTTGATGCTCCAGCAGCCGGAGCATCGACTCTTGCCTTCTGTGTGCAAGCTGACGCCACCTATCATCTTCAGCCCGCGATTCAGCACGCCACCTCTCCTCTTCAGCCCGCGATTCAGCACGCCACCTCTCCTCTCGCTCATATTGGGCTTTTCTATAATCAGTCATTGACTGCCTCCACGCATTCTGCTGTGCTCTGTCAGCGTGGGAGGCAGTCTGTAGTTCTGTAAACATTTCATCACGCGTCCTTCGCTTCCGCTTTTGAATATTCACTAGCCTCTGTGAAGGAGAAAGATTTGCAGCTGGTGGAGGAGAAGGGAGAGGTGGTTAAAAAGGATACATTTTAGAGAACAATGGGTACACTCTTTCACGTTAAATTTTGCTGTTCACATCACACAGCACATGTGCTTTCGTTACAAGGTCGCATTTTTCCTCTTATATTGAGGGCCTGCCGGTTTGGTGTGAGAGATCACTCACGCAGTGCCAGGCCACAGATTTCAGCTTGCAGGCAGCCATGGTAAGACACAGTCTTTTGGCTTTTTTAACCTTGTTAACATGTGGGGATGGTTTAAAACAGTACTGCTCTCATTAACAGTAGGGGGGGAGGGATAGCTCAGTGGTTTGAGCATTGGCTTGCTAAACCCAGGGTTGTGAGTTCAATCCTTGAGGGGGCCACTTAGGGATCTGGGGCAAAATCAGTACTTGGTCCTGCTAGTGAAGGCAGGGGGCTGGGCTTGATGACCTTTCAAGGTCCCTTCCAGTTCTAGGAGATAGGATATCTCCATTAACCATACCAAGCACCCGTTGGGTTGGCCATTTAAAATGGGTTTGCAATGTAAAAGGAGGGGCTGCGGTTTCAAGATTAACGTGCAGCACAAACCCAACTAATTCCCCTCCCCCACACACCCAATTCTCTGGTATGATCACTTCACCCCACCGCGTGGCTAACAGCGGGGAATATTTCTGTTCAGCAGAGCAGGAAGGGGCACCTCTGAATAAAATGTCCCCTTAATAAAATTGCCCCATTTCAACCAGGTGACCGTGAATGATATCACTCTCCTGAGGATAACAAAGAGCGATAAGGAATGGATGTTGTCTGCATGCCAGCAAACACCGGGACCATACGCTGCCATGCTTTGTTATGCAATGATTCCAGACTACGTGCTACTGGCCTGGCGTGGTAAAGTGTCCTACCATGGCGGACGGGATAAGGCAGCCCTCCCCAGAAACCTTTTGCAAAGGCTTTGGAAGTACATGAAGGAGAGCTTTCTGGAGATGTCCCTGGAGGATTTCCGCTCCATCCCCATACACGTTAACAGACTTTTCCAGTAGCTGTACTGGCCGCGATTGCCCGGGCAAATTAATCATTAATCATTAAACACGCTTGCTTTTAAACCATGTGTAATATTTACAAAGGTACACTCACCAGAGGTCCCCTGTGTGCCCACAGGGTCTTGGGTGAGTTCGGGGGTTACTGGTTCCAGGTCCAGGGTGATAAACATATCCTGGCTGTTGGGGAAACCGGTTTCTCCGCTTCCTTGCTGCTGTGAGCTATCTGTTATCTCCATCCTCATCTTCCTCGTACCCCGAACCCGCTTCCCTGTGTGTTTCTCCAGTGAGGGACTCATAGCACACGGTTGGGGTAGTGGTGGCTGCACCCCCTAGAATGGCATGCAGCTCCGCGTAGAAGCGGCATGTTTGCGGCTCAGCCCCGGACCTTCCGTTTGCTTCTCTGGCTTTGTGGTAGGCTTGCCTTAGCTCCTTAATTTTCATGCGGCACTGCTGTGCATCCCTGTTATGGCCTCTGTCCTTCATGGCCTTGGAGACCTTTTCTAATATTTTGCCATTTCGTTTACTGCTTTGGAGTTCAGCCAGCACTGATTCATCTCCCCATATGGCGAGCAGATCCCGTACCTCCCGTTCTGTCCATGCTGGAGCTCTTTTGCGATCCTGGGACTCCATCACGGTTACCTGTGCTGATGAGCTCTGCGTGGTCACCTGTGCTCTCCACGCTGAGCAAACAGGAAATGAAATTCAAACGTTCGCGGGGCTTTTCCTGTCTACCTGGCCAGTGCATCTGAGTTGAGAGTGCTGTCCAGAGCGGTCACAATGAAGCACTGTGGGATAGCTCCCGGAGGCCAATAACGTCGAATTCCGTCCACACTAACCCAATTCCGACCCCCTAAGGCCGATTTTATCGCTAATCCCCTCGTCGGAGGTGGAGTAAAGAAACCGGTTTAAAGGGCCCTTTAAGTCGAAAGAAAGGGCTTCGTCGTGTGAACGTGTCCAGGCTAAATTCGATTTAACGCGGCTAAAGTCGACCTAAACTCATAGTGTAGACCAGGCCTACGTCCCTAAGGGCGTAGATTATGTTCCTTGGGTGAATGGGTCTTTTTTTGAGGCAGACCAGGTCTTGATGAATTGCAGCATTGACAAACTTACTCGGCTTGAGGAGGTAGGAAGCTCAGAAGTAAGTTCCTCATTTTCTCAGTAGTATTCCCCCTTTTGTGATAGAACCTCAGCTTTCCCATTTCAATTTCCTGGGTGGTAAGTGATTGTAAACTCAAATCGAGGGAAGAACAAAGCCCACCTTAACTGTCAAAGCTTGGGCTTTGCAGAGGTACTCAAGATTCTTATGGTCAGTAAAATAACCTGTACTGGGTGCTGAGCTCCCTCAAAGGTGGTGACGCCATTTTTCAAAAGCAGTTTTGATTGTGAGTTGCTCCTTGTCTAGTATTTCATAACTCATTTCTGTGGGGGGTGAGTTTTCATAGAGTGGTATGGAAAGGGGGCAGAAGGTATGCTGGGGTCGAAATCACTGCAGGAGTACCACCCTGATTGTCACATTGGACATATCTGCTTCCATTATAAATGGGCGAGTCCATAGGTGCCAACTTTCCCCGGCACCGGTGAGTGCTCGCACCCCTTGGCCCTGCCCCGACTTCACCCTTTCCCCGCCCCTGCCCCACCCCCATTCCAACCCCTTCCCCCAAATCCCCACCCCAACTTCACCCCCTCCCTGCCCCATTGGACCCCTTCCCCAAATCCTCGCCCCGGCCCCACCTGTTCCCCGAGTGCGCCACGTTCCCCCTCCCTCCCAGCGCTTGCCGCGCGAATCAGCTGTTTTGCGGCGCAAGCACTTGGAGCCAGGGGGGAAAAGCGGGCACGCGGTGCGCCCAGGGGAGGAGGCAGAGGCGAGCTGGGGCGGGAGGGCGGGGTGGGCAGCTGCCGGTGGGTGCTAAGCACCCACCAATTTTTCCCCATGGGTGCTCAGCCCCAGAGCACCCACAGAGTTGGCGCCTATTGGCAAGTCAGATCGGGATGTGCCATATTCGTGGCCATGGTGAAGGCTGGTCAAAAGCACACTGGGCTTCAGGCAACCAAGTGAATCAAACAGCTTTATGAAGGATGGAAGTCGGGGGGTGGGGGAGCTATTTGTTCAGAGAAATTGGTGGTGAATTGCCTATAAAAATTTGCAAAGTCCGGGAAGCACTGAATTTCTCAAGGGATCCGGGATGTTGTCCAGTTGTGCAGGTCCATCTGAATACCCTCTGGGAAAATAATGTAATCCAAAAATTCAATGGTGGACTGGTTGAAGGTGCACTTTTGTAGTTTGGCATACAAATCATGCATCCATAGCCTCTAAAGGATGGACCAGCCATGATGGTAGTGCTACTCAGGGCTCTCAGAAACACCAGTATATCAGTAAGGCATATGGTCAGGTATTGGTCTAGGATGTTCCTAATCACATCATTTACAAAATGTTGAAACTTTGTGGGGGCATAGGTTAAGCCAAATGGCATTACTAGATATTCAGCCTGCCCGTATTGGGTACAAAGAGCAATCTTCCATTCGTCCCTGGGCCTTATGAACACTAGATTGTACGTCCCTCAAAGATCTAATTTAGTGAAAATCCTGGCAGTCCTTAAGCAGTCCAACAATTCCAGGATGAGGGGAAGAGGGTACCAGTTATGAATAGTCACCTATCATATCAATGCACAATAGTCTATGCAGAGGTGTACGAACCCGTCCTTTTTTTGCACAAAGAGGACTGGTGCTCCTGTGGGAGAAGTAGATTGCAGAACAAAGCCCTTTGCAAGATCTTCCTGGATATATGGTGTATATCAGTCCATAGGACACATTTGCCCCAGGTTGTAGGTCATTTGGACAATCATAATCCCTTTGTGGGTGTAGTGAATCTGCATGTTTCCAGGTAGTCCTGGGACTTGTCAAGGAGGCTGGGGTTCTGGTCTGTCATCTGGGCTCTGGCTTCCATCCAGCCCTGGGGCCCAGGGTGCAGGTCACTGGGGGTTGGTTGGTGACAGTATTCAGAGAGGAAGCTAATGCTCTGCCACCGCCAGGAGATACATGGGTCATGTTGCTCTAACCAAGGAGTGCCAAAAATTATTGAGAAGAATGAGATCACAGAGTACATTATTTCACAGTTCCCTTCCACTACAGCTTCTAGGGAGGCAGTCTCTTGGGTCATCAGAGCAACCCGATCAATCATCTCCACCAGGTCCACTGTGGGTTTTGGCTGGAGAGGCATCTGGAGGGTTAGTATCTATAAAGTTCGCAGCAATGATGCAAGTACGGTGGTATGGTACGCCGTACCAGTGAGATATTTATAGCTGGTACGACGTACCAGAAAGACACAGGAGGAGCCCAGCCCTTCCATGTAGCTGCATCTCCTGAGTCCTCCTGCCTGGGGTCTGTACAGGAGCCCCTCCGGAGGACGGGACTGGGGGCGGTACAGCAGCCACGCCAGAGGAGCTGCCAGCGTGGGGCTGTCCAGCGGCCCCATGTTATGCTCCTTTCTCTGCTGCGGTTCCGGAAAGCCTCAGGCCGGCCGCTCCTCTGGTGCTACTGTACCGCCCCCAGTCCCACCACACAGCTGTGTCTCCTGAGTCCTCCTGCCTGGGGTCTGTACAGCAGAAGTTTCCAGCACAGCAGGAGGAGGACAGAGCCCACCCCTCCCAGGTAACATGGGATGGATGTGGATCATGGGGAGGGGACTGGGAGCACGAGGGGGCCCTGGGCTAGGGGTGGGGTGAGGAGGAATCATGTGGGGGGGTCACATGCGGAGGTCATGTGTCCCCCCCTTTATGTCCCTCCCATGAGCGCAGTGTACCAACAAGAAATGATTTCTACTTGTACCACTGAGCGCCAGAGTCTATCATCGCCAGTTGTGGGGGAATCTGCCTCATCTCCCTCACAACTGCAGTGGCAGGGGACATTGGAAACATGGGGAGACCCCATGGTGTCTGGGTCAGCTTCTACTCAAGAGTTGAGGAGTGGTTCGTTCCAGAGCATAAAGTTCTGAGCTGGTCGGATGGTAAGGACTTATCCTGGTGCTCCACAGTAAAAACAGAGGTTCAACGGCCATTAATGAGCTTTCTCCTTTGGGGTCAGGTGTCCGCAATCCAGGTCAACCTGCTTGGGTTCAGGACTCAGTTTTACAGGCTTTGGTGTAGCAGACAGATGTCGGGGCATTGGGCCATCCTTTCTTTCCTCCTCCTGCTCTCGCAGCCAAGAGTCGATGTGCAGGGCTCTAGGTGGGTGGGGTTTTCAACACGGGCTAGGTAATCTTTTACGTCTTCACTGAGTCCCTATTGGAACTGGTGTAGTTGGGCTGCCTCATTACATTCAACATCATCTGCAAGTCATCTGAAGTGATCAGTGTAAGAGATGGCTATCCCTTGCCCTTGACGAAGCTTCTGGAGGGCAGCGTCTGCAGAACGGATGTGGTTTGGGACATCGGAGATGGTTGAGAAGGCTGGCAGAAAGGTGTCCCAGCCGGAGAGCCCTGGGCTGTTCTGCTCTAACCAGTGGGAAGCCTAGCTGAGTGCTTTGCCGGTGAGAAGGCTGACTACTAGCCCCACCTTTGGTCTGTGGGGTATGTGCAGGGGTAAAGTAGACAGAGCAGCCTACATTGGTTCAGGAACCTGCGGAATTTCTGATGGTCCCTGTCAAACCATTCAGGCAGCAGCACCGCTCATGCTGGTTCAGGCGATGGGTGGTCTGCTCGGGCATGTAGTATAGCTGCATCTCCCTGAGAGCATGCTAGCTGTTCATGCAGGGTTTGTTCTTCAGCAGCGAGCAGCATCACCTGGGCCTGCGACCGGGTTAATGGCTCATGCAGGGTCTGTGCTGCGGTGGCAAACTGTGTAGCTTGGGTCTGTAGTCCAAGGTTCTCTGCTTGCAGGCAGGTGACTTGGTCCTGCAGGTCCCAGACCCTTGGGGGACCTCTAGTCGGAGGGCGGCCTGCCCTTTTCATCCTCTGTGGAGGGGAATGTATTGGGGTGGGGGGCCCAGAGGTGGTCTGAGCAAACTGTTAGGGCTGGGCCATGGGCAGCTAGTGTGCACTGGTCAACTGCCAAGTTGCAGTCAGAAGATGAGTACTAGAGTCGAGCCGGGTCAGGATACCAGGAAGTCAGGGTCAGGCACCACGTTGCAGACAGGAAGCCAGTAGCAGAGTCAGGGACAAGTCAAGGTCTAAGGTTCACAGTAAGGCAAGGTCTGGAACAGAAGCAAGCAGGCAGTCTACGTCATTGCTCAGATAGCTCCTGTGATGGCTTCCTGGTTTATATACTGGCATGCAGGGCTGGCTCAGGCTTTTTTGCCGCCCCAAGTGTCGAAGGGGGGGGGGGCGGGAAGGCCGTGATCGGCGGCACTTCGGCAGCAGCTCAACCGCGCCGCTTCATTTCTCGGCAGCAATTCGGCAGCAGGTCCTTCGCTCCGAGGGGGACTGAGGGACCCGCCGTCATATTGCCGCTGAAGACCCGGACGTGCCGCTCCTTCCCATTGGCCACCCCAAGCACCTGCTTCGTTTGCTGGTGCCTGGAGACAGCCCTGATGGCATGAGCCAATCAGAGGGATGGGGTGTGCACACTCCGGCCCCTCTGGGTTGTACTTCCTGCAGTGTGTAGCTTCACAGAGTCCCACAGCAGAAAATCAGCCAGAGCTTCCAGTGGTGATGTGGAAGCATCAGTTGCCTAGAACCACCACAGTCTCAGGTTTTAGCCCTGCAGGTACTTACACAAGGTCTCAAACAAAACAGGGAAGAAAAAAAACTATACAGTACAATAAGTCTTTCTGACCTCCCTACCCCAAACAGAATATACCTCCCTGTCAGAAGCTCTCCGAAGAACTGAAGTCATATCAAAATCCCAGAGTAATGTATATATAACTTCCATTTATAAAAACCACTACACTCAGTTGCAGCAACTCCATAGAGTCCAACAGGTAACATGTTTCTCAGACTATGCCCCTGGAAAAAAGATAGGAGAGTGAATCATAAATTGCATTAATCATTCCAGTAAAGGGCTCCAGATTTATCAGGGCAAATTTGCAGATAAACTGTGAACAGAAAATATCTTTAGGAGAAGAAATAATGTATGATAAAATGGTGCAGACTAGAACAAAACTGTCTAACCTTTTGAAACACTGAAAGGACATTATATAAAGAAGTAAAAAGGGAAAATGGAAGAGCAACGATCAGGAAAACAATGGAGAGAGATATTATCTATCAAAGAGGCAAAGTGAGAACTACAACAAATGTAATGGATGGGCCTTATTTTAAAAAATCAGCATTGTAAAGTGATGCTCCAAAATGCTGCACTAACACTCTGTCAGCTGTGATGTATTTTGGACCATGACTATAGAGTAGTGCTTTTTATAAGGTTGGGAGAGGAATCTTCAAACTTGAATCAAATGCTTTATTCCTCTGTATCTTGGTCACGAGTCAGAAGGGGTGTGTGCAAAGGTTCCAAGGCAGTCCCCAGCATAAATTAAAGCAGCCTGAAAGCAGTTTTTATGGCAGGGGATTAACAGTGCCTACCTTTTTTCCTCAGCCATACCCCAAAACAGGTGACCAGGAGCTGTGGTATCCAGGGGCGACTGTATGTATTTTGCTGCCCCAAGCACAGCAGTCAGGCGGCTTTCGGCAGCATGCCTGCGGGAGGTCCGCCGGTCCCGTGCCTTCGGCATATCCGCCGCGGGACCGGCAGACCTCCCGCAGGCATGCCGCCAAAGGCAGCCTGATTGCCGTCCTCATGGCGACCGGCAGGCCGCCCCCCGCGGCTTGCCACCCCAGGCACGCGCTTGGTGCGCTGGTGCCTGGAGCCAAACCTGGTGGTATCTCTGTGTCACCTGCAGATTCCCTTTAAGCAGGAGAAATTGTGATGGGAAAATATAGCCCAAAGTGATTACAGACACGACAAGAGTGAGTGCCAAAGAAAATAATTAAAATAAGTAGAATTATTGTTAAGAAGTCCATCTTGCTTTCAATAAACTTTTAATTGGAAGAAGGTGGCAGAAAATCTAGACTTGGACTGATCAATTTCAATTTTAATTGCTGCCCAAAGGGAGCTAATAAAATCAAATGGGAGTTCTTAAGACAAGTTTTAGTTAAATGTGGTCACCTTCTGATAGATTTTGATTCCCCCACTTTCTGTTGCAGTTAATGGAAATATTCCCATGACCAAGAGATTCAATGAGTCAGAGCTGCTGTCCTGTACTCTCCTGTATTCTAGTTGGAGATCAAATCAAAAACAAAGATAGAATTCAGAGTGAGTTCATGGGGATCATGTATCCAAGTTATCTGCTTGTGCACTGTAGATGACTTCTAATAGTTCATAGCCCTCAGAAAGCCATACCACTAATTTCTGAGTTAATTGGCAAATTAACTAATGAGGCTAAATCATGAGAAAAAGCAGACATAGGAGGTAACATAAATGCCATATGCCTAGTGGAAAACTAGAATATTGGAGCTACCATGGATTCACCCTGGAGAACGGCAGATTCTCTTTGCACTGCCAGCTTTCACAGGGGCTCTGTCTGAAGATGGCTGCTTTAAGGTATGGTATGGGCTCAATTGGAGCTTCGTCAGTGTAGGCTCCACATAGCGTACCCTGAGCACCCTAATTACATCCCTTCCTTGGTCAGCATTGCCCCCTTGTGAGACTGTGTTGGCTGGCTCCAAAGCCCTGGCATGTTGTGGGCACCTTCCATTATCTCAGTGTACAGGCACCAAGATCCCATGAGAGTTCAACATATCACATTCCTGTGGTGTGAGCCAGACGTAATCAGTCAAAACATACCAATGGCAGGGAGGCAGGAATGTGACTGTTATGTTAAAACTACGCAAGATAGGGGACAGAATAAAACAATGTGAAAGTCCTGATATAAGGAGAGACAAATTCAGTTTACCAAACAGTGCATTCATTAAATGCCAACGACTTAGAGATGCTCTAAGAGGGAAGAGAGGCTTGGCTCAGCTGAGAAAAGACAAACACTATATCTGAATTAAGAAAATAGGAAAAGTGACCATGGAGTAGTATCTTGCCTGTATGCTGAATTATGAGATGGCATCCGTACAGAATGCCAGCAGCACAGTAGCACACTGGAAAAACTGGGCAGGAATGTTGGCATAGGAATAAAAGGAATATGACAAAATGTGCTTCAAACTACTGAACACATGAGAACCAAAAATTCAAACTATAGCATATTATTGTTATAATTCATTTATATAACACTCTAAATGTACACAACACTTTACAGAACATAGCTTCCCTGAACTAAGAACTTGTACAGAAAAGTTACAACCACACAGAACAACAAGGGGAGATTAAGAAAGCATTGTAGATGAGCCCCAGGTAAAACCTCTTGATCCAAGTCCCACCCCTACCCCCATTTTCAGGGGGGTTGAATTTTGCTAATGGCCCCTAACTTTATACTGAGCTGAACAAAAATCTTAGATCCAAACATCCTTGAACTTTGGAGTATTTATAATCCAGATCTAAATTTTAGATAAATTTAGTGTTCATTACAGTGGTCCCAATAAGATAGATTTATGCACGAGTAAGTATTTTGCCACCTTTCCCCCTCTCAGTTTTGCTAACGTGACTCAATCCGGCCCTGCAAAGCTCTCCCACCCGCCTCTGATATTTTACTCATGTATTCCCACACTGCTCTGTTTATGCCATCCATCCTGCCTTGTAGCACCTCTTGCTATTCCAGTCACATCCCAATCCTCCATCCATCTTTGCCAGTACACTTAAGTCCTGTCTAGGCCTCTTCTATGCTATTCCACTGCTGAGCCCAGCTCCCCACTCCCACCCTGATACTTTTACAAGTGCAGCTCCTTCATCTGCACAACCCACATTGCTCATCCTGCCCTGATCCCCGATATACACAGCTATGCTAATGCTCCTCAACCTTGATCTGCAGCATCTTTTGTTATTCCAATCCTGAGCTCCTCTGGAGGAAACACTGCCAATTTAAATGATTATTTTCTGCTCTTAGACAACTGTCCACTAAGCAAAAAATTATAATGATCAAAACAGTGTTCACTTGGGACTAAAGCAGCTTTTAATACAAGGGCACCATGGGGAAAGGTCAGCTCAATTAAACCAGTGCACCACTTAGCAAGTTCTAAACTCTCAGAACAGGTATCAGCATCACTGAGCAACCAGCGTGAGGCCCCAAGACATGACACTGCCAGGGTCAGCTCTGGAAAGTAAATTGGTAGCAGTGTATCCAAACATCCCCCTTCTGCAAATGAAGCTGCTGATCACCAACCCATTTCTTACTTGAGGTAGAAATAGGGGCTCAGTTATGTGACGCACAAGCTCTGCTTTCTCCTGACATTCTTTTGGGTTTTTTTGTTTTTTTTATAAACTCCATTTTATTTTATTTTTCAAATTTGCATTAGGTTCTTAGCCAGTTGAAATGTCCTCTAGCCTTCAGAGAGCCATTGATCTATGGTCCAGTCTCACAGGCCATGGCATTGTGAACCAATATCACAAGAATGCACTGTTTCCTGATATTAATGCTTGGTTGTAGGACATTTCCTGGTAGATTCTGGAGCCACGCATACTTTAATAGAGCGTGCCACATAGTTGCCCTTGAGGTTTCTTTTGTGTATGGTTAGTTGGACTTTTTTTGTTGTTTGTTTTCTGGTTTGATAAACCAAACAGGTATTTTAGATTTATGTTCAATTACCTGAGGTAATCAGCTATTGTTTACTATGGAGATGATTTAGGGAAATTCAGTTCTAATCCCAGCTCAATTAAGGGTTTAACTGTACTCAGATACGTAATTCCAAAGCAGAGATAGATCATTGTGCCAAACTCCATGCTGCTCAGACTAGAGATGCACCTGGCCCCTGACGTTTGGATCCAAGTCCAGATCTCAGCAGCCCCAAATTTGGATCCAGTTTGTTCTGGCACATTATAGAGATAGGAACTTCTACAAATTTTTCAAACAATCAGGCTTTCATTTTGATTCCATCTTTAGCTGAGACTATTACCGTAATAATGTTAGGACCATGTTGAACTCAGACATTAAAAGCATACATTTAATGGGTTAATGGAGATGTTCTCCAAGTGTGGGGTGGGCTCTCTCAGAGGCTCTCTCTTTCAGGAAGAAGGGAAAATGAAAGTCTGTGTGTGTTTGTGTGTGTATATATATATGTTGGTTTTTTGGTGTTTTCACGCAAGGAAGAAATGAAGCAAGCAGATGAAGGGCAGTGTATTGCATGTTGCCCATTCAGTAGACAGATCTCTTTTTGATGGGTCTTGAGTAGAAATGAATGGAAGAAAGGAAAGTTTAAAAATAATAAACCTTTGCAGAACTGCAATGTCTTTTGTCCAAAACCCTCAAGGCACTTTCCAAACAATTCAATCATGTTTTTCAACCTCCACTCATGTACCCAGCCCACATACACACTCACTCCTCTATAGGAAAGTAAGTAGTATTATCCCCAGTCTTCAGATGGGGAAACTGAGCCAGTACAGAGAAGTTCAGAGATTGGTCATGGTCACAGAGCAAGTTAATGACAAAGCATGGAACAGAACTCAGGAGTCCTGACTCAGTCTTTTGCTGCTATCGCCAGACTACACTGTTTTCCTAATTAACATTCTCAGTTATTAAACTTTTTGTGATATCCTTCTTTGGAAGAGACTGTGCACAAACCAGGTGGAGTGTTCTCCCCTGCTCCTTTGGCTGTGTCCAGCTCCTTTGGGCTGTAGGGGGCAACACTTCCTTCCATTTCTCTCCAATTTCTCTACCCATGTGTGGTCTATTGTGATTGCAGAAGTATAGCTCTCCCCAGAACCCTCACCATGTATGTCTGTCAAGCTTACATTAATATGCAGACTAAAAGATGAATAAATTCCCTGTGGATTTCACAGAGCAGCCTATCACCAAACATCATGAATCTAATGGGGGATCATCTTCAGGGGAACAATTAAGTATATGTAGCAAATAGTGAAAATCAGGAAAGTGAAGGTGAAGGGTTAGATTTCAGTCCCTGTTACTGTAGAAGCAGAAGACAAAAGATATCAACCAGGGTTCTGCATAGTAGAAGGTATTCAACAACTAATTCTTTCAGTTCCCTGGCTCTTTTAAAAAAAATGTATGTGCATGCTACAAATCTTGAAGTAGTTCATGGTTTTGAAATGATTTTAATTTTGAATTTGTTGTTTAATATCCATATTTTGTGACTGGACCGATGGACTTGAAATCTCACCACTTCATGATAAGTGACATATTGTCATGAAGTCTAAAATGACAGCCTTTGTCAAACTATTGTCTTTCTGCAGGATGAGACCTCAATGATTGACTCCCTTCCTGTACTGCACAAGGGTTAGGAAGAGGGCATAAGGAACGAGCTCCCACCTTGTACATTCAGTAATATAGGATCTCTCCAAAGCGCGTGAGAATGAGATGAGAAGTACACTGGCCAGTGTGTTTGTCCACACAGCATTTCCCCAAGGAACAGTGGTCTGCAGATTACTGGGCATACTAGCTTCCTGTGCCACAAACAATAGCAGCTCCTCCATGATGACTCAACATACAACTTCTGAAGCCAAAATCTGATCTGAGATATATAGTCAGAGCATACAAACATATGATATGATACTTTGCAATAACTTGTGAATAGCATAAATCTACCCATAGACCCAGCATGTGTTCTCCACTTATCTCCAAAAGGTCTGACATAATTTATCACAATAGGGACACTTTTTTTGTATGTAGCCCCTGCCATTGACAATGTTGTATGATATTTGCTATTGTAAGCTACTTCCATAGGGCCAAATCCTGACCCTCCACTCTCACCCATGGGAATGCCCAAAATGCAGTAAAATGACACTTCTGCTGCAGAGGGACTCCAAATATCCCTGAACACAATGAAACTCAGCTATGTGGTAGTGTTCTCTTCACAGGAACGTGGAAAGGGAAGTGGCAGATGGGTTGGGGCTACGGCAAAGTCTTGACCAGTAAGTTCAAGAAGGGGGAGGGATAGCACAGTGGTTTGAGCATTGGCCTGCTAAACCTAGGGTTATGAGTTCAATCCTTGAGGGGGCCACTTAGGGATCTGGGGCAAAAATCAGTACTTGGTCCTGCTAGTGAAGGCAGGGGGCTGGACTCGATGACCTTTCAGCATCTCTTCCAGTTCTATGAGATAGGTATCTCTCCATATATTATAACCTTGTGTATCAGCTGGACAACATGTATGTGGGCTAGGGCCACTACTACAGTTTATGGAGGCTTCACTAGGCAGTGTCTCCTGGTTGAAAGGGGATTCCATTCCCTGCAAAACTTGCCTCCTCCACGAGGCAAAGCCTGTTCACTCAGGCTTTTTGCCAAGGACCAGGATTTCGCCATATTGTGAGAATCAACTTCTTAGCAATGATCATTGCTCTCAAAATCTAAAGCTGCTCATATGACATCAGAATACTGAGTCGACTCCTGTCTCTCAGGAGAGCTGTTTTTATATTTAGCTCTAAATCCTCCTGTAGTACAAAGCTGACCTCTGGATTGTACCAAATTCCAGAACTCTACGCCTTTGCATGCTCCCACAATGAGCATGTAAAGAACACCTAGCAGTTTTGCACTTCCACCATATATTTGATATTGAAAAACCAACTATCAAATAGATTTCCAATAGCTCTGATGCTAAAGATATGTTATACTGTATTACTATCTATACATTATAAACTAACCGTAAAGCTTTACATTGTATTTCCAACTATGGATCTGTAGGGATAAGCAGCAGATTCCTATACATTATTCAAAATGAGCTCTCAATGCTTCTGGTTATTTCTTTTTCTCCATCACCACCTTACTGTACCTTCATCCCAATGTTTATTTCAGTCATAGCTTTTTGCTTTTCTCGTTTAGCAAAGAGGTACGTCCATATTATGATCTAATTATGCATCAGTTGTTAAATAACAGAATCACTTGTTTGAGTGCAAAGGAAACCCAACAGCTAAAACTTCAGATGCAATTTATTGTGTCACTTAAATAAAAGAATAACTTGCGAATGGGCAAATAGATTTTTCTCAAATTTTCCAGAGCAGTTCACTCTCAGGCAAAGATCTTTGGTGTCAATTTCCAGCCTCAAACATTTCTTTTCTAAACTATAAATCTCTCAAAATCTAGGGCTCCAATAGAGTCTACAATGATCATTTAACCGTAGCAATGTTAGCTAGCACCACTCTAGTTAACCAGGGGGCTCAAGCAGGGAACTTTGTAATTTTGCTTTAGTTGGTGCGTGCAGACACCGCTAAAATGATTACACAAAGGTAGTCTGAAAAGCGGGGGTGGGGGGACGGGGGGAAAGGGAAGAAAATTGAAAATGCAATGGGAACAAGAAAAAAGCAAATGCAGAAGAGTGGGGGTTTTTGTGTGTGGGCTGCGGAAGGCTAAGGGTATTTTGAATGAAAACGCTTTGAGTTTTTAATGGGTGTTTTTCTTTTAGAGTATAGTAAGGTTAGGTCCTTCCCTCTGCTACATATTTCATGCATACTCTGAACTACATCTGCTACTAGTTGCTTCTGCTTCTGGTGCTGATGTGGCAATTCCTCCTACCTAATCTGAATCAAGTTGCAGTGCAGTTCTCAGTACTCAGGTAGACTAACGGTGATCAGATAAGAGTGCTTATTAAGAACATTAAGTTCAGCAATGACACAGAAAAGGTTTAAATGTTGTAACTGACTCTCTTCCAGGGTTTGTTCGGTTCTTTTATCCCACGTAGCTTGCTGATGATCCCTGGGTCTGTGTTTGTGCTGTTGTGCTACAAGAATCCTGTAAGCCAGGGCAGGATTCCAGAGGACAAGCTGAAGGAATGTAATGTGAAGCATGTGGAACTTAAGTGGTGCACAGGCCTTGTGTAGATCCTCTGTTAAGGGGGCAATTTTTTTATTCTAAAAGAATGTTTTATACTCCAAATGTGATAGAAACTGTACCTTAAAACACACAGGGTGTGGACAATCTCAAGATGTGTCTTTGTCCATCCAAACAGCTACAGACAAGCATTAGCTTCTGCTTACTCCGAAATATACACCAGAATGTGGAGCACTCTATTAGCAAGGTAGAATCTGGGGGCATATTGGAATGCCATCTGAGTTGGAAGGTTGCAAGAACATTATACTTGAGCCCAGAAGTCTACAAGACTTAAAAATCTTGGACTTTGTGTAGATTTTGCACCAGGCAGGGAGCACATAAGATTTTGGATGGATATAAAAAAACACCCCCACTTTTCAACCAGAGAAACTGCCCTTCTCTCGTACATACAATTCAGAGAAAATAGCCAAGATTTCCCACTAGAAAGGACGCTTTGAATGAAGAAAATGCTTGCTGAGCTGTATAAGGTACCCAGCCTAGAAGAGTGCATTATAAAATTATTTTTAAAATCACTCAGCCGTTTCCAACATCCTTGTCTGGTATTCCCAAGGTCCTGGTTGGTTGGCCGGCTGCCACCCTCTGCCCTCGTCAGGGTCATTGTACTTTGATTGCTTGGGGGAGGGAGAGACTTAAGATCTTGTTGCAACACATTGATTTGAAGCAGGTGCAGCTTTGAGACAGCTTCTGCTATCTCATCCACCTCCCACATTCCCGTCTGGATTTCCAACTTTGATTTTTTTTTTCTTTCCTCTCTTGTCAAGAAAATTTACAAAGCTTGTCCTTCATCTCTTTCCAAAGATGTGGCATGTGAAGGGAAAACAGCAGAGGGGTGCTGTGTCTTATCAGGGTTTACTTCCCCACACTTCAGCTGTCAGGCATAGCCGGGGCGTGATTTCCTTTCAGTCTCTCATAACTCTGGTAAAGAAAGTTTCCCTGATTTACTACCTTGTTGGTCCTTTGTTTTCTAATTCACAGAAGTGTCAACATTTTCCTTTTTAAAATGTACTATTTATTTTCACATTTACAGTGTAACGTATGTTGCAACAGCAACTGAGCAATTATTTGCAAAATTTAACAGACAATATATAAAGCTATGCACAAAGAATATGAGATGGAACCGGTACATCTCTGGCACCATGTAGTATTCTTCAGACTGGAGAAGAGACAGAATTCACACAAAAGGGATACTTTATTCAGAATGCTGGGTATACACAGACCTGTAGCTCCCAGCTGCTCGAGTTCAGAGACTGGGGAGCAAAGACTGTTGTCTGGAGATACCGTACAGTCTCAGAGAGTAGAAGCAAGTGACCTGCACTACCTCTGGGATCTTTTAGGAGAAAAAGTTAACCTACAGAAGGGCTGTTCTGATCACACTCACTAGACCTCAGGTGTGAGTGAACAAATGATACCTGTAGATCTAATCAGCATGGATATTTTACCTTAGTTCATTTGCTAGAGGATGATAATTAACTATATGTATCATTCATTCTTACATATGATCATGTCACTCTATCTAGTAATGGAGCCATATACCCTAAAAAATCTAACCGTAAAACAGATTGTTGTGAGCACATCACCTCAGTGCTCCATTCTCTACACTTCAGGGTCTTTGTCCTGATATTCAAATTCCTTCATAAATTTGGCCCAAGGTGCATGAGAGATTATCTCTGCATCCCTAACCATAGCCTCCTGCAACAGCTGCATTCCATAGGAATGATGGAGCTGCCACCCCTGGGGAGGCCCATGAGCACAGAAGACAGAATTTTCAGAGAGGTCCCCATGTAACTCTATGCAGCTCTCTACCCAAAGAGAGGAGAACGACCACAGACCTCTCTGCCCTCAGAACAAAATGCAAAACTCTCTTCTTTTTGACTTAGCTTTCCACAATTAGCTCTTCACACCCACATGCAGAAAAATACACCCAGGCTAACTGTTCTTGTTTACTCCTACAGGTGGAGAAAGGGGGAGAGATCATTTTGTGACTATTTTAACACATGTGAGATACTGGTATTACTGTGACATGGGGCTGTATTACTTGATAAATAGATAAATATGTGAGACTCCTGATATTAGGTGCACATACCCAAACTAATCCATCCTGGGGAGGGGAAATCAGCTGTGCTTGATATCAGATGCACAAAGCAAACCTAAATTTTCACTGCTGTTCTCCATATCCCGGATTAAGAGTATGTCTACACTGAAAAAAAATGCATTCTGAACTCAAATTAACTCGGGTTAATGCATCTTTTATCTCAGATTAGCATTTTGAGTGAAAGCCTAAAGGAGCCTGGGGTTGAACTCAAGCTGCTAATCTGAGTTAAAAGTCTCATTGCCCGTGTCCTTACTGCTATATTAACCCAAGCTAGCTAATGCAGGTTAGCTAACCTAAGCTGGGTATACTTTTTTTTGCATCACAGACATACCCTAAGTGATTGGCTAAAGCAACCTGAGCCACTACAATTCCAGCTGCATTATCTAGCCAGGTCTCAGTAATACATAGTAATTACTAATCAGTTTGTTCAAACTTGGAGGATAATAGGGTGATAATAATAGCCAACATGGATTTGTCAAGAAGAAATCATGCCAAACCAACCTAACTGCCCTCTTACTTAGGGTTAGTGGCCTAGTGGATGGGGGAGAAGCAGTAAAGGTGGTATATCTGAATTTTAGTAAGGATTTTGGGTGCCAGACTTTAAGAAAGATGTGGACAAATTGGAGGTGGTCCAGAGGAGAGCAACAAAAATGACAAAAGCTTTAGAAAACTTGACCTATAAGGAAAGGAATAAAAAAAAATAGGCATGCGTAGTCTTGAGAAAGGAAGATTGTTTGGGACCTGTTAACAGTCATCAAATAAGTTAAGGGCTGTTTTAAAGAGGACTGTGGTTAGTTGTTCTCCATGTCCACTGAAGGTAGGACAAGAAGTAATGGGCTTAATATACAGCAAGGGAGATTCAGTTTAGATATTAGGAAAAACTTTCTAACTATAAGGGTAGTTAGGGACTGAAATGGTTTACCAAGGGAAGTTGTGGAATTGACAACATTAGAGGTTTTTATGAACAAGTTAAACAAACATCTGTCAGGGAAGGTTTAGGTATACTTGGTCCTGCGGGCATGGACCAGATGACCTACATTTCTATGATTCTATGCAATATCAGGCACCTCGTCCACTATGATTGGATGGTGGTGCTCTTATGTGACAGAAACATTAGACTGTGGTTTTGTGAGTTGAGCCTCTGAGAGAAGGCCCTAGACAGAGCAAATGGGATGGATAATAAAAGTCAGCCCCCTGGCCTGTTCTTGAAAAATGTTCTTTTCCACTTACTCTAGAATTTTAAAAGTAGAATGCTCCCTTCGTTGATGTTTAAAAGTCATTTATGAGATTTATATTATAGGCTTATTTTTTAGAACATTACATAGAGGGGTGTTGTCTTAAGGTTAGTGCACAGGACTGAGGTTTTATTTGTTTCGTTCTGATTGCTAACGCTGAGGGGCAGTACCTAAGGATTGCTAGGGGAGTTGTTGTTGCTATTCCTAAAATAAAAAATGTCTCTTCCTTCTTTTGAATGACAGTGCAAGGCAGAACATAACTTTTCCATGGCACTCCTTGAGTAAGAGTAATGGGAAATTCCAGTGAACTACCCAACCTTCTCCTAATGAAATAGGCTCTACTGTCCAGAGTTGCAACTGAGCTGTTGTGGATTGCATAAGTGGTGTGTTTGCTTTACATAGTCACTGTGCTAATTGCAGCTAACTAGCTGGTTTGGGATACATGCTCTGTGAAATGAAATACTCTTTCAACGTTCCAACTGGAAAGCCCTGAATTTCATGTCAGCAGCACCATGTAGATAAGCACGTCTTGGAATGTGCATGTCTGTAGAGGGCATTGCACTTCCGCATCCCTAAAAATGTCTGTAGAGGAAGATTATAGCCTCACAACAGGTTATTCATCCTCTCAGCCACACAGTAAAGAAGAGAAACACATGCAGCTGCTCTGTAGGTTAGGAAATGGGATCATGGTAGGTAGCAATGATAGCCCAGAACAAGGAATGAATTAAAGTCATATGCATAATGGGACTCGCCCATTTGCACTATATGAGAGTAGTGCAGCTAAATTCCCACATGCTCCACTGTCGATCTGTCTTTCCCCCAATATTTATTATTTGAATTTGCTTGTTTTTCTGTGTATTTCAGAAGTTGTGAGGTGCTAGACACTATAATTACAAGTCACCTCAATGGGCTGCAGATTTCCTAGATTCTAACACGGCAGTTGTATCAACAATACATTGGTGTCTATTAATGGAGGGTATCAAAGACCAGTATGGATTTATCCAGTTATTAGACTCCACCATCCAGTGGCTGGATTTGTTGTGTATGCACATTATTGCAGCCACAATTCAAACTGGAACCTTTGTGGTCCATTCTCAGCAGCTCTTTCAAGTGAGCCGGTGGGAGCTATGCTGAGCATGTGTCATCTGGAAGACACTCTGCAGACCCTGCAAGACATGAACAGCTGGTTCAGATGTCCAGTGAACGTTCCAGAAAAGCTATGTTATGAAATGGTCAGCATATCAGTCGTGTCATCAGTCATGAGTTTAAGAAAACCCTTGAACACTTATACTGAAGAACAAGATTTTGGTTGTGGAAGCTACATATTTCCCATGCTCAACCACCTTTCCTCATTAAGGTTCAAAGTTTAGGAATAATTATCAACAATTCCATAATGTCAGTGCCCTGCAGAGGAACAGTAGCAATATCATTGTTTGCTGGTTCCAACTTGTGAAACCCAGAGAGAATGCTTAGTAAAAATGACATGAATACATCTACATTAGAGCTTTGGGAGTGATTCTGCCTTGTCTTTCCTGGGAGGGACACAGTCAAGGTGTCAGCTCACTGTTTATTTAATCTCAAAATCTGATGAATCATTGTTTTGTTCTCCCAGCCTCAGGTGTAAAGTCCCTACTCTTTCTAACAAAGAACAAATACAGGCTGTTGTCTTGGCTTGGAGGAGGACAGTTTGCCCTAGTTACAGTACTGGGGCAACAGCTTTACTGTTAACTGACCTGGTTTGGTACATCTCTCTCTAATCTGCAAACATCTAGTGCCATCTGTCTGCATTTCTCTGCGGCTATGAGGACTGAAAATATTTTTACCCCATGAGGATCATTTCCTTCTGACAGCAAGCCCCAGGATCTGAATATGGGTTTCTCCATTATATAATAGATCCCAGACATCAGCACTCACTAAGGGCACCACCTGAGGCAGTGATTCTTGGAATACGGGATTGAGCCATGCAGAAATTGTCAGGTCCTCGGACCTGGCAATATAGGCCACTAGGGTTTTTTCCCCCATGAAGTGCCATCCAAATCCCTGCACCAATAATGTATTGCAGCACATTTTTTGTGCTCAGGCCTCCCTGTAGCCTTCTCCAAGGCTAGAATATTATTCATAACTATGCTAAAAAGTGATGAAATCAACGTTTTCCTCCACCCACTCCTCAGAGACATAGGCCATAATCTCTACCGTGCTCCCAGCATGTCCTCGGAGGCTGGGAATCTCATCTCCGTGACAGGCCCAGTCCCTCCTCAGACACTGATCCTCTATGACATTCTTACTCTCTAGATACCATGAATGTCACCTCCATCAATGCCTCCAAATATTCCCAACCTACAGAGAGAATCATCTCTACAATGCTTCTGGTCTCAGGATGGGGAAACCTTGTGTTGATTTGACATAGTTTGTTTTCTAGCCCATTATGAAATGCTAGTTGCTGGGCATGGAGTTTGTGATATAAGAGGAAATTAACTTGAGCCAGTTATCATCCAGTTGAATTTAATACAACTGAGTCCTACAAGCTTACTGAAATACTGTGAGAGTTAATAAGTAATGTCACATGCATACAAGAAAAATATAAGGCTTTTAATGACCAAACTCATGACATATACTTTATTTTTTCCCCTCTAGTTGGCTGTGAGTTTGGCTCTCTATGTTCAATGCTGAACTACTAGAGCAAATATTCCACAGCTGCTGTATTGGTAATGGGAAATAAAGCTATCCTCCCACTTTGTGTTTATGTCTTTTGAGATTCTCTTTCTTAAGAATGCAGTAGGACAGAGAGACTTTGGCTTTGCTGTAAACAGGCTTTTCTTGTGTAAAATCTTGTGCTATTCGTGAGATATAGAACATTGCACCAGCGGAGGATGGTGGCATCTGAAAGTGAATAAGCAAAATTGACAAGTAAAGGATTGCTCCAAGCCAGGTTACATCATTGGGTAAAGATTATACTGTGTCTGAGTAAAAAGATTGCCAGCAATGCCTACCTTACAGAGAACACAGTAAAAAAGTTGAATAGGGTAATACTCAGACACACATATATAACTCCAGGATTGAGCAACATTATATAGATGCTGGAGCTTTGCTTGGTTTGCCACCACTGTGGACATATGGAGCTCAACCAACTCCTTCACTGGTTCTCCCTCTCTCCTAAAGGTTCATATGTACCTAAATACTGACGCTTTGGGGTGGAGGAAAAAGATTTCATATGGTATAAATATACACAATGTAACAGCATAAAAGAGGTTTCCACAGGCAAAGAACTAATAGGAATGTCCAGTGTTCCTGTTTCTCCTCTTGTGAATTAGACGCTCTTTTTTAATGTTATTCTCTGTCTTTACTCAATCGAGTATATTTTGTTGTGTTTGGCACGGGGTTATTAAGAGTTCACTGGGGCAGTAGAAAAATAACTGAGTTTTTCAAGATACGTTCAATTATTAATTAAAACTGAACAAGCAAGTTGATGATGTGGGGTAGGGGGGAAACATCTCTGTCTGATTGCAGAGAAACTCCACCCACCAAAGCTCTGAAGCAGCTTATCAGATTGTAAGTACGACATCCTCAGAGTAAACTCTTAATGGCTGTTCGAACCTTGATGATAGGACATTAAGGGACAGATTCTTTCAGGCTTATTCTCATTTAAGTAGTACAACACTCCGTCAGTAGTCTTTTTTATTTCAATAGCACTAGATGGCAGAATCTGGTCATAATATACTAGCTTCTGAGAGCCTTGGGCTTTACAAATTCAACCCTTTTCTAGGCTGCAGATTAATACATGCAGGCTCTTTGGGGCATGGACCATCTTCTGGGTGGGGTGTACAGTGCGTAGCATAATAGAGTTCTCCAGGACGTGGGCGCCTGGGCACTGCCACAATACAAATGTTAAATTATTATAATTAGGACTTTGCTCCCCCTTTCTAATTGTCTCTCTCTCTCTCTCTCCCTTTCACTGGACTGTTTTGAATCCCTCTGATTTCTGAATGGTATTTGGTAACAATTCTCAAACTTTCCTTTCCTCCTGTCCCACAGGAGCACATTTACAAGCTGATGAAGAGTGACAGCTATGCACGTTTCCTCCGTTCTAACACGTACCAAGACTTATTGCTGGCGAAGAAGAAGGTATCTTTTGGGAAGGACATGCTTGCATCTCTTAGCACCTATTGATTCTCGCCTGCTGCTAGTGTGGAAATGGAAATATTGTTTCATTTACTTTTTTTATGTTTCTTTTTTTAAAAAGGAATGAGAACATTTGTTTCCTTCACCTGAAGGCCCAGGGTATGGCATCCCTATATACAGTTTCGGCAGCCATGGCAGGGGAAAGGTAGAATGGCCAGCCAGTCAAAATACAGAATATGGAAAAATGCTCAGATTATACCGGCGTCTTCCAAACTCGATACAGGCAATTAGAAGTCCACTGTCTCCTCTTCATGACAAAGATGATATCTTGTATCAGAATTAGACCTCATAAATGTGTTCATTGGCTAGTCAAGGTAACAAGATTGGGGAGATGGTACAGCATCCTAGATTTAACCATGTGGTCCTCCTTTGGGATGCCTTACCTGGGGACCTCCCTGTAATGTCTTACCCCCTCCTCCTTTTCCCCTTTTCCCAGCTCTTTGCTCCCCGAAAATGTTTGCTTTTTATTTTAAACAAGAAATAATTGCAACCCAGAGAGAAATCAAGAATTTCCGCCATATTCTTCACCAAAGACCTGGGCCTCAATTCTTTTCATCCCCTTGGTGTCAGCACGTCCACTGCCAGCAACATATTTTCTGCCATGAATTACCCACTCAGAGTAGCAAAGAATTGATTCTGTAGGATTAAGTCAGCTCTTATTCAGCCAGTTCTATTCAGGCCAGGGGGGTTAGAAGGTAAGATACTTATCTCTGCATTTGTGGCTGTGTTTAAATGCTTTCTGTACCTCCCAGCTTACTCCAGTACTCTGCAAGAGAGAGAGAGAGAAAGTGTTTGTGTGCACGCACCTACCTTTGTGTGACTCACTTACAAAACAATAGATACAATTACTTCCAGTTACTGCAGCCTGAGCTTGTGGTTTTCCATCACCATGCTTTCTGCTGTTTCTCCACTGCATTCTCAATGGGCTGTCAAATTACAATTCATTGGCGCAACTCAGTGAAATCCCATTGACTTTTTACATGCTCATTGCTATTATGGATCCTCAAAGTGCATATCGTGACATAATGGGCCAAACTTTACTCTCCGTTGTGCCTGGCATTTGCTTCAGTTGGATTGCAGTGGTGTGACTGAGGACATGAACTGGCCCTGTGTTTTAAAACCAGCTGGTTTTAGACAAGTACAGACCAGAAGAAGAAATGCAAAGTCCTAGCTGACATTTGAAATTTTAAGTTGCTCTTTAAACCTGGGTCAGAATTCAGAGGTTGAGGGAAAGAAAGGGGTGCAGTTAAAACTCTTGAACACCCTGTGATGATGTAAAAGAAAAATTAAAAACCTTTGCTGTCTTATCCCTACGAGCGTCCATGTATGTTCTCCCTCCCAAGCTCTCCCTTTCAAAACATTAGGACCTGATGGTTATGTGTTAATACAAAGGGAAGTTCTCCTCCCAGCTCCAGTTTTGAATCAAAGATTTCTTTGGAATCATTGTTTGCTGTCAGATCAAGTGCTAGACCTGTCAGCATGACTTGAATGATTCTCATGCCACCTGAGGAACAGATTTCAGTGTCATGCTAACACTGCAGTGGAAATAAGAATCTAGTTTCTTTTAGAAAGAGCTGTAGGTACTCAAATAAACATATCCAAGCAAAAAGAAGACAGTGGCAAAAATCATGTAGATGTGTCATTCACCAATTTAACATATGGTGGGTAGAAATTAAAGTTACTTCAAAAGCTGTAAAGCACATCTTACTGTGTTTGGCTAGTAGCCATTGTACCCCTGATAGCACAGAGTTGTTGACTGAAAGAAAATGAAGCTTCCATATGCTGACCTACCTGGTAGATCCTTAGTAGATTTACAGCAGATTTGAGAGAGTCCTTTAGGGCTTCTTGAGGCAGCCTAGAATCTGGAGTGGGGGTAAAGGAAGAACAGTGGGATACCAGAGCCTTTCAATATTGAGGATTTGGGTTTAAATCCCAAGGTTAAAAATTTGGCCTTATTGAAGTCAGTGGGAGTTTTGCCATTGACTTCAATAAGGTTTGAAAAGTTTGAATCCTTGTTGGGAATACCTCCCGAATGGCCCTCATTTCAAGGGACAGCACTCATTTTAGTCCCAAACTGGCCCGCATTCCACACCTGTGATGTGTCCTCGCTTTTCTTGTTTACTATTAATTACAGCAGAAATGCAGAATCATGGAACTGAGATTACAGAAAGTTATTTACACTAAAGAAATGAATTCCACTGCATTTTAAGTTTCTTGTATGAATGCATTTTTGTGTCCCCCTCATTTTGGGTCATTGCCATACATTGCATCCCATATATGGGCCTTGTGGCAAAAGTACAGGATTGGGAATCATGAGATCTGTTTGTTCATTCCCTGGCTTTTCCACTAATTTTCTTGTGTGACTTTGGGTAAATCGCTTCATCTCTGTGAGCCTTATACTCCCCACTCTGTAAAATGCAGGTAATAATTCTGACCTGTGTAGCAAAGATGTTGAGTCTTAATTAACATCTGTAAAAATGTCTGGCATATTTTGAGATCCTCAGGTGCAAATCTCTATATAGTATGCACGGTGTACGTGCAAAGTATCATTTTTCCACATCACAAAATAACTGCACATGTGAAAGTTTCTGATCCAGGGTCTGAAAGTGGAATGAGCAAGAGGGGCTTGTGGGCCAGGATTCAAATAAATTGGCAGAGTTATGAGGAGGAGAGGGGAAAATAAACATACTTTACACAGACTCATGGATGCACAGATGGTGGACATGGGCCATGTATAGGCTAGGAGTTCCTTATTCATTCATGTTGGAGTTTTTCTTCTTTCCTACCACTGTCATTGTTATATGTACCACAATATGATGGCCTAAAGCCTGCAAATCCATGGTATACTACTCTGAGTGCAGGACTGGGCTCCCGCAGGGGTGTGTTTGGAGGCTACATGTAGGAACAAGGAAGGTTAAGAGCTAGATGTAGGTCTCTGCATTGCACAGAAGTAGGTCACCCTTGCATGCCTGCCTCCTTACTCTGTAAAGGGCAGGGTGAAAAAGGGAAAGGATGTGGGCAGTGCATCCATGTATCTGAGGAGAAAAGGACTTTAGCCTGGTAAGCATGCAGATGGGCCACTTAGCTATGTGTTTGTCTGTGGGCCTCACTCCTGCTTCTAGGTAGGAGTCATTAGGTTGCTGTCAGCAGCTATCTCACAGATGCAGGATTGGGTTCCTTCGCCTACCCATTGCGTTTTACTTCTTGTGCATACACACAACATGCCACACCTGTGCTGTGCAAGACCAAGCATCAGTCTGCCCATATTTCTACTGATACATACATTACCACATTTTATAGTGGGCAATAACCACCATCCCTTCCCCTCAGGAGACAAAAATTGGCCAGGCCCTTGGATGACAGTGAACTTTATGCAAGAGAAGAAATGCCTGTTACGTTTAGGTCTTGAAAAACCTCCTCACCCACTCACTGAGGGCGAATAGTGATTTTGACAGGGTGTGTTGGCTGAGGGGGGCTAGATATTCATTGGCTCCTCCTCTGAGGAGAAGGGAAAAAGCAGAGAAGCTCAAGCCCCGGTGCTCCTTCAACAGGAGGGGTCATTCTAAGAACCCTAGATAAATAGAAGGAAGGGAGTGGAGGGGCCCTGAGACTGCTAGTTCTCATTCAGGAAATGGGGCAGTAAGGACAGTGACTGCTGCACCGACGTTCTTCTGAGAGTGGAATGTTTGTGTAAAATGAACAGCAAGCAGTTAGAGCCATTCTCACCAAAAAGGAGGAGCAGGGGGGCCTTTGAGCCACCGTCTTCTAAGAGGAGGAGAGGGAAGGGTTGGAGAGGGCCCAGCTGCAGGTGAGGGGCTGAGAGCTCTCTGAGCCTCAGGAGGGGTAGAACAGTGGAGGCGCTCTGCAAATAGGTGGGAGTGGGATCTATCATCAGTTTATTGGGGAGGGAGAGCTGATGTAAATAAAATATGCTTTGTTTAGGAGGCTGGGGCAGTTGTTTTTCTCCCTCACAAGAACACATCGGGCCAGATTCCATATTACCCTGTGCTAGTGAGAGCAAAGTAGGTGTAAATTGCCACCCCTTTAATCTAGCAGTGTTTTCCACTCATTATGCACTGGTGTCAATGACTATCTGAGGTGCAGGGTAATTGATAACCTGACTCTTAGTCCACAGGTGAGTGAGTATCAAGGGAATTTTTCCAGCCTTGCTTATAATTATACCTTGTAAAATATTGTTCCTTTTGAAAGACATGAATTTCATGCTTCTGAAACACACAAGTCTTGAGGAGAAATTAGTACTAGGTTCTGATATGAATGGAGACCTACAGTGTAGAATGCTGAGCTCTTAGAACTCGTTCATACTCTCCTTCAGTCAATGGCAAAACTTTCACTGGTTCCAGCATGAGCACAACTGGGACCTTAGTATACATATTAGAAAGAGAAGAGAACTCAAAAGTCATATTAGCATCCATGGGCGGACAGTCACCATTGCAAACAAGTTCTCTCTGAAAACCAGTCTCATGCCCTCTCACCTTCTCAGTCTCCTTAGTGTCTACCAAGCTAACTTCAGCACCTCTCCATCCCCTTCTCAGTACCTTCAGAGGAAGTGTGACAGTGATAGAGCTTTACTTGAGTGCCATAAGAATGCTAAGAGATCTCCTACTAATCATGTTGTTAATCATTTGTAGTTGGTTTTCTAATGTCTACGCTGCCCTGTGCTAACAGACTCTTTACTGAAAAGAACTAAAATCGGAACAGTTTGATAAATAATTAACCAATAGAAAAAGAAACATGGAGAGCTGCAGTAAATGGTTAGTGATATAGTCCAGTATATTCTGGATTTTTTCTGCACCTACCTGGGCTCAGCTGTTTTTAATAAAAGCTTTTTAAAATTTTTAAAAATCTGTATCCTACTGTTAACTTGTACAGTAGGTCGGTCTGTTTACTGTTGATGAGGGTAAGTTTTCTTTTTGCACGTTTGAGGACTGCTTGAATAAGCGTGTGTGTGTGTGTTTGTACGAGCATTGTTGTCATACTTCAAAGCATTTTGGTGCACTTCCTGTGCTTTACCTGATGCGTTCAGACAACATACAGAGATCCTTACTCTTTATTTTTCTACATTCTTACTACTTTATTTTTAAATTTCCTTCCTCCACTTTGCAAGGCAGCCTCAAGCACCTTTGCTTTGAGCTGGACCGAGGCAGGCAAGCGGTTACCTCAATAACACATAGCCAGTCACACATTTTGTAGACAAGCAGGCAGGAAATGCTGGAGAGCAATACAACCAGCACAAATGTGTGCTCCTCCTGAAACTGTGCACGTCGGCTGCTTGGCGTGCAGCCAGGTTTGAGTGCTTTTTATTTTAATAGAAAAGTGTAATGCTTTGATCAACAACTCGATACTCTGGTGACTGGTGTTCTCTAGATACCTTAGACAGTTCGATTTAAACTCGGGGCTATTGCATTAATACAGTTCACCATAAGTGTGTCATATGGTGGAGCTGGGAGTGTTTGCAAGGCAGGTTTCAATGTAGGACGTTAGCATGGCTAAATTTTCAGATGGTAGTTCCCAGTGAACCCTTTCAGTATTAGAATAAACCTTATATGCTGCAGCTTGTCAGTTGATATAAAATGTCAGTGCCCCAAACTGAATCCTTGCAGTCCATTTACACCCCCACTCCAGTTTCCCTAAGAATGGGAAACGACATCAGCCTACAGTAGTGTTCCAGACATTCCTGATTCTGCAGTTGCAGAATTTGCCAGAGAATTGAACCTTTACTACCAAAAGGCGCTCCAGAGTCTAACCTGGCAAAAACAGCTATGTTTCTAGCTCTCCTGGTTGTGGGCGGCAGCAGCAAAGCAGCAGTGCAGAAGTTCAGATCTGGCAGCTGGAGAGCAGCGGCTGCTGGCCACGGGAGTTCATGTGGTATGCAGTGCAGGAAGACTATTTTTTTAATCCCGCTCCCATCCCGTCCCCCAATACCCACTTCCACTCCCACTCCCTCCCATGTTGTTTCCTGAATTTTTATCATGCTTCTGCTATTATGGTACTGGGTCCTACGGCATCTGTGGGATCCCAGTCCCACATCAGGGCTCAAATTTTCCTAGCAATGGCTGGACATGTTGCTCTCAGGATGTCTCCCCACTAGCACCCACCCACTTCCTGCACCACCATGCAATGGGATGGGAACTCCCAACTCACCCATGCAGAGGGATTGTAGTCCTCATGCACTTCTACAAGGGGATGAGCAGCCCCTGCATCTCCTTTTCCCCCACACAAAGGGAATAGAAAACTCTAACCCTCCATGCATCATCATGCAAAGTGGATGGGATGCCCCACCAGCCTCTGTTGCCACCCTTACTTCTGTGCTACTGCTGGTGGTAGTGCTGCCTTCAGAGTAGAGCCCTGCAGTGGGACTAGGGTCCCACAGGTCCTGCAGGACTTGCTGCCATAATACTGGGAGCGGGATAAAAATTCAAGAAACAATGCGGGAACAGGTGGGAGTGGGTATTGCGGGGCAGGACAGGAGCAGGATTAAAAACATAGCCCTCCTGCGCTGCAAACAACATGAACACCCCAGCCAGCAGCCACTGCTCTCCAGCTGCCCGGCTCTGAAGTTCTGTGCTGCTGCTGGCGGCGGTGGCACCACCTTTAAAGCTGGGCAGTCAGAGAGCAGCAGCTGCTGACCGGGAGCCATGCCTCCCCAAATATAGAAGTTAAACTATGCCTATGTTTGCTATAATAATTGTTTCTGGGAAAACACACTCCAGGGCTTGTGCATTGTATTGCATTGTGTTATCCCTTTGACACTCTTTTTTTCTGTTTTCATAGGTATATATGACCCTATCTCAGATGGGGGTATGTGGTAAACTACATTATTTGGAAAGGGGTACGCCGCCTAAAAAGTTTGAAAACCACTGGCCTAGCCATTACATTTCATAGTCAAAATTGTGCCTTTAAGGCACTGGGCATTGCTGGGGATGAGGCAAAGCTTCATCACCTCAGTGGGAGGTCAAGAAGCAGGGGCGTAGCCATGAGTGGGCCTGAGTGGGCCGCAGCCCACCCACTCAGCATCCAGGCCCACCCAAATCTGAGTAGGGGTGTAGTGCTGCCACAGTGGCCCAGAACATCACTTGGGCACCTGAAATCCAGGATAGAGCTATGTGGCCGCCCTTCAGAAAGCTACGCTCCGGCAGCTCTGCCTTGGTGTTTTCTGAGCCGCCCCATGCGCATGCCCAGCTTAGCAGGTGAAGCCCTGTGTCTGGGGGCACCAGGGCTATGAAGAGGGCGTGGCATCGAGGGAGAAGTGAACTAGCACAGTCTGTCATTGCCCGTCCACACAAAAGTCAGGGCCCACCCAGATTTCCACTCCTAGCTACACAGAAAGGGACAGTGCTTCTAAGAGGCCCAGTGCACAAAGGTACTGCCCAGTCTGCGTTGTCCTTTAGATTGATGCACTTGGCCTGATCTGTGTCAAAGGGCAGCTCTATGCCTCACTTTCTCCCTACCTCTCCCATGTGCCTCCTCTGGAGTGACATGCTCCCCTGTGAGTGCATAGAAGGAGGAGTTTCTGCCCTTCCCTGTGCACCGGGACTGCAATTGTGACTTAATCTTACACCAGCCACATATGAGTGAGTCTGGAGGTTCCTTGTACTTTCCTCTCTCTCCTCCACTCACACACTGTGATGTGAATGTTAAACAACCCCCACAGTGCCCAATCCACACAGGGTATAGGTCTGTTATGGCCCCCAGCTCTGGAGTCTGGTTCTTTAGCTCCAGTAGTAAAGATCTGTGCTTTCAGCTCTGGATGTCCATAGTTCAGTCCCCAGAGTTGGTCAAGATAGTGGCTGTCACACAGTGACCAAATTATGACAGCTTCAACAGAAGTCCAACTCACAAAGATCACCATCACAACTGGTACTAGCTGGGCATCCTGGAAGGTGTTGCACTTAGGGTAGGTGGAAGGGTTGGGAGTAATTCACAGGCATGAAGAGTTCGCTTGAGAAGCAGAAATTTATTGCAATAAGACTAAGACCATCACTTACGATAACTTCTCCTTAACTTCCTGGAGTAAGGGTCTTCTTTCTGTACTGGGCTCCTCCCAATCTTGATTTACCTTGGACCCCTTTGGGCAGGGTTGGTTTCTCTGACTCTCCAACAGTTTACCCAATCAGAAGGAAGAGTCCAGTCATCTCCCCCACCCCTTACCTCTCATTCCTTTATTTACTTTCCACGTCAGCTTTCCTGCCCCCACCAACTCTTATACTGCGCAGAGTGGTGCTGCTGGTGTGCCATATAGAAGCCACAATGAACAGCTCCCCCAGTCCAGTTTGGAATTACACCTGCCATTTTAACTTATATTTGGCCCAAACCCTCAATTTATCATTGTTTTATATGTGGTTTTGGAATATGAATATCAGTATAACCTGCATAGATGAACACCAGTATTGAAAGCATGGCCTCATTGTTCCTCTTCCCTCCCTACTGAAATGCTGTCCTTAGAATTAAAAATCACAGTAAACGAATATACTTTTTAAAATAACACTATTTTATAGATCAGCTATAAAATTTCATCATCCTAGAATTTCTAGCATTTGTGTTGGATGTCATATGGTGGCATCTTGGCTGATAGTGTGGCTCTTTTAAATAGTTACACAGGAAAACGTTCCGTGGTTGTCTCATGTGGACAAGGGATGGTGTTTTCTTTCAATGCCCATTTCCATTGGCCCTGCTGTCTCTGAGGTCTCATCACTGACAACTAGTTCAGTCTGGTCTTCTAGGCATTAAAGTGCTGTTCTGTGGTGGTAGAAGTAATCAACTCGCTGTATAATCTGGTAAAGTCTTGGCATATATCCAGTTACAGGTGCCTTCATCAGTTGTTTCTGTACTCCTTCTTTGTCCTTTTGGGTTGATATTCCAGCTGAAGTCACAACTGGTAGGTAATCACAAGCAGAAGATTCTAGAGAAGTACTTTTCTTGTATCTGTTTCTCTAAGGAGTTTTATCTCATATACATGGCCCTCTCTTCTTCCCTCTTCTCCAGTATAAATTGTATCCTCCCAATATCATCATCTTGTCCCTGGCTCGCCACATTCACATAAGTTTCTTTCCAGGACTCTGTCTCCTGGATGCAGACAGAAAGCTTTGAGCAGTGCTTGCAATCACACTACTGAATCTCTCCTGTTTTCCATAACAATTTGTAGGCCCTCTTCAGCTGTTCCCTTCATCAGTCTGTATAGTTGGTTCAGTCCTGCTCTCTATGTGGACACCAGTCAGTTATTAATGGATCCCACTGCTGGAACCCATATGCTTCTAAGCCCCCTGCATCTGGGGAATGACTCATCACTGTTCCTAACCCTTGATTTCTCGGGCACACTCCTTGGTGGACCCCGGGTGTTTGATGCTATTCTTGGGCAGTGGAATATGTCCAATTGTTTAGACATATTCCCCCAGGATCAACCTGGCTGTGAGAGCTCTTGTTTCTCAGCTAACCCCTTCAGGGGCAGATGAGCCAGGAATGCAGGCTTAATAAAGGAATTTCTTAGCCACACACTTTGCTCTTAAAAAGCACACTAGGGAATTACGGATATTTGGAAAATGAGACACAGTCCTGAACGCAGCCCCCCAGGCCTGATCTCACCCTTCCTGTGAGTCCTGGGTTTGGGCAGCATCCTTAGACTAGGTAGCCCTTCTTGTCTTCTTACTTGCATGTGGCAATGGTCTGGCCTCTTGCTTAGAGAAGCACCCCTCTTCACCTACGTGTTTGCTGGAAAGTTCTAGTCTCCAGCCCCCTCCCTGGCCCCATTAGTTTCTAAGTAGACAGTCATTCAAAGTCAATGGCCCTTCTGATAGAAAATCTATTGTTCCAGTAGGGAAGAGTTCTCCAACATTGATGGTCCTTGTTTGCACAGTCTCCGCTTTTTAGAATTTTCCACCAGCTGTCAAGTCCCTGCCACAAAATGGGTGCTCTAATCTACCCTGTAGGTTACAACACAGCATGAAGGTCACACTCCAAGAAGAAGGTTAGAGTAAAAAGCAGAGCTTCTGAAACAAAATGGGTTTCACAGTTTGATACAGATATATCCTCAATCTGTCACTTTTGGCATGACTATTTCCCCCTTTATTCTGTACACAGTCAAACCTATCTAGAGGAAACCTTGGTGATGGGACCATACAGCAGTAAAATGGACAATACCCATTTATGCTTGGACCAATTATGCACTATGTGGTACAGACAGTCCTTCTGAATGTATTGTTCCTCAGACAATGTATCATTACTGAGAAAGTTCTGCAGACTCTTTCAACTGGATTCCTTGAAGATCATAGAATTGGAAGGGACCTCAGGAGGTCATCTAGTCCAACCCCCTGCTCAAAGCAGGACCAATCCCTAGACAGATTTTTACCCCAGTTCCCTAAATGGTCCCCTCAAGGATTGAGCTCATAACCCTGGGTTTAGCAGGCCAATGCTCAAACCACTGAGCTATCCCTCCCCCCATGGTCAGGTGTGGTGGTATGGGTGTTTTGTATCTCAGTATATGCCCCAAGTCTCTTTAAGAGTTGATTCTCAAATTCCTTATGCTTGTGGATCTTTTCAGAAAATTCAGATTGAATGACAGTCTCTGAGTACTATATTGGCAACTGTTCTGCTGGATTTATTGGCTGTTGGACAGATCTGTGTAAATATTGTGAAATGATGTGTTCTCTACTTCCTTTTACTAATGTCTAAATGCAGCCAATCAATGGAGAAGGGTGGTGGCTGTAGCGCTCTGCCAAGGGTTGGTGATTTTTTTTCTAATTATTAGGTCTTTTCCATTCAACATACTGACAAACATGCCAATAACTCATCAATTTCTTTCCTCATTAGTGGCCAAAAGAATTTCTCTTGTGCCAAATGAAATACTATTCAGTCCTGAGGTGAGCCATGTTCCTCATGTAAATGCTAATAAGCCAATGTGTTTCAGTCTTATTGCAATGAAGTTTTATTACTTTTAGCATATGAATACCCGTACGCTCTGTGTAAACCAAAACCCGGGCCAAAAACATGACCTCATCTTTCCACAGCCATACACAGTATACATATGCTGTCTCATACCTAGAGGTGGCCTCTCCTGAGAAAAGGTGAGGCACATTGAGTGATGCAGTGCGGTGAAAATCTGCTTCTACCCTCTCAATAAACAGAGGAGTTCAGGCTGTAATTCCAGCGCTGTTTTTCTCCAGCACTGCATTCACTCCCCAGAAAATTATAAAGTTGATTTGGTTCTTCCATCTTTCTATTATCTGGATAGGAGCCACCAATCAGCTGTTTGCCAGATGTTAACCAGAATCAGAGGTCTCCACAAAAACAGCTACAGAAGGAAAGTTCAACAAGAAATCAATAACACTACACAGACCCTGTTTTATTGCTTTGAATCAGCTATGGAGCACATTTTGAACAGAAGAGAAGCAAAGGTGTCATTCTCCAAGGCAGCTGCTGGCTCTCATTCTTTAAGGGTTTGCTGTTTGCTGTAGCAAACAGCAGTTGCTGCTTTAAAAAAAAAATCCAATTTTTAATTTATTTTGTTTCTTTTTTTGCTTCCTTATCTTTTTCTGCTGTTTTGAAAAACTGCATTTAAGCTGAAGGTTTTTTTTCTGTATTTTTTCTCCCCACTTTTTTTCCCCTTAAAGCCAGAGAATGAGCAAGGTCGTAGAACTTCTCTAGAAAAGTTCACTCGCAGTGTGGTAAGTTCCTTATTTTTTTTTTCGTTCCTCAGCATTTTACTTTTAGTTGTGGGGTGTTGGTGCTTAACTTTTTTGTTCTTTTTTAATTTTTTTGCAGATAGCCTTTTTGCAGCTTTTCTTTTAATTCAGTAGCTCATCAAAACTGTAGCTCTTTAAAAAGGGGAGGGGAGGGGAGCAGAATTCCATAATGTGCATTCTGGATAACAATCACCACATCAATAGGCCAATTTTGGTTAGCGTTAAAAGGCAGGTTGTGGTTTTGCTATTTTCACACTACAATATTTGTTATGGCTTCCCCTGCACATTGTAGTAGGACAGCATGGTTATAATAGCATCATTTGTATTGTATCTATATTGATTTCTATGCATGGTTAATGATAACATATATATATATATATATATAAACATATATACCCATATTGCACCTTTTATATATCAACTGCAACAACTTCCTTGGTAGCCCAGATTTGTTGGTGGTGTTGTAAGAAGGTGATGTATGAAGATGATAGTCAGAATGTGGTTGAATCTGTAAGAAGCTATGTTCAGTACAAGATTTTGTGAAAAGAACATGATCTTTATTACATTTTCATAACACCTTTGTAATGAAGGGATTGTACTATGTGTACATACAGTACATATGCTCGCATTTGTGTGTGTACATACATGTATGTATATTTATATATAATACATATGTATGCACCATATATATAAAGATAAAATATTTGCATACACAGATAGAAAAGGGGAAACTACTCAGGTAAGTGTGAGCTATAATACAATGTGTTTTTTGTTCTTTTTTAATTTTTTAAATTAAAAAATCTTGCTGATGCTGTCATAACTATACAAGTGAAACTCAGTTGTGACATCTGATATGTCTGCAGACTCCAGAGATGTGTGTTAGCTCTACTGGCAGGTTTCTTCTGTAGTGCTTTAATATAGTTATTGCATATGATAGACATAAAAAAACATGTTTACAATACAATCATATACAAAATATTACTCAGCCAATCTGTGTGTGTATGTGTGTGTGTGTATATTCTAAAATTGTCAGAAAGCGAGAGAGAAGAAAATGAAAAGAAATATAGTATAGATATTTTTACACTTGGAGCCAGATTCTGCTCCCAGTTATGCTCATATATACTGAGAGTAACTCTCAGTGACTTCTGTGGAGTAACTGGTTTTACAGTAGCATAACTGAGAGCAGAATATGGAACTTAGGTTTTTGATTTCAAGGTTAGTATGAAAATCTTATCTCGGAGTGCTAGGATTATGATATAAAAGATTCATAGATTCTAGGACTGGAAGGAACCTCGAGAGGTCATCGAGTCCAGTCCCCTGCCCTCATGGCAGGACCAAATACTGTCTAGACCATCCCTAATGGACATTTATCTAACCTACTCTTAAATATCTCCAGAGATGGAGATTCCACAACCTCCCTAGGCAATTTATTCCAGTGTTTAACCACCCTGACAGTTAGGAACTTTTTCCTAATGTCCAGCCTAAACCTCCCTTGCTGCAATTTAAGCCCATTGCTTCTTGTTCTATCCTTAGAGGCTAAGGTGAACAAGTTTTCTCCCTCCTCCTTATGACACCCTTTTAGATACCTGAAAACTGCTATCATGTCCCCTCTCAGTCTTCTCTTTTCCAAACTAAACAAACCCAATTCTTTCAGCCTTCCTTCATAGGTCATGTTCTCAAGACCTTTAATCATTCTTGTTGCTCTTCTCTGGACCCTCTCCAATTTCTCCACATCTTTCTTGAAATGCGGTGCCCAGAACTAGACACAATACTCCAGTTGAGGCCTAACCAGCGCAGAGTAGAGCGGAGGAATGACTTCTCGTGTCTTGCTCACAACACACCTGTTAATACATCCCAGAATCACATTTGCTTTTTTTGCAACAGCATCACACTGTTGACTCATATTTAGCTTGTGGTCCACTATAACCCCTAGATCCCTTTCTGCCGTATTCCTTCCTAGACAGTCTCTTCCCATTCTGTATGAGTGAAACTGATTGTTCCTTCCTAAGTGGAGCACTTTGCATTTGTCTTTGTTAAACTTCATCCTGTTTACCTCAGACCATTTCTCCAATTTGTCCAGATCATTTTGAATTATGACCCTGTCCTCCAAAGCAGTTGCAATCCCTCCCAGTTTGGTATCATCTGCAAACTTAATAAGCGTACTTTCTATGCCAATATCCAAGTCGTTAATGAAGATACTGAACAGAGCCGGTCCCAAAACAGACCCCTGCGGAACCACACTTGTTATGCCTTTCCAGCAGGATTGGGAACTATTAATAACAACTCTCTGAGTACGGTTATCCAGCCAGTTATGCACCCACCTTATAGTAGCCCCATCTAAATTGTATTTGCCTAGTTTATCGATAAGAATATCATGCGAGACCGTGTCAAATGCCTTACTAAAGTCTAGGTATATCACATCCACAGCTTCTCCCTTATCAACAAGACTCGTTATCCTATCAAAGAAAGCTATCAGATTGGTTTGACACGATTTGTTCTTTACAAATCCATGCTGGCTATTCCCTATCACCTTACCACCTTCCAAGTGTTTGCAGATGATTTCCTTAATTACTTGCTCCATTATCTTCCCTGGCACAGAAGTTAAACTAACTGGTCTGTAGTTTCCTGGGTTGTTTTTATTTCCCTTTTTATAGATGGGCACTATATTTGCCCTTTTCCAGTCTTCTGGAATCTCTCCCGTCTCCCATGATTTTCCAAAGATAATAGCTAGAGGCTCAGATACCTCCTCTATTAGCTCCTTGAGTATTCTAGGATGCATTTCATCAGGCCCTGGTGACTTTCAGGCATCTAATTTTTCTAAGTGATTTTTAACTTGTTCTTTTTTTATTTTATCTGCTAAACTTACCCCCTTCCCATTAGCATTCACTATGTTAGGCATTCCTTCAGACTTCTCGGTGAAGACCGAAACAAAGAAGTCATTAAGCATCTCTGCCATTTCCAAGTTTCCTGTTAATGTTTCTCCCTCTTCACTGAGCAGTGGGCCTACCCTGTCTTTGATCTTCCTCTTGCTTCTAATGTAGTGATAAAAAGTCTTCTTGTTTCCCTTTATTCCTGTAGCTAGTTTGAGCTCATTTTGTGCCTTTGCCTTTCTAATCTTGCCCCTGCATTCCTGTGTTGTTTGCCTATATTCATCCTTTGTAATCTGTCCTAGTTTCCATTTTTTATATGACTCCTTTTTATTTTTTAGATCATGCAAGATCTCGTGGTTAAGCCAAGATGTTCTTTTGCCACATTTTCTATCTTTCCTAACCAGCGGAATAGCTTGCTTTTGGGCCCTTAATAGTGTCCCTTTGAAAAACTGCCAACTCTCCTCAGTTGTTTTTCCCCTCAGTCTTGATTCCCATGGGACCTTACCTATCAGCTCTCTGAGCTTACCAAAATCCGCCTTCCTGAAATCCATTGTCTCTATTTTGCTGTACTCCCTTCTACCCTTCCTTAGAATTGCAAACTCTATGATTTCATGATCACTTTCACCCAAGCTGCCTTCTACTTTCAAATTCTCAATGAGTTCCTCCCTATTTGTTAAAATCAAGTCTAGAACAGCTTCCCCCCAGTAGCTTTTTCAACCTTCTGAAATAAAAAGTTGTCTGCAATGCAGTCCAAGAATTTGTTGGATAGTCTGTGCCCCGCTGTGTTATTTTCCCAACATATATTTGGATAGTTGAAGTCCCCCATCACCACCAAATCTTGGGCTTTGGATGATTTTGTTAGTTGTTTAAAAAAAGCCTCATCCACCTCTTCCACCTGGTTAGGTGGCCTGTAGTAGACTCCTAGCATGACATCACCCTTGTTTTTTACCTCTTTTAGCCTAACCCAGAGACTCTCAACACTTCCGTCTCCTATGTCCATCTCCACCTCAGTCCAAGTGTGTACATTTTTAATATATAAGGCAACACCTCCTCCCTTTTTCCCCTGTCTATCCTTCCTGAGCAAGCTGTACCCATCCACACCAACATTCCAATCATGTGTATTATCCCACCAAGTTTCAGTGATGCCAACAATGTCATAGTTGTATTTATTTATTAGCACTTCCAGTTCTTCCTGCTTATTACCCATACTTCTCACATTTGTATATAGGCATCTAAGATACTGGTTTGATCTTGCCTCCCAGTTTTGCGCTGACCCTCCTTTCTCTCTGCCATTATAGCCCACCTCCTTCTTGTTTCCGACCCATCTCCCAGGTCTCCATATTCCCCACTTACCTGTGGGCTTTGCTCACCTGTCCCCGTCGAACCTAGTTTAAAGTCAAGGCAATCATCATAGATTGATCTATAGTTTAGATATTGCAGTATTATTGGTAAAAAAAAACTGTTCATGATTTCCTTGTCTTTTATAGCTGGTATAAATTGGTTTAGCTGTACTTTAATTTTTATGGATCTATGCCAATTTATACCACCTGAAAATCTGACCCATATGATTTTTAACCTGTCATTGTCACTTTAAGCAAAAGAATTGTTCTTGTTTAAAATCTTATGAGATCAATAAGCTGTTTTAAACAACACAGAAAAACTGGATCTCTGATAATATTACAGACTACTAATTTCCCCCCCTTATGCCTACCGTCATGTGATCAAAACTCTTTTGGTCTGATTTGCAGTTACACCATTTGTGCACTAGAGACAGGGCTGGGGGTGATAGTTTTAAGCCATCTTTGTGCTCACTGTATTCAGGAACCAGGCAAGCACTGACCAGGCCTCTGTTGCAAATTGGGGCTGTTCTAATTTATGGTCTGCTTCCCCAGGCCACCTAAGTGCCCTGGGAAACTGAGACTAGGCATAAGCAAGTGCAGCCCACTCACGTCCTAACATGTCCACAATCTGCCTTCTTTACTGTGCGCTGAGAGCACAGACAGCACCAAGCCCTTTTGTTGGTATTATATCAGTGGAGGAGGACCTCTGAACCAAGGGATATTCACTGGCGGCTGTATCCACACCGTTTAAGTCTCTTTATGTTGCCATAAAACGAGCCTTAGTGTAAGTGAAAATTGGACCTCCATGTTTCTCTGTTGTGGCTTATTATATGTCATAGTTCCTTGTTGTCAGGGCCTGGGAAGTAGGTGGTCTGACACAGTGGTCAGAGCAGGAGTTGGGCAATGGGAGCAAGGATCAGAACCAGAGGATGGATGCCAGAGTCAAGGGTCAAGCCAGAGTCAAAGCCAGGAATCAGAGCCGAAGGTCAGGACCAGAGTCAGAGGCCAGAGCTGAATTAGAGTCAGAGAGTCAGTCAAGCCAAGGGTCAGAGAACAGGAGCAGGAACCAGGAAAAAGGCAGGGCTGAAGTCAGGAACCACATCAAGGCTGGGAGTAGCAACAGCAAGCCAGGATCCACTTTGTTGCACAGAGAACTTCTTGTATCCCTTCTGGCTTAAATAGTGTTCCTGGTCCAATCAGTGGCTCCAGACATCCTCCAACCAGGGCCTTGTGGGTGGTACTTTCAGTGGAATGTAAGGCCCCAGGGCTCCCAATTTGCTAGTCCCTGCCAGAGCTGTTTGGTGGCGTTGTGGATACAGCAGCAGCCAATGGGCCCAGGTTCAGGACCTGTGGCTCCTCATGCTTGTTTGATAAATACAGAGGTGTGAAAAGAGAGATTCACAGCACTGGAGAAAAAGGCCAAAGCTTATTTTGTTATATGGTTTCTTCAAACCACAAAATATTTTGCAGTTTTTGTCGGGTAAAATGAAATACAAGCTCTTGTTGCTTCCAAAATGCCTTCTCAGTTGGGTGAAATGCTTTGTGGGCTCAGTCCCTAAGCTCTTAAAAATAGTGTCGTGTCTGGGAGCCCTTCCCTGGATGATGTAGTTTAACTCCAAACCAGGTAGACTACTATCAGAAAAGACACCATGGGCACCCTAGCCAGCTAGAAACTTGGAGCCTTCAGGGAAGACAAGTGAGGAGTAAGGAAGAGCAAAACCTTATTAAGATGATTCTTTTCATCCTGAACCTTAATTTCTACAAATCGATAAGGCCAGGACTTCTCATAGGATAGTTTTTACTCAGAAAGAAGTTCACAGATGAAATTGCGTAAAATCTTTTCTTATTGTAAAATGTACCAAGTTTGCCCAGAAGCCAGACACCACCATTTTCACATTAAACCCGACAGAAATGGCAACATTTTGCCCTTCAGCAGCTTTCAGAATTGTCACAAAAACAAATGTTTCATGTTTTACTTACAAATATTCCTGAAGCAACAATTGATACCTTTGCACAACTACACGGGGAGGGTACTCATTGCTCCACGACCCTTATGTAGCAAAGGGTATATTCTGCAATTGCTCCCCAGTGGAGTTCCACACTGCCACCAAAGGGAGTTCTACCTGCAGAATCAGGGCATTATATTTCACGTCCCGGCTCACTTGACCTGATAACTCAGAACATGCCAGATATCCTCAGATGCCTCAACTTCGCCTATGAAATATTTGCAGCTCATATTTTCATTGTTATTTTCCTTTCTGCTTCTGAGCCTCAGGCCTCCTCTAAGCAGCCAAGAAGTAACACATGGGCAATGACAATGTCACTGTACATTGTGGCAGCCCCTGCATCATCAACACTGCTGTCTAGTCACCTCCATGCACTCTCCCTTCAAGCTCTGGCTCCACCCCAGCTGCACCACAGCCAGGGGTAACAGCTGTACAGTCTTAGTACCAAATGTCACAGCCATCAGTGCAACATTGGTAATCCATGTATATATTGTGGAGCAGATCTTACAGCTGTTCTTTGCACAGAATTGTCACTGATTTCACACGAGAGTTCCGTGAGTGGAGCAATGCAAAGTTCTGTTCTAATGAAGGGTGAGTCCTTAAAAATATATGGACAGATACACAGGTCTGATGTAAGCATCTGTAACCCTTCTGCCAGGTGGAGTCTGCAGCAACAAGGGCCAGGTTCAATATCTAGGGATTCCTTTTAGCAATACAAAACAGAACTGGCTCGAGCCTCACCTGGTAATCTGGGAAAATTAAACACCACCTTTGGGTGCTTCTAAGAGGCAATACTTCCCCTGTCACAAGCACTGAGTCTGTGTAGAGCAAGGGAAACTTTTAATAAATGGGGAAAAGGAACCTGGCATTAATTTGGGAAAACACCACTACCACAATTTGAAAGCAAATGACCATGAGCAAGCAAACACCCCAGAGCATGCTGGGCAGTGTCCTTTGCCTCAATTTCTCACCTTGCAGCATGAAAGTCCAACAACAAATGTTCCTTTAACACATCATTCCTCTCTCCCTCCACTGCACCCCACTCACAGTTGCTGTCCTTGGTCAGTGAAGACCCACAGTTCAGAGGTACATGCATATGAATTCACCGCCCATCGAGGGTAAGGGGGGATGCATCAAGCAATGCCTCAGCTACTGCGCTGCCGCTGCAACTGGCTCACAAGGACTCTCAATGGAGTCTAATTAGCTCTGTCTTTAAACAGTACAAAGGGGAGAGTCAAATGTTGTCCATGGCTCTTAGGCAGAGCCCACACCCCTATGTCAGAACACCTGTCTCCACATTCTCTCTCCTTCACTGGGATTTGGCATCCCTAACTCCTACTTAGTGAGTGAGATTCAGTTTAGGGAGAGCTCCTCATTCAGGACAGGCTAAGTACAGTTCTGCTATCCTTTTTTCATACAATAAGGATAACATTTCATTACCACTGCACTCAGTACTAAAGTGATTTATAACCCAACACCAGCCAAAAGTGATCATTTTGGCAAATCAGCTCCACCATGCTGTGCACTTAGGCAGAGTAGGCATGTCTATACAAACACAGTCTTTTCCCCCAACTCAACACTAGATATCAGGGGAGAGCTCATTCAGACCCTACTTACACATCCATCAAGAGTCACCTGGCCCATTGGGTCACATATTTGATGCTCATTCTTTGAAAGCATAATTTAAAACCTATAATCTTTTAAACTTTTCAAAGGGGCCTTGGGAAGATTCTTGTGGAGTAAATCTAGGGGGCAGTCACAGTCAAGGTGGACAGGACTTTGCAGATCTGACGGCCTCTTGCTTCAATGTGCCTTCTAATCCACCTCATTTTAACAAAGATGGCACTGTGCAAGTGGCAGGTTTCCAGACATCATAAAAATCATATATCATATTATAAATAGCACCTGGTATTAAGGGTTATAACTTAATTTTAAAGACACACACACACATGCAAATAAATCCATATAATCTACATTTCTCTCCTCTGACATGTGTGATCATCTTACTAATTAAAAGTAGCCTACCCGTGCTATTTTTAGTCTTGCAGTCTCAGCCTAGGTGTTTAAACCGCTGTAGTTTCCCATCTGCTTTGGAAATGATTTAATAATCAGATAGGCAGAAGCTTAGTTTTCATAAGCTGGGATAATCCATCAGGGCGATGAGTGGAAGGAAAATATATTTTAATGAATACATGGAGGGAAAACATTGATGCTTTTATATTATAGTGAAAGCCATTGGGTCCATTCCTGTCTTGTTGCTGGTAGCACATAATATTTCCCACATTTAATAAAAGGAGAAACAGATGATGGTTCCCTTATTGCATGCTGCAGATATTGAATATTTCCATTGCCTGAAGTCCAACTGGTAGTTAGTCCAGTGCCAATTCTGAGATTAAAACCATGATTTCCATCCTTTGCAGGTTGCATATGTGTGACTACCAGAGCTGAGCTTGCGCTATAAAGTTCAGATCAGAATCCAAACTTTTCCAAAATTGTAACATTCCGGGCGGCTGCCACCATGAGAAAACCAGCATGAAAGCCAGTGACACTATTGAGCACCAGGGGTCCCACACTCCATTCCTACTTGACATTTATATGAACAAAAAGAGCACTCGCAGTTACAATAGCTAGGATTTTTTTTTTTTGTAAATGACCAGGAGTCTCAGTCTTTATGCTTCAGGCCATAAAATGATCACCAGTCATGGTCGAAAAGGAATTCTAGCCAAGGGATACTTTTGTATGGTTTAGGTTTATTTGGGTGTTTCAAAACTTCCTCTAATTCATTAGCCACTGTAAGGAGATAGGATACTGGCCTAAATAGACCATTGGTCCTAACTGGTATGGCAGTTCTTATGTACTTCTCTTCCACTTAATGAATATTGCAAAGATAGTTGTATGGCCAAAGAGAAGTAAAAATGTGCTGCTATCAGCATCACCTATCAAATGGCCTCCAATGCAATAATGGTGCCTGTCAAATACCAGCCCAACCCAAAGTGCCTAGCCATAGAGCAAGTGTACAGGATGTAATGGTTGATGCCAATTCATTGGCCTGGGAAGGTGTATATGTCATACTTCTGGCTAAAGCAGTAAGGATGTTGTGAAGGATAATTATTAGCGCCTATGGAACAATCCCCTCATGTACGTGCTCGCTCTCTCTCTCTCTCTCTTTGCTAGTGCAGTGGAATTTATGTTTGTGTCATTTGTATAAACTTGTTACAGAATGTTTCACAGCTGCTTACAGTCTATGTATGCACATACAAGTTAAATGTAGATTACAGTACAGCTCATACAGCTAGCATCTGTATGGTGTAGTAAAACATGAAGTGGAAAGGAATCCAACAGTCAGAGAGAATGAATGAGTGCAGGGAGATTCAAAGAATCAGGGAGAACAGGGCCTGGGGTGGCACATGCTAAGGGGCGGCATTCCGTCCATTCTTGGGGCGGCACAGTCCATTTTTTGCTTCGGCAGTTCAGGCGGCTTTTTTTTTTTTTTTTTTTGCTTGGGGCGGCAAAAATGGTAGAGCCAGCCCTGAGGGAGAAGGCTACTTAGGTAGAAATATGAAAATTGAGACATTGGTATCAAGAACACTGACTGGTAGTATAAATCCTGTGGATACATCTTCCTGAGGATTCTCCCCACATCAGAGGCACAGAGCCACCTGACTGGCATCTACACCACCCTTCATCCTGGTGTTGTGGATGTGAGCAGGGAAAAGGGGCATGGCCATAGTATTCCTATATCCTGGCTATACTCAGTTGCCGGGGTTATTGGCAACCATGGGTAATTTAGGGCAGCTTTGCTGCTGATCTAACATATTCCAGGAACCAGGCTGGCTCCAGGATTGGAGGAGTCTAAAGATGCATCTTTGTTTTGTGATACCCTTTTTTGGTATAGAGATGTAGGAAACCATTTTAGAAGCTTTGTTCATTTTCAAATGTATTTCACAATAGACTCAGACTGATAACTGTTTGATGGGTGATTAGGAGTTGCAGTAGTGGGTCCCTGTTAGCCAATCAACCTGCAGTAGCTGTAAGATTATTTGTATACTAAAATTCTATTGTCTAGAATGCTGTGAAAGCTGATATGCACAAGTCATATATCTTTGAAAAATCATGGAGGAGGGGAGAGATTTCAGAAGACTGGAAAAGGGCAAATATAGTGCCAATCTATAAAAAGGGAAATAAGGACAATCCCAGGGAATTACAGACCAGTCAGTTTAACTTCTGTACCTGGAAAGATAATGGAGCAAATAAGTAAGCAATCAATTTGCAAACATCTAGAAGAAAGTAAGATGATAAGTAACTGTCAGCATGGATTTGTCAAGAACAAATCTTGTCAAACCAACTTGATAGCTTTCTTTGACAGGGTAACAAGCCTTGTGGATAGGGGGAAGCGGTAGATATGGTATATCTTGACTTCAGTAAGGCTTTTGATATTGTCTCACATGACCACCTCATAAACAAACTAGGGAAATACAACCTAGATGGAGCTACTCTAAGGTGGATGCACAACTAGTTGGAAAACCGTTCCCAGAGAGTAGTTATCAATGGTTCACAGTCATGCTGGAAGGGCATATCGAGTGGGGTCCTGCAGGGATCAGTTCTGGGTCCAGTTCTGTTCAATATCTTCATCAGTGATTTAGATAATGGCATAGAGAGTACACTCATAAAGTTTGTGGATGATACCAAGCTGGGAGGGTTTGCAAGTGCTTTGGAGGATAGGATTAAATTCAAAATGATCCGGACAAAGTGGAGAAATGGTCTGAAGTAAATAGGATGAAATTCAATAAGGTACAAAGTACTCCACTTAGGAAGGAACAATCAGTTGCACACATACAAAATGGGAAATGACTGCCTAGGATGGAGTACTGCGGAAAGGGATCTGGGGGTCATAGTGGACCACAAGCTAAATATGTGTCAACAGTGTAACACTGTTGCAAAAAAAGCAACCATCATTCTGGGATGTATTAGCAGGAGTGTTGTAAGCAAGAGAAGCAATTCTTCCATTCTACTCCGCGCTGATTAGGCCTCCACTGTAGTATTGTGTCCAGTTCTGGGCGCCACATTTCAGGAAGGATGTGGACAAATTGGAGAAAGTCCAGAGAAGAGCAACAAAAATGATTAAAGGTCTAGAAAACATGATGTATGAGGGGAGATTGAAAAAATTGGGTTTGTTTAGTCTGAAAAAGAGAAGACCGAGGAGAGACATGATAACAGTTTTCAAGTACATAAAAGGTTGTCATAAGGAGGAGGGAGAAAAATTGTTCTTCTTAACCTCTGAGGATAGGACAAGAAGCAATGGGCTTAAATTGCAGCAAGGGAGATTTAGGTTGGACATTAGGAAAAACTTCCTAACTGTCAGAGTGGTTAAGCACTGGAATAAATTGCCTAGGGAGGTTGTGGAGTTTCCATCATTGTAGATTTTTAAGAGCAGGTTAGACAAACACCTGTCAGGGATGGTCTAGATAATACTTAGTCCTGCCATGAGTGCAGGGGACTGGATTAGATGACCTCTGTAGGTCCCTTCCAGTCCTATGATTCTATATATGTATTAGTGAAATCTATTTAGATAATAATGTAGGACTTTACATGGTAGCTGGCTGCAGGATTTTTGCTATATTTGTTAAATATTCACCAGTCTAGAGTCAACAGCTGACAGTAAATGCTGGTGACATCTGAAAACAAGTAGGCAAATTTGATGTGTAAAAGTGAATTTTAGAGCCAATTTTCAGCAGTAGATAGAGAGCAGAGTATACAGTATCTAATTCAAATAGGAGGGACACTGCCTGCCCTGAGGGAAATTATATGACTATAACAGAATCAAAATATTCTAGTGACAGTGTGAACCACAAGAGTCAATGAAACCCAAAGAACCTTAAAGTCACCATTCTTCTGTTTTTTAATTTATATTACACATAAATCAGACTCCTGGGTCTATGCCCTACGTGGGATGCCATTCCTTCCTTGCTTTGCTGTACCATGTCCCACGCACAACCTCTTTCCCCTCCCTACTATCCCCACCCTGCATATTATGCAGTCCTTTCCCTGCTGCCTCCCTTTTTGCCACTTTCATACCCCCACCTCCTTTACTTTACCCCTAGTTCTTGGTCACTGCTGCTGCCTCATGCTACTCTGCTTATTATGTGCACTCATTTTGTCTGCCATTGGAGTAATTTTTCCATCACACTCCAAGAGCCCAATCCCTATTGGTTTAATGTCATAATCCATGAGGATGATGTCATACATGTGAAAAGTGTGGATGGGATCTCATCATTCACAGCTGAATGAATTATATTTTACATGGATTCTAATGTGATATTTTATAAATGTTTATGATGTGAACATTGTGAAAGGAGGCTTCTGGTTGGATGATGTGTAAGTACCTGGTATAGTCACACAACAAGCCGGGACTTTCTTTTTTTTAACTTGTTCCCTGAAAATCATGTAGACCTTTCAGTTCACCTTTATTTACCTGTGGCTTTCCAAACACTGGACAAATGCAACATAGATAAATAGGTGACATCATGAGAGGGCATGGAAACGATTCACCACTTGCACTATAAGAAAACAAATGTGCCACCTGGCCTAAAATTAAAAGTCAAAGACACTGGTGAACAGAGAATAAATACACCCAAACTGCAACAAGCATAAAGGGGCAGTATCCTGAGATGCAAGCAAAGTGGGTACCAGGAACAGTTAGCTCAGAGAGAGAGAGACACTGAAATAAATGTCAACGCTTCTCAAATGTTGCAGTAAGGGGGCTATCTGGAGATGAAATTGCTTTACCTTCAGGAAGGATATTTTATTAATATAAAAATAATAGTTTGTCCACTCAATATTTTAATCGTTTTATATTTACAATCACTCTAAGAGGGGTGTGACTATACTGGAGAAAGGTACCTGCACTATTTAGGTGGCAGAAAGCAACAGAATGCACCAACAGTGTGAGGGTATCTAATATACATTCACAACATGTCCTCTGTTCATTGTAACACTTATTGTAATTGGTTAATTACCTACCACTGTAGCGGACAGTACAAACATTCTATGCACTTCATGTACTGAATATATGCTGCATGCCGGAGTATACTGCATCTATTCCCTGCATCTACATAATACTATATCTGTATTATGTATATGCTACATGGGCTTACACAGCATGTTTTATCTACTGCAAAAATAGGCTGCATGTATTGCATGTAAGCTGCATATTCTCTTCTACACAAGGGCTTCTTTAAAGATAAGTATTCATAGTTTCTATTGGATATGTTATTCTTCCCATCCCTTCCTAAGAACACTGTTGTATAGTGTAGCTGGCGCAGAATGGCTGCCGCATTACACTCCAGAGGTCACTACATTCCAGCAGTGGGTGAGTGATCCCTGTATATACAGTTTGTAAAGTGCTTTCAGATCCTTCTAGATGAAAGGCGCTACATGAAGTGTAAGACAAAACGATTATTCCTTCGTTGTCTTTTATTCCAGCTACATACAAGCTCTGAACGATTAAATATCAATACATTTCAGCTAGAGATTGAGTTCTGGCTGCTGAATTCAAATCCAGATTTCAAATACCCTCCAATTGACAGATTCAGTTCTGGGCTTTTGTTTGGACCCAGCTCTGATTTCAACTTAGCCTAGTCTAAATTTCCTTCTCAAAACAGGTGCAAGCAAGTGAACTTTGACTTCACAAGTTTCTAGTCTTTTCGTATTATGCAAGATATTTACGTAAGTAATTCCTATTTCCACTAAAGGGAGTTAAGCAAGTAAAGCTCCCTGTTCATGAAGAGAAGAATAGAACCCGATGTTGCATCTGCATTGAAACAGTAACATAGAATGCTGGCTTCTCCTTCAGCATTAATAGGACACATTCTGCCATAGAATTGTGCATTGGCTGTAATAATTTAGGAGTTGTGTATAACATAATTCTATCTACAATTTACCTATTAGATAATATAGAAGATGGGATTTAAAAACTATCTTTTCCCTTCTAGTGAACATCAGAAAATAGCATATATAACTAGTAATCAAGGTATTTTGTGACCTGGAGGATATTTGGGAATTACTTATTTTCACTTCTTAAACATATTAAAGAAGATAACAGCTGTTAGGAGGGAGTTCTAGACTTTGCTATTTTGCTGTTTAAAAAAAACCCTAATCTCCTTTTATCAGCTTTGACATACAGTGGACCAAATCTTGCAGTCCATATTGATACAAAACTATTTCTATGTTCCAGATCACATATTTTGATCACAGTCCTTCTCCAGAGTTTGCTTAGGACTATGCTCCAGTGGCATAAGTTAGAGCAGCCCCAAGGCTGCTCTAACTGATACCAGGACTGGCACAAACTAGTTCTCAGAATCAAGGAGCCATAACTGCTCCTTGACTGAAGAAGATCTTTCTCTCATTAGGTATGAGATTGTAGGGATGATCACCAAGATTTGCAAATGGATCTCTAGGAATTGGTGGGTTTTGAAGTTTGTCTTAGTTCTTTGCTCGTTTTATACTTGGAGGCTATTGTACATTTTACTGCTGTTTGCCATGGTAAAGTACAATGCCTTGGTGAGGTAAACACTTTAAGAATAGGAAATACTCAGTAAATTGAAAATAGAGCAGGGATGGATAATGTTAATTTTAATTCACCTGTTGTCCAAGCATGTGCCCATAGAGATATAGCCAGAAACACAACCGGGGCAGGGGAGGAAGGGGAAAGAGCAAACACCCAAGCTTTTGATTTTGGAGAAGAGTAAACTATAGTCGCTTAGACTAACTGTGAGCACTAGTGAGATAGAATATCACAGTCAAATGTCTCCAGATAAGAGGTCCAGTCTGCAATGTTTTGGAAGGAACTCTTGAGAACACAGTGGTAAGAAGTGGTTGGCATGGCTGGAAATGAAGTGAGCTGTTATTTGTATACCTAATGTTGAAAGCTTGGTTTGTATTACGTGCTTGGTTTGTATTCTCTGTAAGGCATGTTTTTTGGTGGTATTGTCCATTACTTTTGTGTATACTAATTTAAATGTTTTTAATTTATGTGACTGTCTGTGTGGATTTAGTGTTCAACTAAGTTATTTTACTTTATCATTATTGGGTTTCTTTAACCTTCTTTCATATTTATCTTTTGTTTTCTTAATTTGTTACTTATCTTATGTTGGCAACATGTCTTTTTGTGGAAAAAGTCTAATAAAAAGAACATGTAAAAAATGAAATTGCCCTAAGATCCATACAGAAATCTAGCAATGAAAAGATGGACAGTGTTGGAAAATCTCTTTCTCGAGGAACAGTTTGGTGGGTAGCAACACTCTCTTGTTCAATACCCAATTAATGTGCCTATGCCACTTTAGTTAAGATTTGCTTCAGTCCAAAATGTCAAGAATATCTATCACCACATGAGAAATGTCATGTTCAAGCCTAAACCCAGGTTTGATTGAAGTACCATTTGTTTGCCTCCAAAAGAAAGATGTACATAGCTTCAAGTCTCAGCTCTCCTGGAGGGTGATTTGCATAGGGATCAAACAAACAGGGGAAATGGCAGCAAGGAGTGTATGCGGGGGGCAGGTGGCAGGAAAACCGACAGTTACATCTGAATCCATTTCTTGAAGTCCTAACTTGATGTCAAAGGAGGGTGGCAGGAACTGTGGACAGGAACTCTCATAGAATTAAACTCATCTGGTCTGGGTCAGTCTGGCGTGGGAAGCCCTCCCACATACCTCCTCTTTGCCATCCCATAACCACCAAATTCCCCATAGGATAAACACTGCCCAGGTAAGTAATTGATAGAGTGCATGCTGATTAGTGCATGCTGATGCTGATAATGTCTGCATGTGTCTGTGTGCTGGCCAGAGCACGTTAAAGTATTCTGAAACCACAAAAACTGGCCAAAACAAAACTTTCTTTTTTTGAAGACGGTTACTTCACAATTTCCTCCAAATCTCCTAGCTATGTAGGCAGCCTGTTGTATACAGCGTTGTATACATATTTCCATTGTATACAGCATTAGGAAAGTACAAGATGGGGAATAACACAACACACAAAGACGCACAATCCGTTAAAGCAGGCTAGAAAGAAATGCTGTTCTCTATTTATGCAGAGAGCCTGATGGAAAGTTTGCTTTCATTTGGCTTTTTGCCTCTATGGGGCAGTTGTGCTTAATTACTGTATTACACTTCATTAAGAAGCTGAATGTTAATGGAATTTTAAATCTTAATTCAGCAGCAGGTCAGCTAGGGCCCAAACCTGCAAGATGTTAATCATCTCCTGAGACATAGTGAGTACCCTTCACTTCAATAGATTGTGGCATGAGCTGAGGGTGCTCAGCACCTCAGAGGATTGGATCCCTAAGTCCCACAGCTGATCAAATAGTAGAATGGACTGGACAGTCAAAAGTCAGATTCTGAATATGAATCGCCAAAGTCCTTTTTAAGAATTCCCTGAAAATTCCCTTGGGGTTAATCCAGTTTCAAATTACACACTGCTTCCCCACCACAGCCACAGTCTGTCCCTATTTCTAAAACTGCAACTACTGCAAATGGTAGAGTTCAAGAGTAACAAACTCATTCCGCTCCATAAACAGAGCTGAGGAGTACCTTCCCCACCTGCAATAGATATGGACTGGATCCTCTCTTGACACCTACAGTGAAGTACAACTGTTTGCAGGGGAACAGCTGAAAAAAGGAACTAACACCTTTTCCTTTCCAAAACTCTCCAGCAATACCCCTAAAGCTGTAACATACTGTTTGAGTGAGAAAAGTCTGGCTAGTTGGTTGTTGCTGCTATAACTACCAATGAAGAACATCTTGCTGCTGAAAGACTTTAGGTGTGTGGGGTTTTTTGGTTGGTGGTTTTTGTTTGTTTTTAAGATTTAGCCCCTGTTGAAGGTCTACTCCCACGACCATGCCCACTTTTATCCTTGACTTAAGTGGATCAGCATATGTGTTTGACAGTCAGAAATCAATATTTGGTGGGTGTAGGCTGAAATCAAAATCATATACTGTATAAAGCCAGCACCATGGCAGGATGGGAGGGAAGTTGGGTTGGTTTTATTTTAATAGATACAAATGGCAGAAAATATGCATTTTGTTTAGAACTTCTATTAAGAAAGTGCAAATCCAGAGTGTCATATTTTACCATCATAGCCACACTGACAGCCAAACCCTGGACTCCTTAGTCAGTGCTCCCAACGAGGCAATTTTCACCGAGTCAAGACTGTGGGATTTGGCCCAAAATATCCTTTGGGGTTTTAACTTTTTTGGCATCTATCATACCTAAGTGAGGATCAATTTAACTGCTTCCAGTCTTTCTCCTGGTTGACTTCTACATCTCAGCTAGACAAGTCCCAAAGATGGGACATGATATTGGGATCAAATTAACACAAACCCATACTCACAGACCCCCTACTTTGCAATCTGTGCATTCAGCTTTGCACCCACAATCACTGCCTTCATAAATAACAGAATTTGTGTGAGAAGGATTCAGAAATCCCATTTGCCAGGGGAGGCTGATGATGTCTCAAAGTGAGGCTATGAAACTGACAGCAAATTTTGTAGAAAAATGGCATTGTGATAGCATAGACTGCCCCTTTAAAGGCAGTGGTGCCTAGGGCCCAGCCAGCCCAGCCCAGTCCAGTCACAGGACATGGCCCTTTAAGATTTTGAAAGGTCTGATACAGAATCATAGAAGGTTAAGGTTGGAAGAGACCTCAGGAGGTCATCTAGTCCAATCCCCTGCTCAAAGCAGGACCAACCCCAACTAAATCATCCCAGCCAGGGCTTTGTCAAACTGGGCCTTAAAAACCTCTAAGGATGCAGATTCGACCACTTCCCTAGGTAACCCAGTCCAGTGCTTCACCACCCTCCTAGTGAAATAGTTTTTCCTAATATCCAACCTAGACCTCCCCCACTGCAACTTGAGACCATTGCTCTTTGTTCTGTCATCTGCCACCACTGAGAACAGCCTAGCTCCATCCTCTGTGGAACCCCCTGTGATGGGTTCAGTCACAGAGAGTCCCCTTGGGACTGTCAGCTGATGTGCCAAAATTACCTCTGAGCCCATTTTCCCTGCCAGTTTGGGACTTCCAGAACCCTGCCTTGTTGAGCCAGACACGCTAGCTTGTTGCAACACAGACTCAGGGTTTGGGCCACACCCCCAAAGCTGCAGACTTTTACCAAAAACAGCTCAGCAGGTTACCTCTCCAGCACCCAGACATCCAGTTCCCAATGGGATCCAACCCCCAAATAAATCTGTATTACTCTGTATAAAGCTTATACAGGGTAAATTCATAAATTGTTCACCCTCTATATCACTGATAGAGAGATATGCACAGCTGTTTGCTCCCCTAGGTATTAAGCACTTACTCTGGGTTTATTAATAAACAAAAGTGATTTTATCAAGTATAAAAAGTAGGATGTAAGTGGTTTCAAGTAATAACAGACAGAACAAAGTAAGTCACCAAGCAAAATAAAGCAAAAACATGCAAGTCCAAACCTAATACATTAAGAAACTGATTACAGGTAATATCTCGCTCTCAGAGATGTTCCAATAAGCTTCTTTCACAGACTAGACTCCTTCCTAGTCTGGGCCCAATCCTTTCCCCTGGTACAGTCCTTGTTAGTTCCAGCAGACATCTTAGGTGGTAAGCAGGAGCTTTCTCATGACTGGCCGCCCCCTTTGTCCTGTTCCACCCCCTTCTATAGCTTTGACACAAAGCGGGAAGCTTTTGTTTCTCTGGGTCCCCACCCCTCCTTCTAAATGGAAAAGTACCAGATTTAAGATGGATTCCAGTATCCTGTGACATGGACACGTCCTGTGAGACCTCATTCTTCATTACCCACAGGCTGGCCCACACATACACAGGAAAGCTTGGAGGTAAATAAACCCATTCACAGTTCATTGATTCTGAAGCACCCTTAATGGCTTCCACTAAATATGTTTACAACAGTAATACAAGTTTATATCTTATTCTCTTAACTCCAGACATAGAAATAATACATGCAAACAAATAGGAAGAACACACTCAGTAGATTGTAGTCTTTGTAATGATGCCTTACAAGAGACCTTTTGCATAAAGCATATTCCAGTTGCATCATATTCACAAGCATATTTTCATAAAGCATATGGAATGCAACGTCACACACCCCTTCAGATAGTTGAAGGCAGCTATCAAATCCCCCCTCACTCTTCTCTTCTGCAGACTAAATAAGCTCAGTTCCCTCAGCTTCTCCTCATAAGTCATGTGCCCCAGCCCCCTAATAATTTTTGTTGCCCTCCGCTGGACTCTCTCCAATTTTCCACATCCTTTCTGTAGTAGGGGGTCCAAAACTGGATGCAATACTCCAGATGTGGCCTCACCAGTGCTGGCAATGCTCCTACTAATGCAGCCCAATATGCAGTTAAGACTTTTTGGCAACAAGGGCACACTGTTGACTCATGTATCAGAGGGGTAGCCGTGTTAGTCTGAATCTGTAAAAAGCAACAGAGGGTCCTGTGGCACCTTTAAGACTAACAGAAGTATTGGGAGCATAAGCTTTCGTGGGTAAGAACCTCACTTCTTCAGATGCAAGTAATGGAAATCTCCAGAGGCAGGTATAAATCGGTATGGAGATAACGAGGTTAGTTCAATCAGGGAGGGTGAGGTGCTCTGCTAGCAGTTGAGGTGTGAACACCAAGGGAGGAGAAACTGCTTCTGTAGTTGGATAGCCATTCACAGTCTTTGTTTAATCCTGATCTGATGGTGTCAAATTTGCAAATGAACTGGAGCTCAGCAGTTTCTCTTTGGAGACTGGTCCTGAAGTTTTTTTGCTGTAAGTTGGCTACCTTTACATCTGCTATTGTGTGGCCAGGGAGGTTGAAGTGTTCTCCTACAGGTTTTTGTATATTGCCATTCCTGATATCTGACTTGTGTCCATTTATCCTCTTGCGTAGTGACTGTCCAGTTTGGCCAATGTACATAGCAGAGGGGCATTGCTGGCACATGATGGCATATATAACATTGGTGGACGTGCAGGTGAATGAGCCGGTGATGTTATAGCTGATCTGGTTAGGTCCTGTGATGGTGTTGCTGGTGTAGATATGTGGGCAGAGTTGGCATCGAGGTTTGTTGCATGGGTTGGTTCCTGAGTTAGAGTTGTTATGGTGCGGTGCGTGGTTGCTGGTGAGAATATGCTTAAGGTTGGCGGGTTGTCTGTGGGCGAAGACTGGCCTGCCTCCCAAGGTCTGTGAAAGTGAGGGATCATTGCCCAGGATGGGTTGTAGATCACTGATGATGCGTTGGAGAGGTTTAAGCTGAGGACTGTAGGTGATGGCCAGTGGAGTTCTGTTGGTTTCTTTTTTGGGCCTGTCTTGTAGCAGGAGGCTTCTGGGTACACGTCTGGCTCTGTTGATTTGTTTCTTTATTTCCTTGTGTGGGTATCGTAGTTTTGCAAATGCTTGGTGAAGATCTTGTAGGTGTTGGTCTCTGTCTGAGGGGTTGGAGCAGATGCGATTGTACCTCAGTGCTTGGCTGTAGACGATGGATCGTGTGGTGTGTCCGGGGTGGAAGCTGGAGGCATGAAGGTAGGCATAGTGGTCGGTGGGTTTTCGGTATAGGGTGGTGTTAACGTGGCCATCGCTTATTTGTACGGTGGTGTCTAGGAAGTGGACCTCCCGTGTAGATTGGTCCAGGCTGAGGTTGATGGTGGGGTGGAAGCTGTTGAAATCATGGTGGAATTCTTCCAGGGTCTCCTTCCCATGGGTCCAGATGATGAAGATGTCATCAATGTAGCGTAGGTAGAGAAGGGGCGTGAGTGGACGAGAGCTGAGGAAGCATTGTTCCAGGTCAGCCGTTGTTCCAGGGCTGACCTGGAACAACGCTGTGCCAACTCTGCCCACATATCAACTCTGCCCACATATCTACACCAGCAACACCATCACAGGACCTAACCAGATCAGCTATAACATCACCGGCTCATTCACCTGCACGTCCACCAATGTTATATATGCCATCATGTGCCAACAATGTCCCTCTGCTATGTACATTGGCCAAACTGGACAGTCACTACGCAAGAGGATAAATGGACACAAGTCAGATATCAGGAATGGCAATATACAAAAACCTGTAGGAGAACACTTCAACCTCCCTGGCCACACAATAGCAGATGTAAAGGTAGCCATCTTACAGCAAAAAAACTTCAGGACCAGACTCCAAAGAGAAACTGCTGAGCTCCAGTTCATTTGCAAATTTGACACCATCAGATCAGGATTAAACAAAGACTGTGAATGGCTATCCAACTACAGAAGCAGTTTCTCCTCCCTTGGTGTTCACACCTCAACTGCTAGCAGAGCACCTCACCCTCCCTGATTGAACTAACATCGTTATCTCCATTGTTGACTCATATTCAGCTTCTTATCCACTGTAATCCCCAGGTCCTTTTCTGCAGAACTGTCACTTAGCCAGTCGGTCCCCAGCCTGTAGCAGTGCATGGGATTCTTCCATCCTAAGTGCAGGACTCTGCACTTGTCCTTGTTGAACCTCATCAGATTTCTTTTGGCCCAATCCTCCAATTTGTCTAGGTCACTCTGGACCCTATCTCTACCCTCCAGTGTATCTACTTCTCCCCCCAGCTTAGTGTCATCTGCAAACTTGCTGAGGGTGCAATCCATCCCATCATCCAGATCATTAATGAAGATGTTGAACAAAAGCAACCCCAGGACCGACCCCTGGGGCACTCCACTTGAAACTGCCTGCCAACTAGACATCGAGCCATTAATCACTACCCGTTGAGCCCAACGATCTAGCCAGCTTACTATCCACCTTATAGTCCATTCATCCAATCCATACTTCTTTAACTTGTTGGCAAAATACTATGGGAGACCATATCAAATGCTTTGCTAAAGTGAAAGTATATGACGTCCACCGCTTTCCCCATATCCACAGAGCCAGTTATCTCATCATAGAAGGCAAAAAAAGTATTGAGTACTTCAGCTTTTTCCACATCATCTGTCACTAGGTTGCCTCCCCCATTCAGTAAGAGTCCCACACTCTCTCTGCCCTTCTTCTTGTTGTTAACATACCTGAGGAAACCCTTCTTGTTACCCTTCACATCCCTTGCTAGCTGCAACTCCAATATATACAAGGACTTATGAGACATTGTAGAGAGGAACTGCGCCTGGGAATAAGTGGTGCTTGGGAGGAAATCCCATCACTGTTTATGGGCCCAGAACCAGGAGTTTTGCAGAATGGGCAGAGCAAATCCCCCCTGTTCTCAGGCAGTTGGGATGAGCGTTAAGGAAGGGGACGAGATTATATGCTGTCTCCACCCTTGTAGCAGGAAAGGACTGACCTGCTGACTCTTGTGATCCTGGGGACCAGCTGGGGAAAGGGGCCAGCTGAAAGAGAAGCTAGCTAAGGCCCTACAGATGGTTGAAATCATAACGCAGCTCCAAGGAAGAGCATTGGGGACTCCTGTCTTAAGAGTGAGTGACTGACTGAAGTACAACCCAGCTCTGGGAGGAGGGCTGGGTCTTCCCGAACTGGAGCAAGAAAATCTATAAAGACTCTTATATGGTGCCAGAGTGGGTGTTAACTTGAGCAACATAGAGCTGGTCTACACTGGGGGGGGGGGAATCAATCCAAGATACGCAACTTCAGCTACGCGAATAGCGTAGCTGAAGTCGAAGTATCTTGGATCGAATTACCTGGGGTCCACACGGCGCGGGATCGATGGCCGCGGTTCCCCCATCGACTGCGCTACGGCCGCTCGCTCTGGTGAAGTTCCGGAGTCGACGGTGAGCGCGTTCGGGGATCGATATATCGCGTCTTAACGAGACACGATATATCGATCCTGGATAAATCGATTGCTACCCGCCGATATGGCGAGTAGTGAAGACGTACCCTAAGTGAGTTACACTCTGCAGAGAGAGGTAATAAGCCACACCCTATGAAAGGGATCTATGTTTTGAACTAATCTGATCTGGGTAATTGATTGAAAGAACCTGAGTGCTGAGGGCAATGCACCTGCAGGGCCAGGAGGGGGCATACTTGGGGGCAGCTCCCCATGTCCACTTAGTGGTAGTAGCAATGGGAGCTGGGACCCTCTCCGATCCCGGATGAATGTGAACAGTTGCAGTTGGAGAATGGAGCAGAAATGCTGGAAGAAGGTCTCCTCTCCCAAGCTGATGTATTGGGGCACAGATGTGATCTCTTGCATTCCTATGCCAGTTGCTGGAGGAAGCAGAGTCATCCAAACAGATCCTGGCAGTCCTCTGGCAAATCTGGAAGACACAACAAAAACAGTGGGATCTGCAGCTGGCCAGGGTAGCAGAGCAGCACCAAACCATGCTGGAGAGCCTGTGTAAGGCCGCTGTCTATGGCATCAGGGCTGGAGAAAAATGGTATTTGTGACCACTTCCTCTCTGTCAATATCGCCTAGATCCTTATATATATCAGACCTTTCAAAGGGCCATGCCACATGATAGGGGAGTGCTGCTCCCTAGGCACCACTACACTTAATGGGACAGACTACTCCGTCACAGTCATATTGCATCTCTTTTAAATCAGGGAGGACAGTGCCCACCCTGCCTTTCCTGAGGCGCCACTACCACCTTCTGTTCTGGGTACACACATTCTTTCATTTGCATGCGAAAGTGATGGTGCTAACAAACGTTGAGGCACTTTTTGAAAAACTGTGGCATGTGGCTTATGGCCAACCAGAGAGAGCTGGGTTTGGAAGGAATGTTGTGTCAAAATGCAGGACTAACTTGCTCTCCCGAGGATGACCAGGTGCGTAGCCACTAAGGAACTGTACAGCACTATGTCTTTTATTTCAGCTCTCTCAGCTAACTCCACAGGCGAAGCACCACACTCAGCAACATTTTGTGGCTTTATGTCTTTCCGTGGAGGACTTTGGGAGTATAAAGCAATGAAGGGATTACGAAGGAAACATCCATACAGCGAGTCAGATCCTCAGCTGGTGTGAGTCGGCATTGCTCCACCCAAGTCAACGGAGTTAAGCTGATTTACACCAGCTAAGCATGTGGCCCAGTATTTTCATCTGTGAATTTTACTCCCCTGTTGTTTGTATTATACACAGGAAATTGTCACCCTTTTTCCTCACAAAATTTAGTTTTCAAAATGTAAAAGGAAAAGAAAGACCTGTATAAAGAGAAAAGGCTAAATCAAACCCTTCCAGCTTTGGGGGTGGTCAGATCCAGATCCAAGGTTTGTGCCTGGGACCTAACTCTGTAGTGGGCTGAACCACAACCCTGCACCTAAATCCACCCGAACATTGGGGCTCTTTGGTTTCAGAGCTGAAATTTTCACCTAGGGGCCCTTCTCTACCCATTGCCAAAAATATACAGAATCAATTTGTCTAGGTACTTCTGTGAACCCCCTCCCCCATTCTAGCTTCACATAGAATATATATGTGACCGTTGATTTGGCATCATCTTTTGAAATTTCATATTTTGCAAAATGGGCATAGATTCTTTTATTGTTTTAAAACACCTTGTAGCTCTTTATCTGAGCCTCAACACCATACTATCTCAATCCCTACCAGTTTATTGACAAATTTATCCTTCCAGAACTCTAAGGTGCAGAGAGAGTAAGTGATTTGTCCAAGTTCACACACAGGAAGTCTGTAGCAGAGCTGGGAACATAGATCTCCTGGCTACCAGGCCAATACCTTTACCAAAAGACTCTGCAGATGGCGGGAAAGGGGTGCGGAGATGAGTGTCCTGCCTTTGCTTCGGAAGAGCAAGAGCAGATGGTGAGAGCCTGTGGCAGAGGAAGGAGCAGCTTCTTGGCAACAATCCCTGTCCTGATTCAAAGGCCTAACCCCTGCTAGCTGGTCACTAGGGTGACCAGATGTCCTGATTTTATAAGGAAAGTCCCAATTTTGGGGGCTTTTTCTTATATAGGCACCTATTACCCCCCACCCCCATCCCGATTTTTTACACTTGCTATCTGGTCACCCTACTCGTCACCAACATTTCACCTGTCAGTTACCCCTTCTGCTGCTTTAACAGCTGTGGGGATGGGACCCCAACCTCCATTTTCAGACTCATTCTCTGCTCTCCATGAGACCAAGCAACCCCTTACTCTGCTGTCAGCTACCCCAGTCCCTCTGAGCAGCCTGGCCCTGGAAACAATTTAAACATGCACACATTAAAATCAGCATTGAGGGTGGGACCCCCATTTACTCCTCACCCCAAGCTGGACTGTTAAACATGAAAGCAACATGTGGATGGGGGACTGGATGTCTTTCTTCCAGCAGAGAAGCTGTGACACTGTTCGCTGACTGCCTGTCAGCTCTCCTCCCTCCCCACAACATCCTCAGCCAGCAACTCCCCTCTCTTTACTTGCAACAGGAAGTGGAGACCAGGGGTCAAGATTGGGCCAAGTTATGAAGCTTTGCAAACCACACATTGTTCATGTGCAGTACATTTTTTAACAAAAATCTGCCAACATATGGATGGGTGGTAAATTGTACTCCACCTGTGGGCATAGTTAATTTTATATATAGTTAAAGAGCCACATCTCTGTGTAAAATCAAACCTCCGTCTACCATTTTTTTTTTTTTACCTACTATTGTTACAAGTTACACCTAACAACACTATAACAGGAAGAGAACAGAGAAAAAACATTTTTCTTTATTTTTCAGTTTGTTTACTTTATGCATTTTATATGTAGTCAATTTCACTGTGTCATTTGTTTCCCTTTGCTCTTTGTGTGGGTCTTTGAAACAGCAATAAATAAGACTTTTCCAAAAATGCGGATATTTTGGCTAAATACAGTAACATAAAATAGGCTTTGTATAAGACCTGTTAGAGGTAGCAGAGCTCTGCTATTCCTTGTAAGCTTATTTCAATATCTTTTTTATAATAGGAGAGTATTATTGTCACACAAGAAAAAATGACCAGGGAGATGTCGCAGCTGCTGAACTTACCTGAAATTACATGTAACCTATTTTTAAAACCTGACTAGCTGTAAAGTTGGCAATGTCCCTTTAACAAGCACATCTCTGAAGGTACATAAGAAAGAAGGTAGGGCTGATATGCACTGACCGGGGGCTGGTATCGTATGGTGCAAGGGGAATCCAATGGAGGGATTCAAATCTGGTAGTGACATGGGCACCTGAGTCTTAATCCTATACTTATTGAAATCAATGGCAAAGTTCCTGCGGACTTCAGTTGTGCAGTATCGGGGCCCTGGAGAGCAAAATTCCTTTAGTGTTTTGAATGGCCTGGAGGAGAGCAAGCAGGGAAGCCAGAGAGGTGGAGTTTGCAGTAGACATGGTGCGAGATGACTGAGGTGTGGAGAAAGGGGTTTGGTAGAAGGGAAGGGAGTGATTAAAACATCTCTAAAATATGTTTGTCCTAAATTTATTTCTGTTGGACTGATAATCAGTATCCAGAGTTGTGTGATATGAGTTTGAGCCGAGTGCCCAGGTGGCTCATGTCCTGAGTACAGCCCAGTACACACTGGAAGGAAGCCGTCAGAATACTCATAGGCTCAATTCTGCAACCTTTACTTACACTGAGCAGCACTTACTCATGTGACTAGCCCTATTGGTTTCAATAGGTCTACTCCCATGGATAAGTACTCTTCAATGTGAGTAAGGGAGCTAGAATTGAGCTTTACATTGGCTAATTCTCATACCATCACTCAACTTCTCTTGACACTGAGGCTAGGTCTACACTACCCGCCTGAATCGGCGGGTAGAAATCGATCTCTTGGGGATCGACTTATCGCGTCTCGTCAGGACGCGACAATCGATCCCCGAATCGACGCGCTTACTCCACCAGTGGAGGTGGGAGTAAGCGCCGTCGACTGGGAGCCGCGGCAGTCGATTTTGCCGCCGTCCTCACAACAGGGTAAGTCGGATCTGATACGTCGAATTCAGCTACGCTATTCGCGTAGCTGAATTTGCGTATCTTAAATCGACCCCCCCCCCCCGTAGTGAGGATGTAGCCTAAGAGATTAAAGTGTAACCCCCCTGAGCTAATGCCAGTGGCCAGACTTCAGTGTCTGAGCTGATACCCGTCTTGCTGAACATTCAGCTGAACCTCATTTCATAGATGCCAAGGCCAGAAGAGACCACTGGGATCATCTAGTCTGACCTCCCGTATAGCACAGGCCAGAGAACTTCCCCACAATAATCCCTAGAGCAGCGTTTGTAGAAAAACATCCAATCTTGATTTTAAAATTGCCAGTGATGGAGAACCCACCACATTGCTTGGTAAGTTGTCCCAATGGTTAATCACCCTCATTGTCAAAAATGTACATCTTATTTCCAGTCTGAATTTGTCTGTCTTCAGCTTCCAGCCATTGGATCGTGTTGTACCTTTCTCTGCTCGATTGAAGAGCCCATTATTAAATATTTGTTCCTCCTGTAGATATTTATAGACTATAATCAATTCAGCCCTTAATCTTCTCTCTGTTAAGCTAAATAGATTGAGCTCTTTGAATCTGTCACTATAAGGCATGTTTTCTAATCCTTTAATAATTCCCGTGGTTCTTCTCTGAACCCTCTCCAGTTTATCAACATCCTTCTTGAATTGAGGGGAACCAGAACTGGACAAGTATGCCAGCACCAGTCTAATACAGTGCTTAATACAGAAGTAAAATAACCTCTGTACCCCTTCTCAGGAGCCCCCTGTTTATGTATCTCAGGATCATATTAGCTCTTTTGACCACAGCATCACACTGGGTGCTCATGTTCAGCTAAGTATCCACCAGGACCCCCAAATCCTTTTCTGAGTCACTGCTTCCCAGGATAGAGTCCCCCATTCTGTAAGTATGACCTATGTTCATTATTCCATTGCAAGATCAGGTACCTGAGGCACAGAGGGGTTGAAATACCAAGAGTTCTGTTACATGCAATTTACTGCCCCTGTGTAAGCATTGGCATGGGTAGGAAACCACATGCTCCCGTCACCACCTGTAAGTGGCAGGCACTTATCCCCTGCACTCAGCTGCATCTGCACCCTTTCAACCATGTCAGTCTCCTGCCCTTCATGCTCAGTCACGGCCCAGCTGCTTGAGCAGGCTGGTCTTTTTTACTGTGCAGCAGCTTCACTCACAGCTTGGCTTTCGTCTTCTGTTTGTTTCTCTAGGGAAAGTCTCTGGCAGGCAAGCGCCTCACAGGCCTGATGCAATCCTCCTGACAGCCTCAGCTGGACAAGCAGTTGCTGACATCCCTGAAGGACAGCTGCACTCCACCTCCATGGAGGAAGTTTCATTTTGGGGAGAATGGGTCACTGTGAGAGAGAGTGCGAATGAGAGCAAGGGGAGACAAAGGAGCGCAAGGTGGAGAGATCAGCTCACCGGAGGTTCCTCTTTTCATAGTTTACATCAACACTTTCTTACTTGTACAGCTTTGTAATGACACTGAGTTCTATAAAGGTACTTTGGTTCCTTCTTGGTTCAAAGGAGCACACTTCATTGTATACGAAAGGTCAACAAGACAGAGGGCTTAGTAGCTTATGAGGAAAGGAATCAGTCCCAACCATAGCCTAGAGAAAGAAGAGCTGAGCGAGATCAGTATTTACCCTTCATCTCTTCTCTCCCTGGTAAATGCCACCACCATCATGGCCACTTGCTCTCTTTCTGGTGACCATCCGGGTCCAATAAAATATCTACCAGAAGCTGCTTCTCCTGCTCAAAAAATGCCTAATTCACATCTGCTGTGGATGGAAGCAATTTAATTGACTTTATATTTTTTTTCGTTCCTCTCCTCTTTTAAACCAATGGTTGATAAAGCACTTTTTAGCTCTTCACTTGCTGTCCTTCCAAGGGCATGTAGCATGTCCAAAGATACATGGTCAGATCATCAGCTGAAGACAGTGGAGCTTTAATGATTTACACTAGCTGAGGATCTAGCCCATACAGTCAGATGCTGATCTCTGTGTAAATCCTCTGCCTTCAGCAGAGTTACTCTGCATGTACATTAGCGTGATCAGCATCTGCCCCATGGTCACCAGGCAATGTTTTAGATGTATAATATATACACACATAGTGATATGTTTAATATTGTATTTGCTTTCCTATTTCTTTTAAGATTTTTTTACATACTTATCATTTTTTTTTCAATTTAATTGAAAATAGCTTGACCAGAACCACTTTGGGAAAACTTCTAGCCACTCCAAACAGAGAGGGCCAAAATCTGCACATTTATGCAGGTAAAGCTAACTCAATTGACCTCAGTTGGTCACTCAGGATTTACAACTGAGGGGAAAATTCAGAGAGGAGAGGATTCCTGGTTAAGGTTACCCAAGGGTGGAGCAGAAGCATGTTGTGAATGGGTCAGGGATTTTGACACCAGAGAACACTTTTTGAATAGTAATGGGCACTGCCAGGTCCTTTCTTTAATTCTCAGCTATGCCATTCCTCTGGGATGTGCCATTTCTAATAACATTAGAAAAATGAGGATTAGCTGAAACTTTGTGTGACATCAGGCCCAGGAGTACACCTGGAAGAATGACCCAGAGGCTTCCCAACACTGTTCTCAGTAGTCTCTGTAAGGGCTGAGAAATGTGTCTTGGGAGAGGGGAGGACAAGGAAAGAACTGAAGTAAACTAATTCATTTGGCTAATAATAAAACCCAGGTATAGCAGCTGTAGAAGTGGAAAATGACCTGTAGTCAACTGCAGCATATTGTACATATACAAAACCTTCCAAAATCTTTACCAAATGTGGCTCAGTGTGTTAGTGCCACAAAAACTGCCTAATGAGTGATGATAGTTTTAAGTTCATGAACTAGCAAGTGGTTCAGAATAAGTACCTGTCTATTGCCTTTCTTCACTCACACACTAAGATGTCTTTTGGTGCAGGTGGTAGAAACTTCTGATAAAGGGTCCAATCCTGCATTCCTACTCAGGCAGAACTAGCTAGCTTATCCATTTAGCTATCTACAATATATGTGTAATGCCGACAGACCCCAGTCGCTAGCGGGCAGGATCGAACCTGGGTATGAGTATCTACCGTATGAGCTAAAAGCCACCTGTCTGTTAGCTAAAGCTGTAGAGCAGACTCATTAATCTCTAACACCATACCCAGAAGGTGTGTGAGTTACATATGCACTTCAGATGCACTAGTATCTAAGCTCTATGTATATTCAAAATTAGGATAACACAATTTCTGTCAGAAAAACTAGACCTCTTCCTCTTCTCACTCCCCACTGAAATGAAATGCCTCACAAGCAGGGCCGGCTCTAGGCACCAGCAAAACAAGCTGGTGCTTGGGGCGGCACATTTTTAGGGGCGGCATGGCTGGCGCCAGAATGCCGCCCCTAAAAATGTGCCCCGGCCGCCCTAGCTCACCTCCGCTGCCGCTCGCGCGCCGCTACTCGCCCTCCCTCCCAGGCTCTCAAGCCTGGGAGGGAGGGGGAGCAGCGGCGCGCGAATCGGCTGTTTCGCGTGCCGCGGCCGCTCGGGGTCTCCCCCTCCCTCCCAGGCTCTCAAACCTGGGAGGGGAGGGGGAGACTCCGAGTGGCCGCGGCGTGGGCGCCGCAGCTCCCCCTCCCTCCCTCCCTCCTAGGCTTGAGAGCCTAGGGGGAGGAGGCAGGGCTGGGGATTTGGGGAAGGGGCGTAGTTGAGGCGGGGGCGGGGGTGGGGGTAATTAAAAAACGGGGGAGGCGGCCAAAATTGTTTTTGCTTTGGGCGGCAAAAATCCTAGAGCCAGCCCTGCCCACAAGGGCACTTTATTGCTTCCAGGAAACTCGTGTTGTGTTGCAGGATCGGGCCCTTTGTCTGTATGACTACACAGTAGAGCTTTGAGGGGTGATATTTGTTATCTTTTGCTTTATTGTCATAAATAGTATGTTAACCTAGAGCCTCAGACTAAACTCTTCCCTTTTGTACACCAAAACCACACTTGAGTCCCAGGATTGTAGAACTGCTACATCAGTGCATGCGCACATACATGTTCAGATGGTCTCATGACCTGAGGTGACATTTGGTCACCCTCAAAATCTTACTTTGTCCATCCCCACTGGACCAGATTTTCTGTCCTCCTTTATCCACCCAGCCTCTGGTAGTAATGGGGCCTTCTGCACAACGGGCCCAGTTAGCTATCCACATGCACTCGTACCTGCAGCCATCCCCAAGAGTTTGAGAATGTGATGGCTGGCCTCCCAAAGATTTTTTTTTCTATGTAAAACCCATCAGTGGCACATGTCACTGGAGTTTTATAAGACAATTCCTGCTTCCACCCCAGACTATCTTACTGCTGCATGAATGCTGCTGCACATCCTGGTATCTCAGCCCTGCCACCTTCACTAATAAGGAGAGTTTCTTATGAAATACCAAGTCAGGCTGCATAGAGTGGTCACAGATAGGATGTGTACATGAAACGTAAAGCATATGGGTGTGTTCCATGAGGGGCAGGCAGGTGGGCTGTGTGCACTCAGTGTTAGGGGAGGACTGTAGCTGCTTTCATGCAGGTATGAACACTTAGTCATGCTGAATTCCTAGCACCAAACCAAGCCCTTGCTCCACTCTGGAATGCTGGGTTCTGGGAGAGTGTGAAGCTGGAGCAGCTGAGCGAAAGTGCTCTGAGCTATTCTGTCTGCAAAGGACACATGCAAGCAGAATGCTTCACGGTGCTGGTGAGGAGTGTGCTGTTTAGTGCTCCTGACCTGCTGGTGCTACAGCATGCTGGCAGGTGTACAGGGATGGGGGAAACCTGGCCATAGTCCCAGCAAGGAGCACTGGTGTTAGGCTATACCTTGGACCTGTGCAGGTGTCCTGGGAGAGGGGAAAGAGGCTTCCTGTTCCTTCTTTCCTCCCCCTCCTCCTTTTCTGTAGGGCATCTGTGTCAGAAAGGGCAAAAGTTAGTGCATACTCTGTTTGTGGCTGTGCAGTGTAAATAGTATTCTGAGCATAGAAGGAAGTTTTACAGAGAGTGTGTGTGTGTGTATATATATACCCAAGGGGGCCTGGATGTTGAACAACTTGCTAGTTAAGTGAACACGCACGCAATCTAATCTGCTCAGCAATGACTAGAGGAGCGGCCAGAGCTGCATTTTCTCTGGAGATCAGAGAGCTTTGCTCTTACTTGGTTTTCTGACTCAATTTCTGTAAAAACAAGAAGCAAGACAGCAGCCAAGTCCTTCTGAGGACACACACAAACTCCTCCGCATTTGTCTCACTTTCTTTCAGCATGACAGTATTTACATGCAATTACTTCTATACGAACTGCATTCTTGAATTGTTTTTAATGCCTTTCTTCATACTATGTGATGCTATTTTTGTCTGCTCAACAGGATCCCATTGGCTATCGCAGCAGCAATCCTGCTACGTTACAGTGTGTCTGGTGTGTTCCAACTACCTCACCATTCTGAAGATGAGTTAGGAAAGCAGCTTTCCACCCCCACGCATGCTCTAAATGACGTTGTTTCAGGGAAAGGCCTTATGCCAATTAGCAAGGTGGAGGGCTTCTAAAATCTCAGTAGCATGGAAGCTGTTTATAAAGCTTCCCATGAAATATGGCTGTAAAGATGTCTTTGGATAATACAGGTGCTACTGGATATTGCAGTAGAGTAGTATCAGAACAAGGCAGTAAGAAGGTTCCACAAGACAGTACAGCCAAATGTTAGACTAAGGCAATAATAAGATACCCAAGGCTAGTGCAGCAAAGTACTCTCAGTATATAAGGTCCCACGGAATCCTGCAGTAAAGTGGTATCAGGACAATGCAACCATATGATGTCACAGCATTCCCGTATATAATAATACCAGGATAAATGTAGCAATAAGGCAACACAGGACACTGAAGTAAGGTAGTATTAGGATAATGCATGAATAAGGCACCATTGGGATGCTGCAGTAAATTAGTTTGGGGATAATACAGTAATAGTGTGTGCCAGGAAACTGTGATACATGAGGAGCAGGGTAGTACAGCACTACGATACCACCACATGCCGCAGTAATAAGGTGCTGCAGTGAGTAATAGCAAGATGAAGCCGTAGTAGGATGCTGCAGTTAAATAATATCAGGCTGCTAAGATGCTGCAGTCAAATACCACAAGATACTGTCAATGGATAATGGAGACAAAATATGCTTCCACTCCAGACTACAAAAAAAGTTGCTGCAAGGTAACCAGAAATGTTTTAGTCCTCGCTACACTTCTTCATTTGTCAGTTTGCTTTCAATGAAGCTGGGGTAGTAGGACTCCAACACAGCGCTCATGGCTATTGTCTAAAAATAAACAACTGAACTCAAATTGTCTGATCAGCAAACGTCTTATGGGCCGTATGCTTAAATTCTTCATTAGCCCTTAGTCTGGTAAAAGTCCCAGTAACTTAAATGGGATCTTTGCCTTGATCAGGACTTCAGGATTTGGTTCTATGATACTGAGGTTTGGGCGGTGGTTTTTGCATGCAATTATTTAGCTCCTGCAAGCAGCAAGAAACAGACTATTAATTTTACTGTCCTGCTTCCTGAAATGCACAAATAAAATGAGCAGCCTGGAAAATTGAATCCTGCTCACTCACTCTCATGCATGCACACTCACCCGCGCACTCTCTCTCTCTCTTTTGTCCACTGATGTCTCTGTGGGCCATTGAGCCTAACCACGGTAAGGAGTCTGAACAGCACTCTGAAAGGCACAGGTCTGACGTCTCCCCACTGAGTCTGGTCTGGATTCCCTGCATAGCGTAGTGTTTCCTGTCTTTTTTGTTTATTGTTTACTCCATTTGTGTTTTATGTATTCTTAGACGAAATCGTGACATTGATTTGCCACAAGGCGGCATGTATGATGTTGGGTGACTAGACTACGAATCCATTGCTGTTTGTGCACCATTGGGTCAAAGACTTCCCAGACTGTTGCGTGTCGTACCAGACAGGCATCCTATGTAAGGGCTCATCAGAAACTAAAGCAAAGTCAGCAAGACTTGCACAGTTTGTGTATTAGCTAGATAGAACAATGATTTCTTGGGGCAGGGGAGGGGATGTAAATGGTGCATCACTGCAATGTATTGAATAGCAGGGACAGATCACAGCTGGTTATGGCTCCATGAAACTGTCCCAGTGTCAACGTTCTGCCATTTCTTCCTGTCTCTAGACACAATAGCCTTACTGTCACTTTATGTAGCGCCCTCTTCCTAGATGGCATAGTCAGCTATAAATGGCTTGGTTCATGATTTGACTAATGTGGTAATGCCTTGTCTTGGCTCTGCCTTCAAACTCCTTGGCTTGCCCTAGTTTTGGTTTAATTATTAAGCAGGATTCTCACATGTTGCTAAACTATAGTGCAGGGTAGGGTAGGTTGTTGTGATTTTTGTATTTTAAGCTGTGAGAGTTTGTGTAGCTTCGAAGCACTGTTTATAACCTGAGACTCAAAATAACCAAGACAGCTGCTCATCATAACTGTGAGCTATGTAAACAATATGCTAGGCTCAGGCCCATACAGTCCTTTGAACTTAGTGTTTGGAAGAACCACTTTGTTGTGAGAAAAGTAATCTTACTGCAGGAGAAAGTCAAAACTGATCAACTTTTCACATGCTGTAGCTTTAGCCTCCCGCTCCCAAACATCTGCAAAGCTCACAGCTAAGAGCCCGCAATCCTCTAATCCTGCTGATAAGCACTTGAAAACAAGCTTTCAAAGGTCTGCCTTTACATTCTGATCCTATTACTTGGGTGCTTTTAACATCAATTTATGGCTATCACCATAAGTGTCAGTGTGGCTGCCCTCTTGCCTCTGGGACAGAAGATTGTGGTCTCACCTCCCACAGAGGGCAGCTGGCTGGTGGACAGTATAAAAGGGAGGTAAGTGCATTACTAGAGGTTCCATCCTTTGGCTGGGATGCTAAACTGAGCTCTCTTCTGCCCGTCCACAGGAGCTAGACCAGTGGGAGAGCTAACAATTTCATGATGGGTTTTTTAAATGGTAGCTAAGAACCCTGACCAGCACTGTCAAGGAAAGAGGCTCTAGCTTTGTCTAGACTAGGATTTCAGGTGTGATGTTAGCTATCATGTGCTAACATCACCCCTTTAAATCTCAGGCTCGACAATGCCTCTTACGTCTGCTCTATTTTTAGGTTGTTGCTGAGGGCAGAGTGGGCTGCCTTCTTATCTTATGCAATGAGACCGTCTAACTACAGCCCCAAACTCTTCTGTATGTAGACATAATTCCCCCTTGAAGCAGCCAAGGGTCTAAAATGACTCTGTGTTGTTCTGAAGTCACTTTAGGCCAAACCTTGAAAAATGAAAACCTGGAGGCTTTTTTTCTGAGAAAATTGTGCTGAAATGCAGGAGTGGGGAAAGGAAAGCCCTTCGCCACTGTGTAATTTAGGGCACCCAGAGCTGTGTAGCAAGCTCCAGGCTAGCTATCAGTGGATAATGGACCCCCTCTGCTGCTCCCTTCCAACATGGGTTTGGTCTTTGTGAGTTCCCTCTGAACCAAATCCGAGTTCCTTCTCTGGAATGCAGGGGGCTCCATACACTGCAGAACCAGCACCGTGGTCTGCTGCATTGGCACAAAGCAAGATTTAGAGGCTCATCCTGTGGAACCCAGCTCCTCAGCGCAGGGCTGCCCAGAGGATTCAGGGGGCCTGGGGCAAAGCAATTTTGGGGGCCCCTTCCATAAAAAAAGTTGCAATACTATAGAATACTATATTCTCGTGGGGGCCCCTGTGGGGCCCGGGGCCTGGGGCAAATTGCCCCACTTGCCCCCCCCCCCCCCCCCCCGGGCGGCCCTGCCTCAGCGGTGCTATGAGCAACTACTGCATTAAGGGCAGCAAAGGGGTGGCGAGGCTGGGCCAAGGGAGGGCTGGGGACAGTGAATCTCTCACTAAAGGATCCATGAATCAGTGCCACTTCAGGAGCAGTGTTACAATCGGCACAGGGGTTACTGCAGCCTCAGCGTGGATCCACAACCACTCCCCAATACATTCTGCCTGCTATAGTGCTACCCAGCACCCCACTGTTCAATCTGTGTGCTGATTCCCAGGCTTTGGGCTTTTGTGCATGACCCACACACACACACACAATCCTCCTGTCCTCCACCATGTTGTCCAGGATTGCCCCAGATGTCTGCTCCACAGTGCATTGGGAAGGAGGGGGACTCTGTGTGTGAACTCTGCTGCCTGGCCCTCCAGCGCAATGGAAATGTATCAGTGCCTCTGAGTATTTTTGGCCTTAAGCAGGCATGGAAGCGTGTTTAAGATTTAGCCTTTTGAGATTTCTAGGGAAGGCTTAGAGCCAGCTGGAAGGTGCTAGAGCACAGCTTTGCCTTCTACCACGAATGAGTGGGTAGCACTCTGCATGCTCAGACTGCAGGGACTGTAGAATGGGTGTTGTGATACCACAGTGCAGCCATCACAGCATTTGTGCTCTCTGCTTTCATTTTGGAGGTAATGTAACCCTTGGTTATATGGCTTTTTGTGGCCTATTGATTGTAAACAAAACTCATAATATCAGGAAAATACAAGCCAATGCAAAGGTTTTACTCAGAGTTGGGAGGTTCAATTAACTAACTGAAATTTAGCTGCTTGAATCCACCCACTCTCCTCAGTACGCTCCCACCCCAGATTGCAATCACTGTTGTTCTTAACCCCCAAGCTACCCACAAGAACGCCGGCATCTCACTTGGCCACTCTGCAGCCTGCTCTGCTATCTTTAATAATCTGGGAAGTAGTAAATCAGCAAACTGAACCCTGATGTGAATATTGCCTTATAATCATAGATGGGGCTGCAAACGTCTGGTATGGATCAATGATTGTGAATGCCCCAGAATTCTGAGGTGTTTGGAACAAAGTTTTACTTCTTACGAAGACTTACTGTACAACTGTTCACATACTAAAGCATCAGATGCTACCCCAATAGATTCCACTCTCGTCCCAGCTGAGAGTCCTTGCCACTTCACAAAACTGTCTCATTTCCTTCCCCCACAGAAGTTGGTTGCTGGGGTCAACAGACAGATTCGGAGTTGTCTTCCTTCAGTTTCTTTCTGCAGAACTGAGTGTGGTGTCTCTGCAGGATGTCTAGCCTAGGCTGGCCTGGACGCACAGGACAAGTACAGGCCAGGAGATGTGTTGCGCTGTCAATAGACCTCTGAGTGGCCCGCAGTTGAGCGCATTCATATTCACTGAGAAATCAGACTCAGGAGGGTTGCTACTTCTCGCTCTTTATCCTGAAGGACAAATTTGTTTGCTTATTTTACATATCTTCAGGCAATTCTAGGGCACTCATCACCAAGTACCTGAGTGCCTTTTTGTTGCCTCACAACAGTAGGATGTTGCATCACCATATCATCGATGTTGCCTCAGTCCCCACTGGTTCAGCTCCTAGCAGCCTCTCTTCATTTTCAGCTGCCTCCCTCCCTCCCTCAGTAAATCACACCCTGCTTGCCTATCCTGTGCCCACCTTTTAGGAAAATCTGATTGTTTAGATAGGAGGGTCACATCAAGATCTGCCTGATAAATCTGACTGAAGGACTTTGCACTGTATTGAAAACATTCCGATAAGGAGCTGCTTTGTGCCTTATATAAACGTTATGATTAAAAATAAATTTGAAGGACTTGGCTCATCTTAGGCCCTATTTGTCCAAATCTCAAACCCACTGCACAGTTTGGCTCAATGAGCAGATTCAGCCCAGGAGTGGCATATTGGCAGAACTAACTGGGTGCACAATGCTGGTGCTGGTCTTTGCTGTCATTTTCTTACTTTCAGGACAACTAGTCACTGACAGCATCCTTGTATGCTGTACCAGGGACGAGAACACATCCTCACTTCAGGCTGCCAGGAACAGCGTGTGTCAGGTTTCAGACATTTGACCTCCCACCCCAGGGCACTAATAGGCTTTGGGAAAGTGGTCTATGATTTGAGATAACAGGTGCTTTCTGCAGGTCTAGACTGTTCATGTCTGCCTAACCAAAAGCACCTCACCCACCCCAGCTCACACACACTTCTAAAAATTAAAAAACAATGGAAGATCTTAACACTCAGAACATCTGCAAAGTGCACCCCACCCTTTTACATGCCCGGAACCATGGAGCACCTTCTCAGACCTACTGAAGGTTCCTCACCCTCCCACCTGTCTCTGAATGCTTAACTACTCCACCCAGATCTAGAACCTTCATGCTAAACTCCCCATCCTGCCCCTCTTAACACTCCCAGTTTCCAGGTGCCATCCATAAATTGGCACAGTTTCATATATTCCTTTAACTCAAAGGGTTAACACAGCTTTCTATAAAGTAGCATAGCAAACCGTGGTTTATCATATGTGCACCAAATTATCTGACTATGGAAGAGTCAGTATAGTAACCCGAGTGTGACCAACAGTAAATCTGTAACCATCAAACAGAATGAAGAATTGGTTGCATGTACTTTTCTTTCTCTACATCTATATTATTAAACAGATCTAGTGAATCCGGTGGCAGAGCATTTTTCATCCCCAGGAGACAAGGTTTGGGCATGAATTCTTGTTCCCAGGGCGTTGGGGGCTATGTCGTGTCACAGGTGTGATGTGTCCTGGGGTAAAGGAAACCAGTTTAGCAACCTCCTCTTGGCTCTTTGCCAGAGATGGCACAGTGCATCACTCATGGCATCTCTGCAGGCCAATGTCATGTGACACATCCTCCCCTCCCCACAGTGGCCAAGAAAACAGTTCCCAGAAAGTGGCTGCATTACTATATTAAGGTGTTCCTGCTCTTGGATTCCACAGAAACAAAGCAATACCTTCACTAAGTAGAACACCGTGGTCTCTGTGTAAAAAGAAAGGAAAATCCAAAAGGAAAGATTGAGCTTTGAGCCTTGCGTTTGCATTCAGCGTCGACATGACCGATTTCCCCTTCTTGGAAAGCAGCTTTGGCATAAATAAAGCTGTTAACAGCTTTGTTATTAAAGTGCCCTTTACTACCAGTAATCATGGAACCATAGATAATAAAAGACCTGGCACCTCAGCACGTGCTGCCCGCAGGATTTTCCCTACTGAATATTCACCAGGGTTGCTTTATCCAGCCTGCCTTTGAAAATCTCCTGGGATGGAGCCTCTGCAGATAACCTCAGACACTGGTTTCCATACCTCAAGCATTCTCACTGCAAGAGAAGAATAATTCCTTCTTCTGTAAAGTCTAAAGAGCCATCCCTGAGCAGATTTAAGCACCATGCTACCCTCCTCTAAGTCCATGGGATGTAAGGCACAGTAGATTTTTGGTCCTAAAGGTTTTCTTTATGCATCTTCATGCCCTTGCTCCTACTTATCCCTCCCTACACCAATCTTCCCCCTTTCCCTCCCCACTGATATCGCTGACTCCTTGTAGATATTTGTAGACTGTGATGTCTCCTTTCAATCTCTTTTTTCCCTCAGGCTATACATATTTAGTCTCCTTTCATATGTCAGGTCCTCAAAGACCCTTACCAGCTTTGTTGCCTTTTCTTTTATTAACACTTGAGAAAAACATCATAACGAATGTACAGAAGGACCTTGCTAACCCACACTTCACTAATCAGTATGCTTTATAGTTCACACAGAAAATGACACTCTCGCCCCTCCCTCTCTCAGCAAAGGTTTAATAGCAGATTCTAGATCAAAGTTGCAGCTCACTAAGACCACAGTCTTTTTACAAAATATTGACTTTGTGCAAGTTGATTATGAAGTATTCTCAGAAATAATTAAAACTAAAGTTGTCCAAGTTGTACTGCTGAGTAACGCAGTAGCCTTGCTTTTCTTTTAACTATTTGTTCACTTAATGCCTAATAAAATCCCATTAAAGGCAATGGAAAGACATCCCTGGGCTTTCATAGGAATTGTAAAATTGCACTAATCAGCAAAAATGAACACCTCACAATGGATTTCCCAGTCATTCGTATGAACTGGCAAGGCACTACAGTGTGTATGCATGCTCATGCAACTGCCACATATGCTATGGTGATATCCAGTTGCTAAATACATTTATCATGCATCTTTGACCACTTCATCTACCCTCTGCCCACACAGTAGCTCCCCCAGGACAGATTCCAACATTCCAACAGCTACAAATGGCTGCCATTTAAAAAAGTTAACCTGCCAGAGAAATGTTTCCTCCTTTCTGCCCCAAAATTACCCCAGGTCCAGGATGGGCAAGATTCAACACTGGATCAGTGACAACTTTGCTATACATACAAATAATATAATTTTTAAAGTCTGTTATCATGACCAAAAAGGTGATTTTTTTATACCATTGGAAAGAGGGAGGTGCCCACCATAACCATGGGACCCAGCACTTGATTCCAGCCCCGAAAGGGTACAAGATGCGAGTCTTTAAAACTGTGACAATTTTAGGAACAGAAAAGCCATTTTAGGTTATTTTTATGGCTCCCTCAGAACCCAGTACAGTTGGTCTCACAGAGAGTAAGGCGCCTGGCTTTACAGGTGGGAGGTGTTTGGAAAGTAATCCCAGGAAAAAAAATTTACAACTCTTGCATTCATGCCTAGATTAGTTTTTCACATAAAGAATGACTTGCATAACAGACTTGGGCCTTCACCACTCATGAGTGATGCATCAGTCCCCAACTCATGCTGCTAAAAGCTTTATACAACACCACACCATCATGCCTTCTCTCTTTATATTCATACGTAGGTAAAAGGATTGATAGATCCAAAGCCACCTTAGGAATTGAAATGCACAACTCCCATTGAAATTAATGAGAGCACGTCCAAATCTCCCAGGCAGCTTTGAAACCATCAGCCTGGTATTGTATATGGTATACTATTTTACAGAGATACCTACATCCACATGTGTAACTATCTGCTTCAGTTAAGTGGGCAAAGCCACTTTCATTATAAATCTGTGTTTGGTGATTTATACCAGCTGAGGCTTTGGCCCATCATGTATCTGAAATTATCTGAGTACATGTTCCCCTAGGAAACAGTAGGGCCCACCCAGCCAGCAGCATCTGCAATGGCAACGCCAGGCTGGCAGGAGCGGCTCTGGCCAGCACTAGCAGTGGAGGAGTTGGAAGGGGTGAATGCAGAGAATGGGCTCCCCACTGGGGTTAGGGGAAGAAGCTTCAGGATCCCCACTGGGACCGAGTGGGGGGAAGAAGCCCATGACCCCCTGCAGCCCCCCATAATGGAGGCACCAACCCATCTACCCACCCCAGGTAACAAACAGCAGCTGCAAGTCCCTTCAGCACTCACATAAGGAGGGGGGCCCAGAAAGCACTTCCCCTCTCTGCAGTGGCTCTCTTCCTGCCCCCTGTAACTCCATCCACCTCCTGCTGCTTCCTGCAGGACCTGATCCCTGCACCTGATAGGTACCACCCACTCCGCCTGCCTCTTTAGTGGATGCAAATAACTCCACTAATGTCTATAGACTTGGTTCTATTCTAGTGGTGATAGTACAGTCATCCAGTTAGCATTGCTATAGCTACAAATAAATGTAGTAATGAATGTTATAGGTATTATCACCACAAACCATTGATTATGAGGGAATTTAAAGCCCTACCAGAAGACGGGGAATTAATTTAAACAAAAATATTGACAAGAAAGCTGCGCCCTGGTTGTTTCTGAGCCCCACTCCGAAACTTCATGTAGAGCAACATTCACCCCGTGCAGAGGACCAGCCTGAGGCCTATGCACCACTTAGGGCCCACTTAAGAGCTATTTTGAGGCCTTGAGTGGAAATGAAGAGCTGCACAGACCTTGTTCTGGCCCCAGGATAGGAGTGAATTTCCCCAGAGCAGGATGCATTTTTTCCCTCTCCCATGGCAACCTGTGCATTTTAAGTGCCCATGAGTGACACCCGGCTATTCTCTACCACCTGGTTGTAGACACCAGTTTGCCAAAAAAGGTCTCAAGGTTGGTGACTCCAGGCAGAAACAGCACCAGTTATTAGAGACTGTTCATTCATTTCCATCAGCCTATAATTCAAAGCAAAGAATTTCTTTGATTCTTGCATCTCTTTTTCTGGCCACAATTTGTCTGTGAGAAGATTGCAGTTTTCACAGATCTATTCACTATTTGAAATAATCTGGCAAGTACTTAGTCTTCAAGTAATTCTTGGTCTGTAGTGCCGCCACACGCAGGCTGTTACCAGCATTTGACATTTGAAATTCAAAATGTATTGGTTAGTTTTGATTGGCTGCAAAGGTTGCATTGTATTGTTTCTGCCCCCTGAGCATACCATTTAGAATCAGGTTTCCAGCATGAACTGGTGTATGTGTGTTCAATATTCACTTTCCAGAAATATTCGCCAATATTTGCTTAAATGTGACTGTTTCCATAAACGTTCCTGGAAATAAATGTCCATCGTTGATTATTCATGGAAAGAAAAGGGATGAGAAACCAGCCAAAGCTAATTTTTGTTGGTTATTATTATTTACAGAAAAGTTATTGCGGCATTTACTATGCTCTACAGATAGGGTCTGCCAGGTGCAGTATGCAGTAAGCTGAGTACTGGGTACCCATCATGTTTACTCAGCTAAAACTCCCATGGAAGTTGCTAAAGCGATTTGTCTGGGAAAGAACTGCAGGACTGAGTCCTAGGGTAGCTCATTCACCAGCACAGCTGATAATTGTACTTTAAGCCTACCGCAGAAATACCCCAGACTGCAAAAGCTGGTGCTTTTAACTGCACACAGAAAAGTTCTACCATGCACTTTGAAAGTAGAAAATAATTCAAACAGCATTTTCTTGCTCCCAGCTAGTATTTTTCTCATTGGAAGTTGGCAGCCTTTTTAGTGATGGGCATCTCTCAGAAGGCCCAGGGCTTCACTTTGAGAGGTTAAAATGAGCAGCTGCAGTTCCCCATGATGTCAGTTGGAGATGAGGCTGCTCAGCACTTCTGAAAAATCAGCTCCCCAGTTTGATTAAGATCCCACTGCTTTGACTGCTTTCTCCTCCCCTGTACAGCGAAGTAACTCAGCCGTTCGCTTGGTACCTCCCAAACTAAGATCCTTTCATCCCCAGGACACCTGTTCTCCATTTTCAACAGCATTTAAAGCTTCCTCCTCCAGTGTCTTGTTTGTGTCGTGTTAGTGAAGATTTTTATCCCACCTTTGAGCCTTAGCAATGCTTTGGCAAGTGTACTCTATGTGTGACATCATGACATCTAGTAGGGGCTCACTTTTGGCACGCTGTGGCCAATCTCTAGGCCCACATAATAAACTGTAAGTGGCCCATAAGGTAAGGTTTTAATTAGCACTGGACTGAACCAAAAACTGAGCTCCAAAAAGCAACAAACACATTTTGTAGCTCCGGCCCCTCTCCAGGGTAGCATCTCCTGTGCTATGCTACAGCTGTTCAGTAGTCAGAAGAGCAAGCCAGATGCATGTTTTAGTACAATGGAGAGCTGCAGCTCCAGTTTAGGCAAGTTCCCATATGTAATTAGTCATCCACCTCCCCCACAACCCATCCTGTTTAGAATTAAAATTGTATGCATTCTTTATTTTGGTCTATATAACTATTTATGTCCATAAACCAGGGCAGGATGATTGGGAGGGTAAAGGATGGAGCAGGCGGGCTGGCCTGGTGGGGAAGGGAGGTGAATGGGGGCTATGCTGGTGAGGTGGGTGAGAGAGGAGGTACATCGAGGGGGATTGACTGGCTGGAACAAGGGGTGCAGAAGCAGGGAATGGAAGCAGTTGAAAGCATGAAACAACTGGGTGAGATGTGAGGCTTAAAGTGACCAGAGTCTCAAAATAAAAGAATAAACAGGCCAGCTATCACTGGGGGGGGGGGGGGAATACCTAGCACTGGGCGGTGGGGAGGATGGGCACGTAATACCTATCACTCGGGGGGGGGGCAATACCTATTGCTTGGGGGCATCGGATCCTGCAGGGAGCAGCAGCAGCAGCACTGAGTTACTGGAGGCAGGAGGGGAGGGGAAAGTTGTTTCCAAGCCTCCTTCCCCTGGACATGCTGAAGGGCCTTGCAGCAGCTGCATGCTACCTGGGGTGCAGGATGGGCTAGTGCCTCCAGCAGGGGCTCAGGGCCTCTTTTCCTCAACCTCTCTCTAGTGCAGATCCCAGCGCTTCCTCCCCTGGCTCCCACCCTAGATCACAGCGCTGCTTAACACACAGCACTTAGATGTGTTATTAGTGAAAAGAAGCAAACGTTTATTGAACAACGCATACAGGTTCAAATGACAGCAAGTAGAAATATTGGAAATCAACGGTTACATGTAAAAAAAAAAAAAAAGCATAACATGCATGCTAGAGCCTAGACTTAAATAACAAGTACTTTCCTGTCTAATGATGTTTAGCTCACCCAAAGTCTTTGCAGCATTTGTCAGCCAGTTACTATGACCCTCCTTTCATAAGACAGAACACACTGACAGATCATCTCCTCAGTAAAGAGATTCAGGGTGTACCTCTGCACCCGTAGTTATACCCTCCCAAAAGCAATTATCTTTCCTTGTAACCAGGATTACCTCCCCACTTGCTAGTTTTGCTTTTCCTGCCGGTTTCCTCTTATGTGGGTCTCACACTTCTGATTAATAGCAGGCTCAGTAATGCAACCATGTATGTGTGATGCATACAATGCATGACACACTCTCTAACCAGACAGAGAGAAGCATCTCCTACCCCGCGCCTGAACAGAATCTGTCCAAGGCCTGTCACCACCTGGTGCTTTGCTTTTAAACTTCAAGAGCACAATTCCCAGCATAGACACATAACTTTGTAAGTATGATCCTTACATACATTTCCCAATGACAATGCTGACTAGTAAACTACTGGCTCTTGATACAGACCTTATATACCACCCTTTGGTGAATTATTATGCATACAACTGACCTGAACCTGTAAGAACCACCTGCATCTCCCCTGTGCCGCTGTCAGTTGGCATCAAGAGGCCCCAGGGTCACAGTCACACTTTGCCCCAAAGAAAGTAGGGAGGCGATGGGGCTAGGCCAGCCTGCGCATACACACGCTTACTCAGATGCGCACACACCCCTGCTGTGCACAGACAAGCTCCCTGTGGGCAGGTGCCATTCCTCAAGACCCCCAATTAAGTGCTATGTCCTAGATAGGGTGGTCAGTTTTTCCATGGATGTGATGCAGGTTACTATCGCCTGCCTTGGTTTGAGATTATTCTATGGTTTAGGTTTAGTGCTGCCGTCTGGCTGTGATACAGTCAGAGAATATGAACTAGGTATACTTCATGACTTTTTCATTCTTGTAGAAAGCACAAATAGTGTTGGCATAATCTATGCATGTAATATATGTAAAGTAGGGGCATAGGTTCCTACATGATTAGCATAGCATACAGAAAACTGTAGTCCAAATAAGTACAGTTTAACATTGATCTTTATCTCAAAAATAATGCTTAAAAATAACTTATAAAGGTATCAGTTTTTCCATAATGAACTTGCTTTATGATGGACAGCTGGGAAATTGCAATTTGAACTCGTCACAAACTGCCACTAGCAAAAGCAGACTGGAGCAGGGTCAACATTATCAGTGGAACAAGCCACCATGAATGATGGGACAAATCTTTGCTCATCTTACTCACACTAACAGTCCCATTGAAGCCAATGGACCTGCTCATGTGAGTAAAGCAAACAGTATTTGCTCATAATCATGTTACTAATAGCTTAGCAGATGTTGTCTGTAGTTAATTCCCCTCCTGGTAGAACATTCTACGACTGTGGAGGATACAAACAACATATACAAATTTTTAAAAGGGTAAAGGATTTATAATAAATAATAAGAAGGCACCTATGACTGTTCAGCCAATCAGATTATTCCATTGGCAGTTCCTCACGACGCCTCTTCCAAAGCAATGTCATCTAGTGACTGGCCAGTGGCCTGGTGCACTGTCACTCTTGGAAGAGGCCCCTTAAAAAAAAAAAAAAAAAACTCTTTTAAAAAAATCACAAAAATGTAATGATGCTTTAGTATCTATTTTCAGGTCTTCCCTGCTTGGGTTTACTGACAGTATAGAATACTTGCACTTGCTGTAGTCCGTGGTACTTATTGTCACTCAAGCCAGAAAGCGACAGAGGCAGGGGGAATCCCCTACAAATAGGTACTAGGTTGCCTCTGGTGCATCCTTTATGGTATGAGTTTTTATGGCTTTATGGCTTCTTTGCTTCACTTGACTGTGCCACTATTATGGTAACTCTCTTATACTATAGGTGGCACCTGGGATAGTATGTAGCTATTTATAGGATATCACACTACTAGCCAAATGGCACTGATATTTCAAATTCATACATCAGCACAAAAGCCCAGCCAGATGTTGTGTTGCAGGTAGCTGAGAATCCCTTAAATCAAGGCACTGGGGCTTAGATTGTGATCTTTGTTACATTAGTGTAAATACAGCTCAACGCCACTAAATTTACTGGAGCAACACTAGTTTGATACTATGGTAACAGAGCAGAATCTGACCCAGACATTTAATAGTGAGATATTATTAATAAAGCTGATGGTTATGTGTCTGCACTATGTAACTACCCATCCACCTTACATGGACTAAATTCCCAAGTCCTGTCCCAGCATGCACTGGGTTCAGTGTAACAACAGGCACTGTATTCAGAAAACCTAGTCAAATGTACTGATCAAGGATGTCCTTAGTTTAGCTAATTTTGTTTAGAAAGAATACAGCACTGTGTGCTCTTTATCCAACTTGACATTCGAGGGGAACTGGTTTAGAGAACTCTTCTGAATGAAATCTGAAGGTTTCTGAAGAGGAGAAGAGAGCAATTAAATTCCAAACAAAGCCCTGTACTTCTTATGCAAATATTGTGCCAAATCTCCTCACCTTTCACACCTCCTATCCAAACTGCAAACACAAGCTTGCAAATAATGTGAGTATCCATGCAGGCAATGCTCAAATTCAGGTAGTGGTCCAGATGGTGCCAATTTGGAGGTCATACAGCCAAATGTTTAATAGAAAATAGAAAGCTCTCAGCCGTGAAAGGCAATCACCATGCTTCCTTCTCAATGACTGGCTTGACAGCTTGCGATGGTCACAGATGTGCGAGAGAACTAGCCAGGTGTTCTATATCAATGAAAGGCAACACACACATAATCACCATGGTTCAGTCAAACAGTTCAGTGGAAAAAGGAAGGAGAAAACTTTATTGAAAAGTTTAGGTTTAAATTCATTCGCTAGTCATAGCATCTTGATTTCACTGGCTTTCACTAGCCCTAAGGAGGGTGTTTATGTCTATTAGCATCTTTTGCCCACTACAACAGTAAGTCTCCCCTTGCAAGTAAGTAGACTAGGTCCAATAACTTCATTCTTACCTCTTCTCTGGCAGGGCATTAACTTGGAATCTGTGTGGCTCACAAGTGTTTTTTCCTTTTCCAGCCTTTCCTTTGAGACACGTTTTTTTTCCATTGTGATCCAAATTATAGGACATGTCTCTCTTTGTATTGGCTTATGAGAGGAATTCCATGTAAAGAGTCTATGTGGACCTGTTAGAGTAGCAACTCTCAACCTACTTTTGTTTTATATCGTATATTTCAAACTCTACTTAGACCAACATCCGGTATTTTCTCAGCTAGGCTTGAGATGGAGTAAACTTGGTACAATCAAGTGGTTGCATGACAAGTCTTACTAATTAATTAATCGATTTTCAGGCCAGACAGAACTATTATGCTCAATTACCCCGACCTTCTGTGTAACACAGGCAATAGAATTTTCCTTAGTAATTCCTGCATCAAGTCCACATCTCGTGATTTAGAGCTTATTGGCTAATATATAGCTGGGGACTAGCTGCTGAGTGAAGGACTCCTACTCATATGATGAAATACACATGGTTGTTGAGGAGTTATATTGCAATTAAAGTTTTTCATCCTCCCATGTCAAACCTCCATCAAACCCCGCAACTTCCCAGAAAGGTTTAATCAATTTGGTTCAAGTATTTGTTATAGATTGAAGAAAAGCCAAGAGCAGATCAAACTGAGCACAACATATATTTCAGTTGAGTAAACTAGCTGGCTTCATGTTGGATTCATAAATTTGATTCCCCAGGCAAATGTATCCCTTTTGTAACTTCTTTGAAGTTAATAAATTTGTATCAGGGATGGATTTGGTCCATGCTATTTTTTGTGCTTAAACTTGGATAGGTTTTTTTTTTAAATAATGCACTTTTGGTCAGCTTAATGACCTAGTGGTAGTATTATGCACTGCCAAGTGGAAGAGTTTGTTTGGAAACCCAGGACAGGTCTCACGCTCTGAACCAAAGCAGAGAAAGGGAACTTGTTAGAGGCAGCGAGCTCAGCTCTTGGAGAATGTTGGCCCACAATGGCATCCAGTGACCAACTGGGGTCGATTAAAAGTAACTCTGATCAGTGACCTGGGCTCCTTCCTCAGCGTCTTGCCCTCTTTCTGCACCCAGATTTCCTCACTCACATAGGTCCCTTTGTGGGGGGCCTATGTGAGTGAGTGAGTGGGCCTATCCCCACTGTGGCCTCAGTGTATTGGTGGGGAGACCATAAAAGAGAGGCAAAATCAAAAAGTTGTCATTGGGTGAGGGGGCGGGCTGGGGAGGCTTCACTTGCTGACAAAAGGCAGCAACGACAAACAACGAAAAGCAAAGCAAACCAGCAATGCTATTTTAATCTCTCCAAGAGCGAATACTGCACTTAGGGCTAGATCTCCAGCAGGCTTCTCTAAATGAACCCATAGTATTTACAGGTGTGTAACTGTATATTTAATTGTGTGCTAATAACCAATTTGCATATGCAAGTGCAGGCTTTTGCATATACAAACAGATGCATCTGCTACTACTTTGGTAGCTGTTAGAGAGTCAGATGAAAATTTGCTCAGTGCTGGTTTTGGTCTCTAATTTTAGATATGTTTCCAGTTTGAACGTTTAGAAGTAAAACTTTCACTGAGTAAAAACATGATGCTATTTCTATTTCCTGTTTTCCCATACCAAAATTTTCACTCCCCAGCATTTCCCCCAATTACCCATTTCACTTTAGGTTCACAAATCTACCTAATGCGGATCAGGTGTCTCTACTGAAAGAGCAAAGTTCTCATGGCTTCAGGGGCAATATTTTAGGTGCTAAACCTTCTCACTGCAATGTGTATCTTTATTGGTTCTGATGACAAAGACCTGTATTGCTGTTTAACTTGTAATGCGGCAATTCTGTAGAAGCAGTTACTTCTTTGCATGTATATAGATTATCAATAGCAACAGTTTCTTGAAATAAATAACAAAATATGTACCAAAAACGCAATAGATTATTGGAAAGCTAAATAAAATCCTACACAAGTTTCATTACAATGACTTGGTGTTTTCTTTCATGAAAAGATTAACAGCCATTGTGTCTTATAAATGTGAACCACAATACTGGTATGATCCTGGCCAACAGTACAATTTTAGAACAGAGTTTTAATTGCATGTTTTATTATCGGTCAGTTCAGGAGGGAGGGGTTTTTAAAAGTGTTACTTTAAAGCTTGTTTCTATCTCCATTGCCCGTGCTCGGTGGTTCTGCAAAAAGTCCCATTGGAATGAATAAGATACTGCTAAGTGTAAAGGGCCTTTAGTGATGTAATGCTCATGAAAAATGCCCTCTGTTGGGTAGGAAATCCAGCCACTCGTGTCATCACTGAGGTTCCTAAGTGACACAGAGGACACCTTCATGATATAGAAAGTAGAGACTCGAATCAGAGGCGAAGCCATCCTGGGTCTACTTCTTACTGAGTGGAAAATGGACTGAGAATGAATGAGTTGTGGGGAAGTTTGCTTCTGTATCAGTGATCAGAAGCGACTCAAATTCCGCCCAGTACAAATGATTTCACAGAATGCAGCAATAAAGGATATTAGGTTTCAGGAAAGCAAACTCTAGGCACTAAGAAATTTAGTGAGTAATGTGAAATAGAAGGAAGTTTTTAAAGCTCTCAAATGGACGAAGGCTGGGGAATCCTGAGACTATTATATTAAGGGACAACAGAGTAAAATGTCTCTAAAAAAGAGCAGTACAAGAACGAGACGTAACCAGTGTGCATACACAAGGCAGTGCTCAAAAATTCTTAGTGTAAAAATAATCCACACTGGATATGGAAAGAGGCCCAATTCTCCATCTTGCCTCACTCTGAGTTAGCTTGTAAACTACTATTTAATAGAATTTCTGCACCAACTCAGAGACGTTAAGCTAACTGGAGTTTGGTCCAAACTTATATCATAGCCAAACTGTTTTCTTCCTCAGCCTGACGGCTACTCCTTAGCACTGTGAAAAAAAATCTCAATTTCTCTTTCAGTCTGTACTTACTTATATGGCCCTTATCACCACCATTTCTGAGCACTTAGTACACTAGACTAGGTAAAAGGCCAGTTCCCTTGTGTCTTTCCCTCCCATGGTAACTAAAGCAGCCGCTCAGTCTCCCTAGGGACCACAGAGTGTTAATATCTGCCTCAGGAAAAGAAAAGCAAGGAGTACAGTTAGGGAAAAATGGTTCATCATCATTAGAAAAGACCATGCCTGCTCCTCCCCTCCCTCACCTTGATGCTTCCCTTTTCAGATCCCTTAAATCTCTGAAAAATGACTCTGGGAGCTACTCATTAGCTAAGGTGCTTATTGAGCTTCCTGGGAGGAAAATGACTCACACCTCACCCAAGCCCATCCATGGCTCTCATGCACCCTCAGCTCTGCTGAGGCTGGTCAACTCATTTCATAGTCACTCATGACTGAGCAGCAAATGGAAACATTTAGTAAGTAATGGAAACCATGACCTGTCAAACGTCATGGGTTGGTGCCAAGCAGGTTTCTAATTATAGCCTGACGTGTAAATACTGTTGGAAGATGATTGCACTTATTTGGACTAGCACAATATTAATTACATATTTTGATTATTTCTGTCAGAGGCTTTGTGTGTGTGTGTGTGAGAGAGAGAGAGAGAGCATGCTTTTCAATGGATTTAACCCTTGCAGCACTGAAAACAAGTGTACTCATCCTTGGACTGCAGTGAAGAGCTGAATCCAAAGTACACTAGACCCTCTTGCCAAGCTGATCTACCCTCCTCCCTGTGGCTTAGTCTCATCACACGTCACCCCACTGCCTTTCTACCCCAGCCTGCCTCTGCTCTGATTCCACATCATTTCCCCCAGATATCCCCAAGGGCACGTGCTTGTGGCTTACTTGCCTCCTACTGCAGGGTCCAGGATGGTAGAAGCAGCTACGAGAGGGTTGCACTGGGAATGCAGGCCAGAGCCAAATAAGGATTTCTGGCAACAAGCAGGTGAGGCAGGGCTTGCTCTAGTCCAGAGACCTGAACTATCCTACAGCATGAAACACTCCGATATTTGGCCCGGTATCCTCCCTGGAAAGCGAGGTTCCAGCTGTTAAACTGGTCAGTTCCCCAAGTTCTGCCTTTAACTGGGTCATGCTGGAGTGAGCTGCAGGACTAGATTAGTGCCATAGCTCTTGAGCCGGGTGATTGACTGAGCCATCGCAAACCATCGCATTCTCCAGCTACACGACCCAGTCGTTACGGCAGTGTAGGCTAAAGCCCATTTTCACGGTAGCCACCTTGGGGCAGACCATGCACTCACACAATCCAGCAGGAGTCACTTATGTTTTTGGTGTAAGTCTGGTTCTGCTGCAACTGAGCTGGGGGGCCGAGGGGAAGTAGTAACCTAACACACGTATTTGTATAGCTGCAGATTTGACACCTCAGCAATCCAGAAGCCATCTGTGCAAAAGGCTGCTGAGGATTTTGGATATTCAGGAATGACACTACGCACCTTCATTGTCTGGATCACTTGTCCTTGGGGAAAAAATAGTTACCTTAGGTTTTAAAGCTAAAGAGTTCCGACGTGTATTAGGAAACCTGACACCAAGTAAAATGTGCATGACTTTTGAGTTCATGGTAGACTTGAAGCTGAGATCAGCCTCCCCTATAGGCTTACTAAGGCTGGTGAATGTTTTGAGTGAGTCCAGAGGCTGGCTTTGGTGTAGGCCTGGAGCCATGTTTCCAGGAGGGAGCAGGTTGCAAGTGGACACTGGGCCAGCCACCTTTTGAACAAGCCTGGGGAAGGATTTTGAGCAACTGAGCCCAGGGCGGGGTTTTGAGTAATCTCAGGGCCAGGTTTTGAAGAAGACGGGGGCTGCATTTCAAGTGAGCCAGGGCTGCAACTTGAACACGTATGTCCCAATTAATGGTTGCATATTGAAACCATGTGAAACTCGCAGCTTTGCATTGTTTCAACACAAAACTAGGTGAAAGTGATTGGTTTCAGGTCACACTGTCCCCTCTCTCAGTAGAGCGACTTGGGAAGCATGGTCCATGTTTGCACACTTTCACCACGTGGGTCACACTTCCCATCAGATGTCCCGCTGTTTTGATTTATGCGCTGTACAACTAAATACCAAACACCATTTTCAAAGAAAAGGAAACCACTCTTCTAATCATCATCTACACATCTGGGAGAAAGTATAATACAGGAAGAAGCTGCTTGGCTTTGGCATTACAAATACCCAATGCAAAAAACAGACTTCTGGTCAGTACTCCCAATATGTTCAGAAAAAGTCAGAGCCCTGATTCCAGTGCATTCTTCAAGGCATAATTCCTGACTGGCGGTGTGTACATAAGCCAAGAAAAATACAGTGAAAATGGTGGGGGATGCTACATGTTCTGTAGCAGAGCTGACTAAGTCAAAGCAGCAAGCTGCTTAGAAAAGCAATACTTTCCAAACTTAAGAGCCCAGGCTCAAAGGCAGAGTGGAAGCGAGACACAGATGTATAGATGCAGTGGTAGTTCTGTGTGCCTGCCGGGGGAATATTTTTGGCAGATTCTCTTTGTGAAGAACGGCAGTCCGTTCTTAGTGGGCTAGGTTGGAGTTAAAGGCCCTAAGCTTCCTCTCAGCTACACTGGTATTACATTGCTGCAACTCTATTGACTTCAGCGGTGTTATTTCGGATGTACACAGGCAAAATTGAGTTCAAAATCTGGCCCAAAGCCACCATTTTTGATTGGTAACTTGCTTGTTTACAAAAAGTAGATGTTGCTCACGCTAGCTGTTTCACCTCATTATGCTCACAAGCTCTGTCCTGCCTCCCCCTCTTCTAATGACCCCATTCCATGCATCTTTCCTTCTAATTGCATTTGCAGAGAGGAGAAGAATGTTTCAGCATAAATTAAACAAGAGGCTGTATTTAAGCAGCTCTTGCATTCTCTCTTTTTAATGCAGTGAATTTATGACTGCAAAAGATGCTGGTTTGTCACTTCTGCAGACAAGTCCCCTATTGATCCAAAAAAGAGAAGTAATTGCTTGGACAAATTTTTCACACCATCCTTTTAACATCCTCGATTCTAAAACGCAGGGACTACATCGAGGGGTGAGAAGGAAGCCCATTCTCCATGGCTCATTGCAGCTTTACAAGGATGTCACTTAGTGCCAACTGTGATGGTGGTTCTTGTGATATAGACACCTGTCCAGTCCTTAATTTGTGCCAGGGCTTGCCAAGGATAAACCCAGACACCTCTAGGCTTGGCAGTTCATAGACTCGGTACCTCTGGAATTCCTGCATCAGTTATTAAAGTACTAAAATTGCTTGAGCCCCAGCACTTAATTGCTTGAGCCCCAACACCTCTTTCATTACAAATTAAGCACTGCACCTGTCTATTAGGCCTGGTTGGGCTTTTTTACCTGCTCTGTGGATGGACACTCTCTAATTTTCCTTTACATTCAATAGGACTTTTCCACAAAAGATAAAACTCTGCTTCTGTTTATGTATTTAGATCCTTCCCATAGCTCGATGTGAAATATTTATTCGCTGGACTTGGCCCTTTTATGCCTGTTCAGAAATTATCTATAGAACAATAATGATTTTTACAAACGTGTTACCTCTTTGTAATTGGCTGGTAAATCATTCACATGAATATATTGGTTTGTCTGCGTGGTCTTTTGAGCAGCCAGCAAGTGGTATTTTATCTGTGTGACTGGTCACACAGTATGCCTGGTGTTGTGACCTACCCTTCATAAACAGCAGCAGGGCCTGAAGCAATCATTAAGGTGTTGAATCACTGTGGGACAGCATGGGGCGCAGCTTGGACACAGGCCTAGGAAATTGTTGGAATAATAAATCTTATCCTCTTTGGCACAAGAAAGGGCATGGGATTTGGTTATGTGGAGCTCCCTCCAGACCGAGGGAGAAGGCTAGAAGCTGAATGTATTGATTGTCTAGACAATTTTCTTTTGCCACATTCTCACCAACTAACTGTATGTATATAGGTAGGGTGGCCGGGCCAGCACTGCCAGTGTGGATATGCTAATGTATGCAAAAGGTGGCAATGGATCCATTTATAATAGTTCTCCCCCTCCCAAACATGTGTACAAACAAAAACTGGGCCTATGAACATTCACAGAATAGCAAACAAACAAACAAGGGACAAACACGGCTGGATTGAAATAGAATCAGATTTAGGGAAGATTCATGTTTGTACTAGTCACCCAGGACTCAGCATACATTTAAGTCCTTTCTTTGCCTCTGAAAATTTTATACTGCCCATGGAAAAAATCCAAGGAGAAAACAAAACGGCAGTGGAAGAGGGAAGAAGAGTGAGGAACCTGCATTTTTCATTTATCCCAGGAGAAAAGGAAGCCCCCAGAGAGCGTAGCTATGGTCCCATTAAAAAGGGGGAGGAGTGGATGGCCCTCTTTGTAATAAGATGCTGCTTTTGGCTGTGATCACAGCGGGAGGGAATAGTATAGTCAGGTGCTTCTTTTCCTTTTATTATTTTAAATATTGAATTTTAAAGGACAGGCCCAAGTAGAAAATTAAACGCTCACTCCAGAAACGAAGCCATCATCAGCCTCTGTCTTTGCAACTGGATTATTTTTGAAGGCACAGTATGCACAAAATGAGGCCACTGAGGGCTGGCGATGGAATTCCCAGTGGGAGGCAGGTTCCTTTAAAACACAGATTAACAGAGAATGAATGCACAGGATATGAATATGAATTGATGTTGTAGGGTCCTCCCTGGTCTTATTCCATTCAATAAAGTGCATTCCCTTATTGCATGTCAATTATTTACATTATTTAAATATGTATCCTCCAATGAACATGCCATTATTGAAATATATATGCTGTATAACTGTATATAACATGTATCATCCAGCTATCTATCAGAGAGCGCTGCATACACACGTGTACCCAGCTAACAATAAGATAAGGGGATGCTACAGAAACCAGCTACCTCTCTGTAATGATCAGCCTTTGACTGGTCCCTGATGTACTGACTGTGCTGACGCTTTAGCAGAACCAGAACAGTTTGAACACAGGCTCTGTTTAACATCATGGGAAAGTTAATACCTGAAAGGAGCCGGTGTCTTTCTCCTGTGCCTGCACTAATCTCTGGTACACAAAGCTTGTGGGCTCAGCGATAGTTATTATTCTTCCCTTCATCCACACAAGTTCACAGTGAAAGAAAGGCAAATAGTGTAAATTCCCTCAGCCTAGTGATTCCCCAAAGTTAACATTCTTGGGGAAGATATTGGCTATAGATATCCTAACATTATTTCCTCTGCTAGCATATAAGGATTTATTGTTAATTCTCCTGACTCAGATATGTTTACATTCTGTAATTCTCCCTCTGCCTTGACATATCTACCTATGGTATGTATCTACTTTGGTTTTAGTGGTAGGGCAGTGGGAAGGGCTAGACTACAAACCTAGAAGTGCAATTGCCATTGGCCTCTACCCCTACTGCATAACGAGTCAAACTAAAAACCTGGATCTGGATACCCTGTTTTCAGAGACATTCAACATTTGGATCCAAATTCTGCAGCTTAGACCAGTCTGTTTTCTTTGTATACAGCAAGGGCTAAATTTTCAAAGACCTCATTGTATATGCAGTGGCAGCTGAAGGAGTGCACTCTTCTGCCCTCTAGGAATGTTTCCAGTTTGCCAAAGCCCTATTGGTGAAATTGAAACCTGATAAGAACATGCCCAAAGTCTAGATGGGCCCACACAGATCATGGGCATCTGCACAGCTCAGTATACCTGGCCAGACTCAAAAGCAGCTGAGGCAAAGCTTGGCTGATTTCAGATTTCATCTAGTGTCCCCTGTTTCTCACCCTTCCCCTGCCATTAGCAAACCCACGAACAACTGAGGAATCACTTTGCTGGGTTCGGATCTGCTGGAACATTCCCTAGAACACAGGATAGAATTAATACAATTTTACCAATCTGCTGTAATGTTAACTAGCAACAGTTCTACAGAAATAGAAAGTTCTCCTCAGTGCCCTTACCTCCTGCGAGCGCAATAAGAAAAGGGGCATTAGACAAAGGGTACATTTTTAAAACAGGTAACACTTCTATTAACTCTAAAATAGGGCCAGATTCTCAGCAGGCGTAAATCAGTGCTGCAAAGTCAATGGAGCTACACTGATTTACTCTAGCCAACCAGTCCAAAACAATTATACTTACTCTGCTGGGCGGCTGGCCTGGTACTGCCCTCCACCAATTTCCAAAGGGGCATTTCCTATATCTCTTTAACAAAAAAGGGGGGGAAGCCTTAATAGAGATTAAAATTACACTGATAATACAGACAGATGCTAGGCTACCTCCCACTCATGGACAGTGAGTATAATAAGCCAGGGAAGGCTAAACCTCCCCTGGTGCAGCTGTGGTCCCCAGATGCCCCATTTTGGCAGTTTGCACGGGAGAAGTTTTTGCGTATTATGGTACCCAGGAAGCTGAGTAGCACATACCGCCGCCTCAACCACCCCGGAACCTGCATGGAGCATATAAAAGCTCAGGTTCTTTGGGAAGAGACAAGCACTTTTCCCACAGAATGGCTTGGGGGGTCTCAGGAGGGGAGGCATGGGAGAGGCTCCTGCAGCTGCCGGGGGGAGGTGGCTCGGGCGGAAGAAGTGGGGCTGGGGGGGGCTCCACCCACCACCCATGCTCCCTCTCCACCACACATATTTACAGATGCAAAAATCAAAGCCTCCATCTTACCCTGCAAACAACTTAGAGTATTTGAAGTTTCTGGAAGACTCTGGAAAGATTCTGCACCATAATGCTCCATCTGACAAACACAAATCCCCTCTTCATGTGCTTCCAATTTAGCAGACACCAACATGGCTCTGTATGTGTTTGACTTCCTAGTTTGGGTTCAGGCAGCCAGTAATGTCAGCCCAGCTCTGGGAAGAGCATCGTGTTGTGTGTGAGTTGCTGTGAGCATAGGAAGCCACTGACCCCGCCTTCTCCAACACAGCAAAAACCTAGAAAACACTGCATAATTTGTGTAAATTTGCATAATTTATGCAAAGTGAAAGCCCACTACACAAATCCCCCTCAAACAGTCGGCTATGTCTATGCTTAGAGCTAGAGGTGTGAGTCCCAGTTTCCATAGCCATGCTTGCGCTAGCGCTCATTGAGCTAACACACTAGAAATAGTAGTGTAGCCTCAGTAACACAGGCAGCAGCAGTGAGCAGCGATCCAGGCCAGCTGTTCTGAATATATACGCACGAGGTTCAGGCGGGTTTCTCCTTGGCACATCTAGCCCATGCCACTGCCAATACTACTGTGGCTCCATTGCTATTTTTAGCACGCTAGCTGTCATTGAGTATGTCTACACAAGCTCATAGCCCTAGCTCATACTGCAGATTTAGCTAATCTGCCCCTCCCATCCCAATCCAGTCTGCGCCAAAAAAAAAATTCTGCGCACACTTTAAAATTCTGCAAATTGTAGTTGTCAATAAATAAATGTGGAGGTTCCAGCATGGCAGAGGGGAGCACATGAAGATCACACTGCAGCCCTCCCTGTTCTCCACCCCTGGGACATAAGATTTGGTGGTGAGGCTGCGCCCAACTGTGAGACAGCGCCAGGGCTGCTCCTGCCCCAGAAACACCCCCAGGGCCCTGCCTCTCCATGCCAGGTGCACCAAGTGTAGGCAGGCTGAGCCCAGCAGGATCCAAGTGTGTGTGGGGAGAGCCAGGTTCTGTGGGGGGCAATCTGGGTATGGGTGGCTCAGTAGGGGGGTCTGGATGCACAGGGGCTTATTGCAGGCTTCCAGGTACAGGGGCAAGAGGACTTTGCGGGGGGGGGTCCAGGTGAAGGTGGTTGGGGCTCAGCAGGGGAATCTGGGTGAAGGGCTCAGCAGGGAGGGTCTGGGCGTGAGGGGCTTAGCGGAGGGCAGGTGCTGGTGGGGTGGGGGTTCTGGGTACAGCTGATTGGGGTCTGGGTGCAGGGGACTCATAATGGTGGGGGTTAGAGTGGGGGGACTCACCGGGATGGTGGTCTGGGTGAATGGTGTTGCAGTTCAGTGGGTGGTCTGACTGTAGGAGGTGAGGCTCAGCAGGGTGGGGGTTCTGGGTGCAGGCTGGGGGGTCTGTGTATGCAGGGGTCTGGATGCACAGGGACTGGGCAGACGGTGGAGCAACTCCCCATACAGTGCCCCCTCCCGCCCCCCATGGCTGAGGAGCGATGCAGATGTGTGTGTGTGTGTGCATGCATGTGTGTGTGCATGCAGAGCTTCCTTCAGCCGGGGGAGGTTTCTGGGGGTGAGGCTGAACTGGCCCAGGCTGCTCCTTTCAAGGGAAGAGAAAGTTCCATCCTCCCCAGCCCAGCCAGGACTAGTAGCTTAGCCCAGCGCAGGGCAGGAACCACCGGCTGAGGCATTCCTAGCCCCACATCCCCCCCCCCCAGCTCCAGGTGCCCAAAATGATGCACCCCCCACTGCTGGGGAGGGGTGTGTGATGCTCTTGTGGCTTCCCTTTGCTTCCCCTTCAGAAAGTCAGAAGCAAAGAAATCTGCGGGGGACATGAATTCTGCGCACGTGCAGTGGTGCAGAATTCCCCCGCGAGTAGTGAGCAGTGTAACTATCTGAATCTACAGCAAGCCTTTAATAATAGCTCTGAGCTATATGAACTGCCCACGTCCGCTCAGTAAGGCGTTAACTCAGATGCCCAGTGATTATGTAAATAACAACAATATTAACTATTTCATCCTTGATGTATGAAGAGGGAGGTCACAGCTCTGCACTAGTTACTGTGTGTCATGTCTCATTTTGGTTCCACAGTTGGGTGGCATTTGGGAGAAACCACCACTGATTTTCCCACTCAAGAAAGAGCCAAGTCCCTGCCTAGGAGCACATCAAAGTCCCACTAATGGTCAGCTCAGAGAGCACACACAATCGTATCTCGAATCTCTGCACCCGGGAACAGCTTCTCATTTTGGCGACTCATCTAGATGGATCTTGGAAGAGCACCCCCTTCAATTCCCCCTGCCCAATCAGACCCCTGTCTCTGCTTCTCAGGAACAATAATGGAAACAAAACAAAAAGAGGGAAGGACCAGACTGCCCCTAGGTGTGCAGGAGACAGGGGCTAGCACAGGAATAAAAATGTGGCCACTTTGGAGGGGCACATCTGTGCCCCCCAGCGGCCAGAGGAGCTGGCTCCCCTCCCCTCCGCACAGAGGACGTGGTTCTCCCCACCGGGGCCCTGGGGCCAGTGAAGCTGCCCCTCCATCCCCACAGCCCAGTGGAGTTCGCTTACCCCCAGCAGCTCAGAGGAGCTGTCATCTCCCGGCCCAGCCCGGGGCGGGAGAAGCTCGCTCTCCCCGCCCTGACCCAAGAGGAGTTTTGTGTGCCCCCCACGAATCGGGGGGGGGGGGCCCTGCCCCTACTTATCCCCTTTGCGCATGCCCCTGACTGGAGACCTAGGCAAAAAATCTCCCCCAAAGCAACAAAGTGGATTATCTACTTCTCTTTTCTTCCCTCTGGCCTTCGCGTCTCTCTTTCTGGTCACGCCATCCTTGTCTCACACCTTGCCCCCCGCACTTTCTTTCCCTTAACTTTTAAAACTCTCTTCATCCTCCTGCTGCTGAGCTGGGGAATTTATGCTGGCCAGCCAGGCTCGCCCTACCCTGTGCACACCTCGGCATGAGGCCTCTGAGCAACGTTTTTTGAGCTCATGGCTCACCTTGCCTCTTGTGCTCATGGAATGAGATTTTGAACCCTGGGCAACTCCTGAATGTAAACAGCCCCTCTGCCTGCTGCTGTGCTCCAGAAGGGGAGGGTCTTCTTGCAGGTGAATTCCTCCCATAGGCCAGGCACTTGCTTGAATATGGCACCTTAGGCAGACTTTCCAGTCAATACCTAACACTTCCCTTAATGCTGAGCGCCAGTGCAAGAAAATCAGCTGCTTTAGGAAATAAGGAAACCATTGATGAATAAGCCCAGTGTTTAACCAACTAACCCCCCTCCACACACACACACACACACACACACACACACACACACACACACACACACACACACACACACACACACACAGTAACAGGCTCACAGTTGTACATGAAGCAAAGCTGATACCTGACTCTTCGCCTACCTTCCCCCAGGAAAACATTTTAATGAGGCGCTCAGCTGTAATGTCACACAAAGGACATTAATACTGTTAATTACCCAAAGTTGAGCCCATGAACACTCAACCAACCCTACCTTGGAGACGAGTTGTTGTTTTGACCCAAATGAAGTGCTGATGGCTTGAAATGCAAGTCCAGGCTTGTGAGGGAACATGAGACCAAGGCATTAGGCCCACAAACCTGGCAATGTTGCTGCTCTAACCGAGCTGTTAAATAAAGGAGGTGTCTGGAGAGAAGGAAAATCTGAATCCTCAAAGGGAAATCGCCCTGCAGTGGACAAATCTCTCTTGAGAAAATTCTGAAGGTGTTGATAGGCCCCTTAGCATTTCCACATAAGCACTGTGTGCAGTATAAAGTGGATGGGGGCTCTGGAAGGAATTCTTCTGCTAGACAGCTGCACCTGTCATGGTCTAAGCTTTAGACTAGGTCGGGAGAAGCCAGGATTCTGCACAGACATGCAGCACAGGGGCAGCCTCCTGTCTGCAATAATTCCATGGCTGTTGCTTCACACCATATGCACAGTCTAGCTCAAGGTCACAATTGGGGAGGCTGGGTGTGTTAGGATTACTGCAGTGAACTGAACAGCTTTACTTTCTGAACTAGCTTGAACCAGTCAAGCTTCCATAGTGTTGGAGCTTAGACCGTGACACAATAAATAAAGGGCTATGAACAGCATTGCTTGAAGCTTAGTTTATTGCCTGTGTCTGTATTGCCTTATCACAGTCTTTGCAGGGTACAGCATGACAAAGGCCCTCTGTCTGCTGTGTGTCAGAACTGGCAGTTCGGGTGCTCCCAGGTGTGCTGCACAGGTAAAGATGAATTTTAGCAGGCTGCATTGGCCATCTCTAAATGAGCACACAGACATCATCCTGGCATGCGACAAGTCCATTATCAAGTTCTGCATGCTGAGGGTGATTTTAATTATCTTTTGTCCCCAGAGGACAACAGGATGCTCTTTGCAAATCTGGACGGGGATTGTCAATTAAGCAGCCTCCAGCATCACTAAACCAGGCCGAGACACATCATCTTGCGTCACAAGCTGAACCCTGCCCTTTCATTTTCTCCTCGTCTCCCTAACTCTGCTGTTCTCTGCTGTGAAACATTTATTATAGTGAGCTGTGGCTGTTGGGTTGCTTGTCTCCTTGCCAAGGTCAGTCTGCAGTGTAGACACTTCTGCTCTCAGGACGTTCTCTTCGCGACTGACAGGCCTTCCTTCATCTCAGTGCAGGGCAGGCAGCCTTGGGAAGGAGGCTATTTTCGTTCACATAGCTTTTCATTTCCCAGGAATACAGAGAGCATTACAAAAATTAAAACAGCAGCTGTAAGCAATAGGCTGAGTTTGGTATCAAAATAGCCATTTGCACTACGGCCCTTTTGGGAATGCATAAGATATAGACCCATTAAATCAACCTTTAGTGCTTCAGGAAGCCTTACTTTTTACAGTTGGAATCACAGTCACTACTCACTAGAAAAGCCCAAATACTCCCAGGGTGAAAGCCTGGCCCCATTTAATCAATGTGAGTTTTGCTAGTCTCTCAAACGGAGCCAGGATATCACCTTGAGTTTATCCAGCATTTGCTTGGGTGTGGCTTAGCCTTGCATGAAACCTATGTACCAGTAAAATGACAAAAAGCTGAATTAGCAGCTACAGTAAGTTAAATTTGCAGGCAAACAACTCACAAACACTAGAATAATTTGATGAAGAATGAGATCATTAATGGCTTGCTTACATTACAAAGTTTTGCTGCTTTAACGATCCTGGTATAGTTAAAGCAGCAAAATCTTCCTCCTGCAGACACAGTTATATCAGTATCAAAGTACCCAGGAATCTGTGTAAGCCACCTTCATACCAGTATAACCGAGTCTACACTAGGGCTTTTAGCAGTATAACTCCGCTGGCAAAAAATCACACGCCTGACCAACTAATCTTAAAACTTATCTTAAAACTGAAATAAGTTTTAAGATCAGCCCTTACTTACAAAAAATAACAGTGATACTATTTTAAGATACATTTGTTAGCAGGTCAGATATATTTGTTTGGATCTGTCTCTCTGTCCATCACTGAAGAGTATCTCATTGCCTTTTGCACCCAATACAACATTTTAAAAACATGCACTTCAAATTCAAAGTAGCTTATTAAGCCATCCCAGAGACTGTCACTTGGAAAATCGTTGTCAGGCTTCAGGTTATCAGAGGAGAGTTTCACTGACTAATAATGACCAATGTAAGTGCATTTCCTGGCAGGTAATGCCACCTTGGAAGAGATTTGCCTCTGGGCCTAACCCAGTCAATCGGTCACTGGCTAACAGGTCATTATGGCTATTGGAAACCACAAATATGCAAAAATACAGAAAGAAAACAAATTACCATTTTCATGTGTTGAAACTTAAAAGCTACTTGCCTGTTACCACAGAGACATGGTTCTGTTTACACTACCGTTCATAACCCAAAGCAAAGCAGGTTGTCCTGAGAGTCCTCGTAAAAAAAAAATAGCTAGCCTGTCAGCTGGTTGATTGCAAATATAAGTGTATATAGGGCCTCAGTTGGTGTAAATTGGCATAGTTGCATTGCAGTCAGTGGAGCGACACTGATTTACATCAGATGAGGATTTAGTCCACAGGATTTATTTTTTCCATTCGAATTTTTGTCTTTGCTCCTTCTCTGGTCCTTCTTTCCCCAAGGTCTCTAATAAGCATAAAAAAACCCACAATAGCTTTTGAGTTGTAATACAATGTTTGAATTCACTTTTTTTCAATGTTGAATTCTGAGTTGTAAATTGCTGGCATCTTTAGCCCGTTTGTTAATCTCTCTGTTTTAGCCTTCTTTCTGGGCCCAATATTCAACTGAAGTCATGACTTCCACTGAAGTCATTTGGCATCAAGGTAAATAATGCTTCAGAAGATTGAGCTTGCTAAAGCTTCAGATCCCTTGCTTTCTACCAAGCAGAGCAATATCATCCTCCCATTCTCCTTAGCTATTTTATTTTTTCCCCTCCATGGCTTTAGAGTATATGGCTCTAGACAAGAGATAACCCAGTATACTTCCATTGTTGTTTATTCTGTCCCATTTTACTTGATCCTGTCTCAGGTTTATGAAATGTTTGGGAGGAAAAAGAACTATTAGAAAGTAAAGGATCCTGCAACTCTTGGTGGACTGGCTTTTCTTTTTCACACAGAACTGTGCATAATGTATAGCATAACAGAACAGTGCTTAGAGTAACTTAGAGCAGTGATTTCCAAAGTGGGGGCCCCTGACTCCTGGGGGTCTGTCGTGGGTTATTCAGGAGTCCATCCCTTGAGCCAGGGCCAAAACATATCTGAAAATAGGGTGACCACATGCCCCTAATTGGGCAGGACAGTCCCAAAATGTAAATTTCAAGTCCCAGTCCCAGGCTGAATGACTCCGGGACAGCATTTGTCCTGTATTCCCTGCAATGCCACTCCATGCCTGCCCAAGGCTCAGGGGCAGTGCCAGCCTCTTCCCAGTAGAGGGAGGAGGCTGAGGTTGGCCTTAGCCCCCGTTGCCACAAGGCCATGCCCCCTGCTCTGCCTCTTCCCCCGAGGCCCTGGCCCTGGCCAGGCTAGAAGCCGGAGCCGGGCAATAGTAAGAGCCGCCCAGGGAGCCCAGGCTGCTGTGGGGAGCCCTGGAGTTCCGGACACCCCCACACACACCCTGGGTGGTGTGCCCCCCGGGGGGGAGGGGCAGGGACACGGGTTGGGGGCTGCTCTTGGGCACCCTGACCCACTGCCCAGGGCAGATGGAGGGTCCAAGGACCCCAGGGTGACTCTTACCTCTGTCTGGCTCTGGCTTCTGACCTGGCCGGGTGGGGGGCTCAGAGAGAAAAGAGGAGCAGGGGGCTGGGCCACAGAGGGGCAGGGTTCTTGCATGTGTCCCATTTGAAAAGGTTGTCACTCTGCCTGAACAGTGTTCCAGCACTTTTGCCACAAGCAGGACACCATTCTGTTGCCAAAATAGCTGTCTCCCCCCAGCATGACCTCTCATGCATCATGCGTGAAAGGTCATGCTGGCAGGGGTGTTCCAAACCTGACAAGGGCATTCTGGTAGTACGGAAAATGAAAGGGGTTTGGGACAATTAGTCAGATGCCAAAGGGGTCCTTGGCAGAAAAAAGTTTGAGAACCACTGATTTAGAGCAGAAATCTGAGGGAAGGGGTGTAATTAAGTTTTGGTTTAATTAAGTGCTGTATTCATTGCCCTGGGGTCTGAAAATCTTTGTTTATCTATAGATCTGGGATGAGGGAAAGAGGTGAAAGCTCTCCCCACCAAAAGGGTCAATTTTGACATTGAGGAACCTCCTCTAAAAATGAAAGAAGGGTTCTCTCCCCAGTGCCCATTCACTTTTCCTGTCTGCTAAGAGGATCTCAAAAACATACTAGAGAGATGTCCTTTAGGCTCAAGATATTACAGTGATTGTATCCTGGATAGATACTTCAGTATCTTTAAATTTAGTACACAGACTAGGGAGAGAAGACAGATTTTCTGGAGAATGTGACATGAACCATTTGTGGGCTCTTTGCAGAGTGAGACAAAGTCCACATTTTTCCAGTATTTTTGAAGGGGTAACCTTTTCCTCCACTTTCACATCAACAAAGGCGATTAGTTAACTTCTAAGTTATCTCATCATAAAACTAAAGATATAGTAACTCATTGACTAGTTCTTAGGACTATGTCTACACGGCACCTGGTACAGATGACAGGGGTGTGAACTGCAGAGCGCTCTAAAGTGTTGCTGTCTAACTGCCCCATGTAGGCCCTTCTTAGTCAAACTAAAAGGTATTGACTACACCAGCGTGAACTAGGTACCTGTTAGTTCACACCAGCAGGGTCTACACAGGGCAGATACAGTGCAACGTGTCAGAGTGCTCTGCAATTTACACCGCTGTAGTCTGCATCACAGCACCAAGTAAACAAGCCCTTAGTTATCAGCTGTACGATAGCTTCACAGAGTTGCATTGGTCACCACTTAGAGATGGTCTAAGCCACAAAGTTCAGGATCTGGATCTGAATTTCCCACGTGTCTGGGTATGTTCAGATCTGGGGTTTGGGCTCAGGCCCAACTTTTGCTGGTAATGAACATTGAGCAGATGTGACTGAAATCTATTGCTTGCTGAATAAACGTCAACATTTGGAGTTTTGATCTGGATTTTGCCCTTCTCTATCTGAAGGAACCAAAATAAACAGTGAAACATTCATGAAAAGAGTCAGGAATCTCTGGCTCCACACATCTGTTTAAATACATAATAAAGGCCCCAGGCAGCAGGATTTTTTCCACATTTTTAATTGAAGTGCTTTAGTATAAAAATGTACACACAAGTTCTCATGTCCTGTTTTCTTTACACTTTCTCTAAGTTGCAACAGAATATTAGCTAGGTAAGTTGTCAACACTGCTAACTAACCACAGTACAAGACACTAATAATAGTACAAGATGCTTGGAATACATTTTTGCAGATGTGTATGACTATCCAAGAAGTCACGTAAAGTCAAGAGGTCCCAAGCACACATCACCCTCTTCTCTCTTCTTTCTCCCACATACAGGATTCTATCTTCAGTTTTCCTAACCAGCAAATCTCACTAAACGTAGTAGGCCAGATCCTCAGATGGTGTAAATTAGAGCATCTCCATTAACTTCAGTGGAGTTATACTGATTTACATCTGTCAAGGATCTAGAACACTGTATCTTCACATATCTGCAAACTGGGGGAAACATAATGTATGTTTCTATGGAGGACAAATTGATGGGTTTTCTGAACCTGTGCTGTCTTGTAGCTTTATCAAGCATATTTTTCCAAGGGTTTTGGAAGTGAGTTGGTTCCCTTGGGAGAAATTGGACCAAGACTATCTAGAAATGTAAAGAGATTTGGGACCATCCTGGGTTCAAATACTCATCTACTTAAAGCTGTGCACATTCCCTCAACAACAAAAATCAAGTTTTAAAATGTAAGCTCCCCCTGCCCCCTCACCCCCCCCCAAAAAAGGGTCTGACAAGGATATCAAGAACTTTAGAAAACTGGGTGTGAGCAAAGGGCATTCTATAACATACCAGATCAAAACAAATTTATACATACACACAAAGTAACAGTACAGTCACTTCAGAGGGTTTTTTTAAAGGGGTTCACACTTTTCAGAGGAAGGTTGAGAAAATATCATGATGAGCTCTTCTGACAATAATGCACTGGTTCCCAAACCTGTAACTCTAATTTCTAACCACCAATAATAAATGAACTCCAGCACCAAGCAGCACAGTATAAACTCCAATTAGGTGCCACACAGGCCAACAACAGGCAACTTGGAGGTAGTGTGAATGACTGAAAAAAGAAAGACACATAAGGGAACTAACAGAAATACATATTTTTCTCCTATTCTTGGATGTTCAGATCTGAGAAGACACTTGAGACAAAGAGGCAAGAGATCAAGAGTGTAGGGTCCCCAAGCATAGGTGCCAACACCATGGGTGCTCCAGGGCTGGGTGCTCAGCACCCATCGGCAGCCCCACGGATCAGCTCTTCCCCCTCCCCCTGCCAGCACCTCCCACCCACCTGCGGCCCCACCAATCAGCTCCTCCCCCTCTCTCCCAGCACCTCCCGTCCACCGCGATCAGCTGTTCAGTGGTGTGCAGGAGGTTCTGGGGGGAAGAGGGGGAGGAGTAAGGGCAGGGCGCGCTCAGGGGAGGGAGAAGAATGGGGGCGGGAAGAGGCAGGGTGGGGGTTGGGACTTGTGAGAAGAGATGGAGTGGGGGCGGGGTCTGGGGCAGAGCGAGGGTCCAGCACCCCCAGAGAAATCCCAAAGTCGGCGCCTCTGTCCCCAAGGCACTATGATGAGGTATCTCTCTCACCCATCCCTATCACCACCCCAAAGGCATATGCAAAGGGGCGGCTTTTGTCTCTCTGAAATGGTGACTCAAAATTTTGGCTGTTCTCAATGCAGGAGGTTTCATAATGCTTTTGCTCAGCCCATCGTTCTGAGACACAAACACCCCTCCCTCTGAGTGGCATTCTGCACTCACTTTGTGACTGAGAGGGCAACCAACTTTGTTTGACACTGCAGTGTTTTCCCCCACAAACACTAGTTCAAAACACTTGCACCCTGAAAACCAAGACTCTTAGTTGGGGCTCTTTGTTGCCACCAGCTCAAGACTTCCCAGGATTCTGTTGACTGGGGTTAGATTACTATGGTAAGAAACTATTGGGACTGACCAATACATAACAAAGTTGACTCCTCCAGACATCAACTCCATCTGAATTGACTAAATGTAACCACCAATAGCTCCATTTTGAAGTAGGGATCAAAAGTCAAGTTCTCTTCTCCAGCTCAGATCATTAAAGACTACTTTTGGGACAGAAGGTCTGGCATCTTGTGGAAAACCTAGTGGTCACTAAAAAGTAAAGAGTTAGAAAGCTTCCTCAGCCTCCTCAGATTGTAAGATACCTTGGGTTTAACAGTATGGATCCATATCCACCTCCAGCCATCCTACCTTGACATCACAGATAATGCATTAAAGTTACTGTGATCCACAGCACATCGAGATATATATACATAGAAAAAGAGGTAACGGGTTCTCAACCTGAATCTAGGTCTCAAACCACCCTTCTCTTTCCTTATTACTAAATGGGAAGGGGAGCCCAGTTAAATGAGAAGGGGGTCTCTCAGAACCTCCCCAGTATGGAAAAGAGGATTGTGGGTATAGAAATGGACAAGAACCTCACAAGAACACAAGAATAAACAGTGACAGAATACCCCTTAAAATTTTTTTGATTAACTCAATTGACATTAAAACAGCTCAATAGATTAGATCATGCAGAGTGTGCAGAAGAAAGAGAACATTCTGTCTCCTGGATAAGGAATGGATATTGTCGCTCACTATTGCCCAGAAATTACCCAATCAGCCTGCTCTTCCCCAGCCCGCTCCTTTTATGACAACAGTTCATCTGCCTTAAAGGATAAGGGTGGTTATAAACAAATTTCTAGGTCAAGGCGTTATGAGATTGGAAATAGATACCCTTCTACTTTTAACAGAAATAATATATCATACATTTATTGCTTATGGAAGTCCTCAATCCACAGAGCAAACAGCCTCACTCCTCACCTTGAGGGACCAACTCTGGAGATTAAAGGATAACTCAATCCCCATAGCCTTCAATCCTTGGCTTCTCTGTTAAGAGTGCCTACATGGGGGCCAATTCATGCCAGCTGTGTCTCTGATATGGACATTTGTACACTAGGTATTAAATCGAGACCAACAATTCATTCCATATAGCAACCAAACAGCTATCAGTTAACAGATTCCAGTGCTGGTCTACGTTTCTTGGGCTAGATGTGACTTAGAAGCAAAAGACTCTATATCCCATGCCCTACAACATTTTAATTGGCTAGAAAGCTTGGTGGAGTCTGCTGACACTAAATAATTACATAGCTGCCAGGTCAAGAATTTGAGTCAAGATTGGCTCATAATGTCTAATGGGATCAGCATTTTATGCTGTGTTGGATGAATGGAAGGATGAAGCTACAACAGTTGTGTATTACTGGCCTCACATTGAAATTGATATTACATAAGAAACAAATTTTGTTGCACATTTCATTACTTTAAACATATTTAAAGTGCAGTTCCAACAAAATGAGTCTGTAAAAATGGCATTATTGGGGACAAAATTGACTGGTGTCTCATTGATTTCTATAGGATATATATTCAGTTTTCAAGTTAACAGATGTTTTCCCCTAACTGCCAACCCTACCAACTTAGCCTGGGCTCTGAGAATCAAGCTGAGTACCTCACAGGGTGTGACATAAGGCTTGATTGATTAATGGCTGAGAGGTACTCAGACACTATGCTACGGACCACAGAATGCCTCTAACTAAAAAAGACACCGTTTTGCCTACCTATGTGACAGCTTGAAAAATGCTGATGGTGGTTGTATGCGTATGTTATTAGGCAACCTTCCTTGTGGTGGTAGCTCTCTTGCATGTGATCTCAATCAACATGATAACTTCACCAGCTGTGGTGCTTGGATGACTACTGTAGTGACAGAAACATCAAGGAAAAAGCCCATGCAGTTTCAGTTAAACTGATTAGTAAAAAGGTTGGTTCCAAATTAGCTGTAACCTCTAAGGATAAATTCCTGGGGATGACCATGGACAGCTCAATAAAACATCTGTTCATTGGGCAGCCACAGTCAAAAAGCTAACAAAATATCAAGAAGTATAAAAAGTAGGATAGAAATAATACTAAGAATGTTTTAATATCTTTATGTAAACTGATGACATGCCCTGATCTTAAATACTGTTCACTTCTGATCAAGCTATCTCATAAAAGATATAGCAGAAAATGGCTGATTTCAGAGATGGGTGACAAAAAATGGTTGGGGCAGGGAAAGACTTCCATATGAACAGAGATTGAAAGGACTGGGAAAGATGACTTTAGAGAGGAGATGAATACGAGAGGACAGTTTACAAGTGTGCAAAATAATGAATGGTATAGAGAAGGTAGATCACACTCTTCAGTTCACCCTTTCTCCTTCTGCAAAAACAAGGGGACAATCAATTAAAACAACAGGCAATACATTTAAAACTGATAAGCCAATCCCTAACTGCTTGAGTTTAGGAAGAAAATTGCTCTAATGGCAGGTTATTCCATAATTGTCTATTACTGGGATTATTGCATCTTTCCTTGAAGCATGTGCTACTGGCCATTGTCAGACACTAGACTAGACTGGTTTGATGAGGGATAACAATTCCTATTTTCTCATGTGTGTAAAGTAAGTTTACTTTTTAGGGAAAAATAATGAGAGATACTAGGTATGGGTTTCGTGCCTAAACCACTTAAATTATTGAACAGGACACAAAATACTCTGTGGCCTGTTTAAAACATTGGGCAAGATTCTCTGTCATCAAAGTCAGTGGCACTATGCCAGTTTACTTCAGCAGAGGATCTAGTCCACTGCACAAACTCTTGTAATGTATGTGTCATATACCTTGTCCTGCATCAATAATAGCTCCCCACCTCCCCCATCCTTATAAACACATTCTGAAACAATGATCCAATTGTTTAATCTGGGCCTGTTTAAAACATTGGGCAAGATTCTCTGTCATCAAAGTCAGTGGCACTATGCCAGTTTACTTCAGCAGAGGATCTAGTCCACTGCACAAACTCTTGTAATGTATGTGTCATATACCTTGTCCTGCATCAATAATAGCTCCCCACCTCCCCCATCCTTATAAACACATTCTGAAACAATGATCCAAATAGTAGAGTAGCACTATTGTAAGATGTAACATTTTGTACCATGACCCTAGAATGAGGTAGCACATTTAATAAAAGGGAATCAAGGCTCTCCCCCGCTCCTCTTCCTCATTCATTGCAAGTAACATTGACACACCACCGAGTCTATCCCTTATTTTAATAAATGATTACAGAATTGTACAGTAATAGTCCTAAGCGCTGCAGTATCAGTAGGCTGAAATATTTTATATCATTTCTGTAGTATTTAAAAAAAAAAAAAAAAAAGGATTACATCAAAACTGTTTCCAAGGCAATGTGCTATGATGTCACAGAGGATTTATCCTGCTTCCCTTTCCAATTATGATCAAAGAAGAAAGTTTAGTTTATCACCATGTTAAGGGCCAATAACAAAGAGCCAGAGTCACACTCTCCCAAAGTTTGATGGTATTTGTCTGGAGTCTTTGTTTGCACCCATCTCTAGTTAAAAGGGAGGAAAACTGTTCTAGCCCTTACAAGCCCAGAGCAATGCTCAGTCTGAAATAGGGGGGGTGGGGAAAATGTGGAAAGATAATTTTAAAAAAACCCCAACTTTGGGCTCGTTGGAGCACTGACCGCCTGTCATATGTAATGATTTGCTAGAAACTTGGCAATAACATTCTCCCTTGCGCACCAGCACAGATGATGGCAACACAGCTCTGAGGATAGCATTTGTTAAGTGACTGTTATTGCAGAGCCAGTAAGGGGAGCACATTTGCATAAAAGATTTGTTAAAGTGCTCACAAAATACATAGGCTGTTGTGTGTGTATTTACAGTTTCTTAGTTTGGAGTAATGACAATAAGGAAAGGTCAGATTCTGGCTGGCAGTGCACATAAATGCCCATCAATAAATCCATGAGCACAGCATTTAGACGGTAATGACATGTAGCTGCTAATGACCCAGGCTGGGTTTGAATTGGTGAAATGGTGATGGAAGTGTTCATTATCAATCCCCTGAGACACCATGCCCCAAGAACTATGACTGTCACTTCAGACATAATGACAGCGTCCCAGGAGAGCCCAAACAGGCACTTTACGTGTTGACATGACTGCAAATGGCCCAAAGCTTCCAGCACCATCTTAGTTTTCAACGGTTGCTTAAATCTCACAGGACAAAATCTGTCTCTCTTACAGATAAATAGAAAGGGGGGAGGAAAACATTTTTCTTAGAGGGCACTTGCCTACCTAATGAGGTCCAAAATATGACCTACTTTAGAACTGATCATATCTTGTAAAGAATGTCCTCAGAATCCTAAATAAATATTTTTTAAAGAAGAAAACCTACTACTGTCCTCCGATAAAAAAATCCCACAAGAATAAGCCTGCATTTTGATGCAACAAACTAAGCAATGTTGAGGCTCATGTTGACTTCCGCTGCAGTAGAAAGGCAATAAAATGCAATGCCTGCTGGAGGACAAGGTTGAGATGGAATGGAACATTTTTCCCCTATGTTTTTAAACAGCATTTTACATATAGCCCAAAGAGCAGATAAACCATTACGAGGCTATTAATTCTGACTTGGAATGAGCTCAATATTTGAGTTTCAGCAACCCCAAAATTCCAGGCTCTCCAGATCTCTAGGTTTGGTTCAGCCCTTTATGGAAGATGGGGCCATTGTGAAGTTTAGCTTTTAAACACCATTAATTTTGGAGGTGCTAAGATTTAGATTGGGGCCTATTTTGACTACAGAGGTGAACATGCCCCTTTAAACTAGTTTGTGGAATACAGTTTTTAAAAAATACAGTAAGGTTTTATTTTAAGGGAAGAAAAAGAGATGAGACGAGACAGACTATGGAAAGATGCTTCTCAAAAAAGCTTTAATGAAACTGGCGTTTGGAAATTCTTCATTCACTGTTGCCTTTCCATAAGAATGTAGGAGCAAGGAAATAAGAACGAATCAGGCAAGAACTCCTTCTGCTATATTCCCTGGGGAGCTGTGAGAGGGAGGGTATGTTATGTGTAACATTTTATCTGTTCCCCTGGTTTTGAATAGATTCTCATTCCATCTAGCTGCAGTGGCAAAGGCTGCATCAGCAGTGGGCAAAGGGCATCAAAATCCAGTCTTGAACTTACAATACCTGCAACTGTCTGGTGTGTCAACAAATGAATGTGTTCAAGCACAGTTCACAGGCTGAGGAAAGGGTGACACTCATCCACTCTGTGTTTTAGACAATTTAAAGGCAACTCCAATCTTAATTTTCATGACCACAGACCACACAGCAATTCCCTCAACGACTGCTAACTAGCACTTAGGGCTTGTCTATACTTACCGCGCTGGTTCGGCGGCAGGCAATCGAACTTCTGGGTTCGATTTATCGCGTCTTGTCTGGACGCGATAAATCGAACCCAGAAGTGCTCGCCATCGACTCCGGTAATCCTGCTCGGCGCAAGGAGTACGCGGAGTCGACGGGGGAGCCTGCCTGCCGCGTCTGGACCGCGGTAAGTTCGAACTAAGGTACGTCGACTTCAGCTACGTTATTCACGTAGCTGAAGTTGCGTACCTTAGTTCGAATTGGAGGGTTAGTGTAGACCAGGCCTTAGAAATATTAAATGGCAGAGGCATAACTTGAATCCTTTCCCGATGGACAAAACTCCCCAGTGTGTCACTCCCCAGGACTGCACAGGTAAAATGAGGCTAACTAACACTAAGTCTTAGTGCCAGACCAAGAAAGACTTTCTTGGACAGTCTGCTCACTCACTCAGGACATGTGCACCGTGATCAGTGGAACTGGAGTCAGAGGGCCCATGTACCTTGGAGGGACAATCATTGGGGGTCACCAGAAAAACAGGGAATGTGAGGGGGTTGGGCTGGAAGCAACATAGCCACATGAAGAGAACAGTGCACAGGGTTTAATAAAGATCCACTTGCTCAACTTAACTTGCATTCAGCTTCACTCTTTGCTATTGAAACAACATGGAAAGGAGAAGAACCTGAAGTGGATTTTGTCAGTCTTCTCATTCATTAGGAATGTGAAGAAAAAGCTGAACTAAACCCCTATCCTCATCCTCTGAAAGAGACGGAGTATAGCTCCTGGGTCATTGGTGAAGTGGCCTGTGTTGGGTTTCAGTGAGGGGACTGGACTGAATGAAGTCTGAAAGGATGTCAATAGCTGAGAAAGCTGCAATCAGCAGAGTATGAAATATGGTTTATATTTGAGTTTATAAGCCCTGGGTGAGGAAAATTCAGCTGAAACAATGGCTTTCCTGTTCCAAAATAACAACAATGGTGGATATTTCAAATGCATAAGCGAGTAATATAACAATACTTTGCACTTCCACCCAAGGGTCTGAAAGCATATTACATATATTAACGAGTTATTGGCCTGATTTTCAAAGGTGCTAAACACTTCCAGCTCCCATCAACTACTGTAAAATCAAGGCATAAACCCTATTAGGCCCCTCCTGCCATGGTGATAACGTTAATTATTATCCCCATTTTACAGACAGACAAACTGAGGCATGACAAAATTACATGACTTGCCAAAGATCAGACAGCAATTCAGCAGCAGAGTCGGGAACAGAACTCAGCTCCGCGGCCACCAAACCCTGTACTTTAACCACCAGTCCATGCAGATTATACTCTCATAGATTGCCAGCTCTCCTTACTTAAGTGCGCACACATTCCTCCATGGTCTTAGGGCACCAGCTGACAGCTTCCAATCATTCTTCTTTTAGTTTATCCCTTGGTTAACACTATGGGCGAGATTCTGCCACTCTTGCTTATGCTAAGTAGTGCCTTCCTACATAATGTACCTCTTGATGTCAGTCGTGCTACTTGTGTGTGTAACAGGTCATCAGTGAGAGTAAGGGTTTCACATTCTGGCTCTAATTGAAGGTACCAGTGCTAATAACGATGCTGCTGACTGAGAGTGTGTTGTTATGGTAATCATGACAGTGAGGTATTTGGGGGCTGATGTTGCTGCTGGGAGAGTTCCCTTGGGACCAGAAAGACCTCCTGCTCTGAAGGACATTAGCTCCCTTCCCCTCCAACAAAATTGAGTTTATATCATATAAACCAGACTGGGGTTGGTGCCTGCCCTGAAAAGTCACTTAACTAGCTGCCTGGGCTGGAGGTCATTATTAGTAATTATATCTCCACTGAAGACAGATTTGGCTGCCTGCCAGTCCCAGCTCCTGCCCTTCTCTGACCAGAATGAGGAAACACAGCCAATCAGCAAGAGCTTTTCATTTCCTTTGCAGGGCCTTGACTGTTCAGCATGAGACCTCTGAAATGTCACCTGAATCTCATCTGTGTGTGCAGTATCACTGACCTGAGGCTGCCAGGGTTTTCATGGGGTAGGAGGGAACAGTGTAGTGGATAACTAGAAGAGAATTCTTCTCCATCTTCAGCTGTGACCTGGTTTCACAATAGTAAATAATAGTACTTAGTACTTATCCAGTGATTTTCCTCCACAGATCTCAAAGCTCTGTACAAAGATGGGTTAGAATTACTATCCCCACTTTATATATGGGGAAACTGAGACAGAGAGATTGGGAACTGGGAATAGCAATGAGATTTCCTGATTCCAATGGACCACAACAAAAATTGTATCCCTTCTGGCTATGAAGAAAACCTCCCAAGTAACTTAAAGCAGAGTTTACTTCCTAAGCCTGCACACAGGCAGACAGAAACAATAGTTCTGAGAGGCAGAATTTACCCCATTTAGTTCAATTGCTTGTTAATGCTGAAGTCCAAAGATGACAATTAAAATGTACATATTGTTAATTATTTCACTGCTGGTCATTTTAGTAGAGACACTGTGGTTTTGAACTGTGGGCAGAGCTTGTATAGAGTACATTACATTTCCTGCAATTACTGTGGATCCTGGCAGTAGCAGGGGAGTTAAGAACCATATCTAGCATAGGTTCCTGGCGCATAGGGTTCACATCAGGAAAACACAAAGGACATGGTGAGCAAAGCCCGCAGGTAAGTGGGGAACATGGAGACCTGGGAGATGGGTCGGAAACGAGAGGGAGTGTGGGCTATATTGGCAGAGAGAAAGGAGGGTCAGGACAAAACTGGGAGGAAAGATCAAACCAGTATCTTAGATGCCTATATACAAATGCGAGAAGTATGGGTAATAAGCAGGAAGAACTGGAAGTGCTAATAAATAAATACAACTATGACATTGTTGGCATCACTGAAACTTGGTGGGATAATACACATGATTGGAATGTTGGTGTGGATGGATACAGCTTGCTCAGAAAGGATAGACAGGGGGAAAAGGGAGGAGGTGTTGCCTTATATATTAAAAATGTACACACTTGGACTGAGGTAGAGATGGACATAGGAGATGGAAGTGTTGAGAGTCTCTGGGTTAGGCTAAAAGGGGTAAAAAACAAGGGTGATGTCATGCTAGGAGTCTACTACAGGCCAGCTAACCAGGTGGAAGAGGTGGATGAGGCTTTTTTTAAACAACTAACAAAATCATCCAAAGCCCAAGATTTGGTGGTGATGGGGGACTTCAACTATCCAGATATATGTTGGGAAAATAACACAGCGGGGCACAGACTATCCAACAAATTCTTGGACTGCATTGCAGATAACTTTTTATTTCAGAAGCTTGAAAAAGCTACTAGGGGGGAAGCTGTTCTAGACTTGATTTTAACAAATAGGGAGGAACTCATTGAGAATTTGAAAGTAGAAGGCAGCTTGGGTGAAAGTGATCATGAAATCATAGAGTTTGCAATTCTAAGGAAGGGTAGAAGGGAGAACAGCAAAATAGAGACAATGGATTTCAGGAAGGCGGATTTTGGTAAGCTCAGAAAGCTGATAGGTAAGGTCCCATGGGAATCAAGACTGAGGGGAAAAACAACTGAGGAGAGTTGGCAGTTTTTCAAAGGGACACTATTAAGGGCCAAAAGCAAGCTATTCCGCTGGTTAGGAAAGATAGAAAATGTGGCAAAAGACCACCTTGGCTTAACCACGAGATCTTGCATGATCTAAACAATAAAAAGGAGTCATATAAAAAATGGAAATTAGGACAGATTACAAAGGATGAATATAGGCAAACAACACAGGAATGCAGGGGCAAGATTAGAAAGGCAAAGGCACAAAATGAGCTCAAACTAGCTACGGGAATAAAGGGAAACAAGAAGACTTTTTATCAATACATTAGAAGCAAGAGGAAGACCAAAGATAGGGTAGGCCCACTGCTTAGTGAAGAGGGAGAAACAGTAACAGGAAACTTGGAAATGGCAGAGATGCTTAATGACTTCTTTGTTTCGGTCTTCACCGAGAAGTCTGAAGGAATGCCTAACACAGTGAATGCTAATGGGAAGGGGGTAGGTTTAGCAGATAAAATAAAAAAAGAACAAGTTAAAAATCACTTAGAAAAGTTAGATGCCTGCAAGTCACCAGGGCCTGATGAAATGCATCCTAGAATACTCAAGGAGCAATAGAGGAGGTATCTGAGCCTCTAGCTATTATCTTTGGAAAATCATGGGAGACGGGAGAGATTCCAGAAGACTGGAAAAGGGCAAATATAGTGCCCATCTATAAAAAGGGAAATAAAAACAACCCAGGAAACTACAGACCAGTTAGTTTAACTTCTGTGCCAGGGAAGATAATGGAGCAAGTAATTAAGGAAATCATCTGCAAACACTTGGAAGGTGGTAAGGTGATAGGGAACAGCCAGCATGGATTTGTAAAGAACAAATCATGTCAAACCAATCTGATACCTTTCTTCGATAGGATAACGAGTCTTGTGGATAAGGGAGAAGCTGTGGATGTGGTATACCTAGACTTTAGTAAGGCATTTGATACGGTCTCGCATGATATTCTTATCGATAAACTAGGCAAATACAATTTAGATGGGGCTACTATAAGGTGGGTGCATAACTGGCTGGATAACCATACTCAGAGAGTTGTTATTAATGGTTCCCAATCCTGCTGGAAAGGCATAACGAGTGGGGTTCCGCAGGGCTCTGTTTTGGGACCGGCTCTGTTCAATATCTTCATTAACGACTTAGATATTGGCATAGAAAGTACGCTTATTAAGTTTGCGGATGATACCAAACTGGGAGGGATTGCAACTGCTTTGGAGGACAGGGTCATAATTCAAAATGATCTGGACAAATTGGAGACATGGTCTGAGTTAAACAGGATGAAGTTTAACAAAGACAAATGCAAAGTGCTCCACTTAGGAAGAAAAAATCAGTTTCACACATACAGAATGGGAAGAGACTGTCTAGGAAGGAGTACGGCAGAAAGGGATCTAGGGGTTATAGTGGACCACAAGCTAAATATGAGTCAACAGTGTGATGCTGTTGCAAAAAAAGCAAACATGATTCTGGGATGTATTAACAGGTGTGTTGTGAGCAAGACACGTGAAGTCATTCTTACGCTCTACTCTGCTCTGGTTAGGCCTCAGCTGGAGTATTGTGTCCAGTTCTGGGCACCGCATTTCAAGAAAGATGTGGAGAAATTGGAAAGGGTCCAGAGAAGAGCAACAAGAATGATTAAAGGTCTTGAGAACATGACCTATGAAGGAAGGCTGAAAGAACTGGGTTTGTTTAGTTTGGAAAAGAGAAGACTGAGAGGGGACATGATAGCAGTTTCCAGGTATCTAAAAGGGTGTCATAAGGAGGAGGGAGAAAACTTGTTCACCTTAGCCTCTAAGGATAGAACAAGAAGCAATGGGCTTAAACTGCAGCAAGGGAGGTCTAGGTTGGACATTAGGAAAAAGTTCCTAACTGTCAGGGTGGTTAAACACTGGAATAAATTGCCTAGGGAGGTTGTGGAATCTCCATCTCTGGAGATATTTAAGAGTAGGTTAGATAAATGTCTATCAGGGATGGTCTAGACAGTATTTGGTCCTGCCATGTGGGCAGGACCTCTCGAGGTCCGTTCCAGTCCTAGAATCTATGAATCTATGAATCTATGGTGGGCATGAGGGGGTGCAAGTGTGTGAGAGAGAGAATGCCACAGATTCAGTCCTGGGATTGGGTGAAATAAAATAAGCCCAAACTCAGCTTTCCATGTCCTAAAACATTAACACATTAAACTATGAACTGGTCTGATGTTAGCAATGAAATCTTTGGAGAGGTTTATCATGAACTAGGTTAGTGCTGCCCCTTCTCCATTGCTCCATTCAGATCCCAAATTTGGCTCCTGCTGGATTAGAGGTTTTGTGCAACAGTCTCAACAACAGTTTGAACAGAGTCTCATGGAATTGGAGATGGGAAAGACATGTTATTTATTTGTAATGTGGTAGCAACTTAGAGGCCCTGACTCATTGTGCTAAGCATTGTACAAATTTATAACAAAAGGAGGTCCCTGCACCGCAGGGCTTACATTCCGAGTCTACAATGAGAGACAACAGGTGCACACAACAGACGGACAGGGGGATCACAAGCTAACAGTGCAAGCCTCTCCAATCTGGCTTCCACTTTCTACACTCCACTGAAACTGCTTTCAGCAGAGTCTCTGACAACCTCTTCCTTGCTAAATTTCAGGGTGAATATTTCATCCTCCTCAGCCTATTGGCTGCCTTAGATATAATTGTCCATCCTCTCCATCTTGAAATCTTGTCCTCCTTTGGCTTTACACAGTCTATTCCCAGGGCCTGCTGCAGATTTGTTCCAGATTGTGTTATTCTCCATTGCTTTATCCAGACTAGTTTTTAATGTCTGAACTGAAGCAATGCTGCTTCTTTCACTTTTCCCTTGGAAGACTATTTCTTAGATTAACAAATGTCAGTGTTTAGTCATAGATATATTGGATAGATAGATCTTGCTGAAGGAGATGTTTCTGTTAATCTAAATTTTCCCTTTCTTATTTGTCTTCCTGTTACTGCTAGTTCTACCCTCATGTACCACTTTAAATGATTCCTATTGTTCCATGGTGTTTGGAATACTTTCCTACAATCCCTTGTTTTAGTTGTTTCTATGGCCGCGTCTACACTATAGCAGCATAGCTACAATGCTGCAGCTATGCTGGCATAACCCCTGTAGTGTAGACATAGCCTATGCTGATGGAAGAGGTTTTTCCATCGCTGTAGGAACTCCACCTCCCCAAGTGATGGTAGCTAGGTTGATGAAAGCATTCTTAGCTGTGCCTAAACTGGGGGTTAGGTCGGCATAGCTACAGCACTCAGGTGTGGATTTTACACACCCCTGAGAGCTGTTGCTATGTTGATCTAAATTTTAAGTGTAGACCAAGCCTAAGAAAACTACTTTGATGCAAGAGCTTTGAATTAAACAGCTGCACTGAAGAAAATAATCCCCTGGGATATCATTGTGCACAAGGTACACTAGCCCTGCAGCAGTGACAGCCTTAATTAATATTTCTTTCCACACTCATCCTTTTTTCTCCTCCTGTATGACCCCTTTCAAAAAACAGACAGCAGATAAAGAGAAAACACAACAGCCCCACACCTAATATGCTGCGTAGGAAATTCTCTTTTTGAGTCAGAGTGTAATAAACCCCTTTCCGAGTGCAGAAGAGAAGTTTGGGAATAGCAATTTAAAAGCCACAGGGAGTAATGTTTGCTTCATATGAATGCAGTTTAACAGTGGCTTTCCAGTCTCAAGACCTGAGCTAAACCACTATCTTCTAACACAGTCATAGGACAGTGCTGCCCCAACCACACTAGCAATAAAACACATGCTAGAAAATGGACACCCTCCACCCCTGATCAATGCCGATAGCTGTGTTAGCATATGGTTATATTCAACTGGAGTTGTGCTCAACAACTGTGGAAAGCAGTGCACAATCTCAGGTTGGGGAACCTAAAAATTGAGATACTTAAAATTAACAGGTGCTTTTGAAAAAGCCCTTTGGGTGGCATGAGGTAAAATTTACTGTTTGTAAAGCTCTTTGAGTGCCTCAGATGCAAGGTGCTATGAAAGTACAAAATTCTGTTAACTCTGAGGTGAGCAAAATGGTAGGTATAATAAAGAGTAACTCACCTTTAGTAGCACAATACAATCACTTTAGGCTGTTGGTCAAGAATGCAAATATTCCTTTCTTTGTGAGAGGGAAGGGAAAAAATGCAGCACCTCATTTTCTTTTTTAGAAACTTAATTATTTTCAGGCCCTGCACTAAAGGGGAAGAACTAAAGGTTAAATGCTCCATGATCACAAAAAAACAAAACAAAAACAAAACCCCAACCCAAACCAACCACCAAACTACACAACATTAAGGCTCTCATGGAGCAGTCACTGTGAAATCCAAACTAATACTACGCGATTCTTTGACACCTCTTTCCAGCTCAGGATAGTAATAGAAACTTCCCCCCGAGCAGAGTGAAGTGTGGTTCTAGTCAAACACAGGACTATGTAATTGGAGAATCCCATATTTAGTTTTTTCTCTTTGCTTCTGCATCAAATGTGATTCATTTAAAAGCCAAGTCATGGTTTTGCTATCAATGCTGCAAACTCAATCTTGGATCTCAAAATCAAGCTACTGACAATTTTATTGATGCTCCCTGAGGGAGAATAGGATCTAATTCATGTTTCCAAAGCTGTATTAGCTCTGAAGGGCTAAAGGGGAGTGTTTGCTTGTGATAGTAAAATAAGCACATCTGACTCAGACATACATAGGGAAGAGATCTGTTGCATGGGTTGGTACTGCTTAGATACAGTCACCTTTTCTGACTATGCGCCTGATTCACTTAATCACTGGTTTCCAGGAGCGGTGCTGCAAACTGGCAGCAACACTGTTTGCTCCCATCCATTCCAGTGTGGGACCAGGATCCAGTCAGTACAGCCAAGAAAATGGAAGGGCCAGGACCAAGCTGGCTGGGGGATTCAACACATCTCCTGGGCAGCCTCACCCAATGTAGCTGAGTTGATAGTTGCTCCTCTCTGGAAGAATCCCTGGGGTAGGACAGCTGAAGTGCTAGGCTGCCTCTTTCAACGCAATTGCTCCCATGGGCACACAGGAAGCAGTTTGCAACTCACTGTCCCAACACAGGTGAATCATTTCCCATAACTGCACTTTAAGGGCTCGTCTAAAATAGGATAAAAGATGGGGGATGGTGGGTTAAAATGTGTGACCAAATATGTTTTAATGAAAAACATTTCAGGGCCCTGGTACAGAGAGGAGCTGTATTTTCACGTCACCTCAATCAGCTAACGTGTGTTTCAATAGCTCCTTAGAGTTTAAGCCAGAAGGGACCATTAGATGATCTAATACAGGGGTTCTCAATCTTTTTCTTTCTGAGGACCCCACAGCATGCTATAAAAACTCCAATTCCCCCTCCCCCCCGTGCCACAACAACTGTTTTTTCTGCATATAAAAGCCAGGGCTGAGGTTAGGGGGTAGCAAGCAGGGCAATTGTCCGGGGCCCCACAACATAGGGGGCCCCACAAAGCTAAGCTGCTCAGGCTTCGGCTTCAACTCTGGGTGGCAAGGCTCAGGGTCCCATGCTTCAGCCCTATGCAGCAGGGCTTCAGCATTCTGCCCTGGGCTCCAGTGAGTCTAATGCTGGCCCTGCTCAGCAGACCCACTGAAACCTGCTTGCGACCCCCCACAGGGCCCCGGACCCCAGTTGAGAATTGCTGATCTAATCTGACCTCCAGTAGGTCAGAATTTCACCCAGTTACTCCTGTGTTTGACTAACTGTTTGACTATAATTGTCTTTGACTAAAACACATCACCTAACAAGGCATCCAGTCTTGATTTGAGCACTTCAAGAGACGGAGAATCCACCATTTCCCTTGGTAGTTTGCTCCAGTCTGCATTAAAATACTGTATACTGGAGTTTTTAAAAGTATCAGTTCACATGTATTCACTAGCAGTTTTAAAACACCTTTTTATCCTAGTCTAACCTTCAGTATTTGGTTCACATCAAGTGCCGCTAACAACTCACACAGCTGTGCCAGAGCCAATGAAAATACCCATTTACTGTAATCACAAACGTTTAGTTGTTAATGTACCGATTTAGTTTTTTAAAAGCCTCTAAGAACAACATTCCCAAGAAACAAATAAAAATGGTGAAAATTGTTCAACTTTGAATGGATATTTATTCAATTTGCAAAATGTTACTTCCTGCCATGAAAAAAGAGAGGGAAGCATGACGACAGAGTCCCCAAAAGGTTTTTCCCTTACACTAGAGCTTAGAATCATCAAATCACAGAAATGTAAAGCTGGAAGAGACCTCAACAGATCATCAAATCCATCCCCCTGCGCTGAGGCAGGACCAAGTAAAACCAGACCATCCCTGACAGGTATTTGTCTAACCTGTTCTTAGAAACTTCTAGTGATGAGGATTCCACACCACTCCCTTGGAACTTGTTCCACAACTTAAATACTCGTATAATCAGAAAGATTTTCCTAATATCTAACCTAAATCTGCCTTGCAACAGATCAAGTCCATTACTTCTTTTCCTATATTCAGTGGACAAAGAGAACAGTTGATCACAGTCCTCTTTATAACAGCCATTAACATATTTGAAAACTGTTATTCTTTTTTGAAGTCTAAACATGCCCAGTTTTTTTTTAACCTTTCCTCACAGGTTTTCTAACCCTTTTATCATTTTTGTTGCTCTACTCTGAACTCTCTCCAATTCCATTCCTAAACTGTAGCACCCAGCACTGGACACAATACTCCAGCTGAAGTCTCACCATTGCTTAGTAGAGCAGGACAATTACCTTCTGTGTCTTACATACAAGGCACCTGTTAATACATCCCAGAATGATATTAGCCTTTTTAGCAACTACATCACATTGACTCATATTTAATTTGTTATCCACTATAACCCCCAGATCCTTTTCAGCAGTACTTCCACCTAGCCAGTTATTCCCCATTTTGTAGTTGCGCATTGATTTTTCCTGCGTAAGTGAAGTACTTTGCACTTGTCTTAATTGAATTTTCTCTTGTTGATTTCAGACCAATTCTTTAATTTGTCAAGGTCATTTTAAATTTTAATCCTGTCCTCCAAAGTGCTTGCAACCCCTCCCAGCTTGGTGTCATCCATAGACTTTACAAGATTTTCTCCAATCCATTATCTCAGATATTAATGAAAATATTGAGTAGTACCAGACTCAGGACAGAACACCACTAGATATACCCCTCCCCCAGTTTGACAGCGAACATTGATAACTACTCTTTGATTACTGTCTTTCAGCCAGTTGTGCACCCACTTCATAGTTATTTACTCTAGACCACATTTCCCTAGTTCGCCTATGAGAAAGTCATGATTATGCTGGGTTTCGAAAATTGCCTTATTGTGGATTGTTCCTTTAAATAAGTGTACAGCAAAGGAGTAGCATAAGGAAATGTGTCCAATGGTTAAAAAAGCTGACTGGGACTCAGGGTTCAGGAGTTCTATTACCCACTTTTTCATTGTATGACTATGGGCAAGACATGGTATAATTTTTCTATGCCTCTGTAAAATGGGTACAGCACTATTTACATAATGGGTATTGTGTAGATTCAATAATTAATGTTTTAAAGCACTTTGAAGTTGTCCAGCTCTATGTACATGCTAAGAATTATTACTGAGTGGAATGTACCTGCCTATTGCCTAAGAATAAGGCTGTGAATCAGGGAGATATAAGTTGCAGGAACATCTTAATGTCAGAGAGGTGAAAGCTTTGGATCTATCAGGCTGCTAGAAGTTAACTGGAACTGTCTGTGCACATAGATATGTGAGAGTAAAGCCTGAATGAATGATATGTAACTGGACCATGACAAGAAAGTTACTATTAATTTGAACTCATACATTTGGATTCTGGACTGTAGCTAACTAACTCTGCCTTGGTAGATTGGATATGGGATACAGAGGCTGTAAAACAATCAGTTCTTGTTAATGCTTTGAGTAGAGGGACACAGGTACAGCTGATAGGCCAACTGAGGCTCCTGGAGTCCTAGGATATGGGCCGCTGCTGCAGTCTCCTGAAAGTGCAGGGTGGAAATGACACAGCTAAACCCTTGTAAGTTTTCATGAGGGTTTAACTGAAACAACAGGCAAATATGAAAGTCATGGCAATTTATTTTGATTAACAAATGTATGCAAATGTGTGTGCAAATAAGCTGTGGCCATCCAGCTCTTCGCAAGCTGCCAGTGCAAAAGGTTTGGGCATCTGTACCAAAAGATTTGGGCATCTCTAGCGTCTTGTATCCTACTCAGTCTCTAGTTATGGATCCAGAATATCTGCCAGGGGGAAGGCAACGTGCATGGGAGCGTTGAGGAAATGTGACAGACTCCCTTAGCTCTTCCTAAGGGAATTCTAACAGATGGGAGGGAGCTGAAAAGAAAGGCGATGGCCGCTCAGAGATTTGGATGAGACAATGGGGATGAATAGTTTGAAGTGCTTCAGCATGTTGCCCAATGAGGTTGAAAGAAAGTTGGTCATTTAAAGTTTTAAAATGGTTTTGTTTAAACAGTATGTAAATCATCTTATTGTAGCTGTGTGGACACAAATCCTATTTGATGGTCTAGGATTGTATAATGTAGGCCTGTAGTAGAAATTTAAGCTCCTATCTTCCCCTCCCAATGCGTGACACAGAGAGATGATTTTTGCACACTTTTCAACTGACACTATCTAGTAGTTTGGGGATGCTAAATTTGAGCATTGTCCCCTACTAACGGATGAAATTAATCCCAGGGGAAGACAATAGAGCTGCACGAGGGGTAGATTTGGTGCAATAGGGCTAGAAATAAAGTGCTCAGGAACCACCTTGGAATTTAAAGAAAACAGTTTTTGTGGGATTGAAACAATTCTAGAGCAGTTTTGTGAACTCACACACAACTGCACTGTGTGTGAGTTCACGAGAACAAGACTGAGAAACTGACCAGACTGGTTTCTGTGTTCAAGCTGAAAGAAGTGAAAAAGCTAAACAAACCACATAAAAAATGAAAAGTAAATTAAATTTATACAGTTCATTTAAATTTAATAGTCTGAGGTGTTATTAGTAACACAGGGAAGGACCTTTTTTAAACTAAATTACATTTATTTTGACAATGTCAATTTAAATCCTCAGGGTGAATAATTTTGCAGAGAGGCTTCAATTAATATGTATATCCCAAATGCAATCTTAGTGTCCTTACCACCTTGCATAGGCATCCTGAGTCACTCATGCTGCTTGGGATTCATGAACCTATATTACATTCCTCCTCTCATGCAAGCTTTTAAATCTGTTTATAAACAGATTTTATATCACACCCAAGATAGGACAATTCTTGTATACTTGGTAGAATCAGGAGTAGCATATTTGCAACCTTAAAAATCATATTTTTAAAAAATAGTCCTTACATGTTTGACCCCTTAGATTACTGAAATGGAGAAGATTGTTTAAAAAAAAAAAAACACTTATACTCCATTGATGCTTTTGTTTTGTTGTTGTTCACTTTTCTCCATTTCACTTAGTTTGGACAGCGAATTACAGTGACGCTTCCTGGTTCTGATACATGAGCTCAATGCTATTTCGTTTGGGTGTGCTACACAGCAGGGGACTGTTTAAATAAAGGAAAGTTATTTTTATTTAAATTTTAAAACCACCATGACAATCTTTCTTTTCAGGTTCTGTAAACCATTACTCCTCACCTCTTTTTAAATAAAAAACAGACTTTTGGATCTGAACTATATAACAGCGCCACTTTAAGATGGTCTCCCTGAACATTAAAAAAAGCTGGAGGGGGTGGAGTAGGTGTCTCTGAGTCTATATATCTATTCCATTCTTCTTTCATTTACAGTAAAATCAAATATCTAATATCAGTAAAATCAAAGGGTTTGATGATTCAGCAAAGAAACTGTCACCCAAGGAATTTTAGATCAGTTCCTGTCTCAGTGGCAATATGCTCGTGTTATTCACGACTCAGGAAGAACGGAGCTACCACAACCTTCAAAGCCTCTCTAGATCTACACAGTGTTGCAGTAAAGTGGTTTTCAGTCAAGCCTGTGAGGAGTAACAATTCCCAACATCCCAACCAAAGCATATCATCAGTAGTGCTTTGGGAACTATGTTGCTATTTTTTTCTTTACAAAGAAGATCAAACAAAAAAGCACAAGGCCGCACAAAATTGACTCCTTGGTATCAGTATAACAATTTCCCCCTTAACATAATGCATGTGAGCCTATTACAATACAGCATCAACCATGCACAGCAGTGAAGAGATTCCATTTGGAGAATTAAAAGGAGAACATGTTTCTTCTAGTAGAACCCAGGAGTTACTATATTAGTGAAATCTTACTCTTTGACAATAAATACCATTGTTATCTCTTCTTATACTTGAGTGTCCATTCTCTTCGATGTGTTTGTGTGTGTGTGTGAGTGCGCACGCACGTGTGTGTGTGCGCGCATGTGTGTGTCTGTGTTCTGGATGGGAACTGTGCGCTGGTACCACAACTCCAGGAGCAAATTGCATCTTGATCCCTGGAGCTCCTTAGGCTTGAAAGCCAAAAGCTGATGCTCTCTCTCTGAGTAGTTCCCGGCACAAATGACAACTCCAGCTCCCTGTAAATCAATGAAAAATCAATCAATCTCACATGCACAGTATTATCTCTGAATACTGAGACTGTATGCTAGGGATGGTTTCAATGGGACTGAAGGTACCTGCCCCAACTGGAATTTCCAATGTATTTCTGAAGCAAGTACAGCATTGCTCCTTTCCCGCTGGTGTTGTTCACTTAGAGTCAGACTAACCCCAGAAGTTACTGGTCAGTTGTGATGTGCAGCCTCACAATACTTTTTGCCATTTGATAACTTAATCCCGGCACTTCCCAATTAAACAGAAATCTTGGCTATTCAATTTCCAAAAAGTTTCTCCCTGTCAGTTTGGTTTCCTCTTTAGCAAAATTTAAAAAAACATAAAACTCCTGTGGTCTTACACATCATGGCTACATAGTTGATTCATAATTATTCTTGTCTCAGCCCTGTTAGACATTCCAATACACTCCATTAGAATCATTCTTTAGGCCTCTGTCAGTTTCTATTGGGCTCTATTGATTTTAATTGGAGGCCCACCAACCTCAAGAACTAGTAGATCAATGGGCCAGTTCTTATGTTCCAAAACCAACTAACAAATCAGAACCAGCAGAAACACTTTCAAGTGCAATTTCTTCCAAGGACATAACTATGTACTGAATATAATACAGATCTGAAAATGTCTCCGTTTCCAAGGTACAGATGGTCTGAACAGCACTGAAAACTACCCTAAATAGTTTTTGGCTAGTCTAAGTATGTCAAGGAGGCACTGCACATGCTGCCTGAACACAACAAGAAGATGGAATCTCACTGGCCATTATAACTCCATGTTTAATGACATTGTATGTGGATTAACAAAAACAAAACCATTCCCATAAAACATTAGAGACAGGCCTAAACCATAAGACCATCTCTAATTAGGGCATTTATAAACTCTACTGGGGAAGAAAAGGAGAGATTCCTTACCTCTACAGTAACTGGAGTTCTTCAAGATGTTTTGACCCTATGGGTGCACCATGTGTGTGCATGCGCACCCATGCGCCTTTCATCAGAGATTTTTTAGCAACAGCATCCATGGGTCTGTGCCTGCACCCACACATCTTCATGCTCCAGATGGAGAATATATAGGGAGGGGCAGACCTGCCATTGCTCCAGTTTCTTCTCAACCCCAAAGTTCAAAGGCAAGGACTCTGAAGCAGAGAGGAAAGGGAGGGCAGAGTGGAGTACCCCTAGGGACATAATATTTCAAAGAATTCCAGTTACTGTACAGGTAAGAAACCTCTCCTTCTTCAAGTTATTGTTCCTATGGGGGCTCCATGTTAGGTGACTCCCAAAAGTACCTCAGGTACGGAGAAGGGTACTGAGCAGACAAGTTCAGAACAGTTTGGCGCAAAGCCTCACCAAAGGCTGCAGCTGATCTAGAGGTGTGAACGACAACATAATGCTGGGAAAAGGTGTGCACCAATTACCAGATGGCAGCTTTGCAAATGTCTGGAATGATATGTTCTTAAGCGGGGTTATAGAGGTGGATTTCACCCTAGTGGAATGAGCAGTTCCCAACATAGATGGTGTACCCCAAAAGCTTCGTAACATGCTAAGATACATCCTAAGACCCATTTAGATAGTCTTTGGGTGAAAAGAGGAGCTCCTTTCATTCTCTCTGAAATGGAGACAACAAGTCTAGGAGAGGATTTGAAGGGTTTAGTCTTGTTGAGATAGAAAGCAAGGGCTCTTTTCACATCTAAAGTTTTGAGACTGGTCTCTTCCATTGAAGCATGAGGTTTGGGGTAAAAAAGAGCAGTAGCTGAATGTCCTGGTTGATGTGAAAGTCTGATGAGACTTCAGATAAGAAGCAAACATGAGGACAAAGTCACCTTGCCTCGGTAGAACACAGTACATGATGGATCAGTCATAAGAGCTCCCAATTCACTTATTCTTCTGGCTGAAGCAATGGCTATGAGGAATGCAGGTTTTTGCAGCAGGGAATAACTCCCCATATGTTCAAAGGGGGTTTCTCAAGGCATTGAGAACTAAATTAAGGTTCCAAAGTGGTGTAGACTGTCCTATGTGAGGAAAGAGGTTGGCCAATCCCTTCAGGAATCTTGTAGTGGTTGCACAAAAAGTGACACCCCTTCAACTGGCTGGTGAAAAGGCTGTAATGGCAGCCAGGTGAACTTTAATAGAGCTGAATGATAAGCCTACATATTTTTTTTTCAATTTAATAGGTAGTCATGTATGATAGAGAGGTAAGACTCAGAGAGGGAGAATGACAGCTGTTCACCAAAGTCAGAAATGACAGTTCAGCCTACTGTTTAACCCTGGGTCCAGGGTGGGCAGAGACCAGAAACGAGCCAACGTCAGTACCAGGACAGAAGTTGAATGCCAGAGCTAGAGGGTAAACTAGAGTTATAGGCCAGGGACAGAGCCGGGGATCAAAGCCAGAAGCTAATGGAGAATGGGCTGGAGCAAAAGCAGGAGCAGGGACTGGAACAAGGCAAGCACAGTTGCAGATATGATATGCATTTAGCAGCTGCTGATCTGCTGGGAGGCCAGTTTTATAAGCAGAGCTGCTAAACCAGCTGCCAATGAGGAGCTGTGGCTACTGTGTCAGTTCCAAGGCAGTGAAGCTGGGCTCATTGGTTGCAGTGAAGTTAGTCAGGGTGCAGGTCAGCAGCTGGTCCGAGATGGTCTGGCCCCTCACAGTAGGTTTTCCTCAGGACAGGCTTCCTACTATTCAGCAGCACAGACTGCAGCTCAAGAGAAAAATCCTGTTCTAGGCCCAAGAGCCATCGAGGAGCCAAGCCCAGAGGTGTAATAAGGTGAGATTAGGGTGGGAACTATACTTGTCTCAACCATTTTGGAGCTAAGAGGATAACCACTGCTTTCTGCTGTTTCAGCCTATTCAGGACTCTGAGGAGCAATGGTGTTGATAAGTGTATAGCAGAACCTGAGGCTAAGGGCTGAAGAAGGAATCTTCCAGGGAGTTGTGACCAAGTCCTCCCCTAAGGCAGAGGTGATGGCATTTTGTATTGGAGTCACGAAGAGGTCTATCGCTGAAGAACCCCAGGTGAGAAAGATCTTCTTATTTGTGATCCTGGCACAAATGTCTGCTCAGAGTGTCTGCAAAGGTGTTCTGCAGACCCGGTAGATGGGCTGAGATGTCAATTTGGTGGGTGAGACACCAGTTCCAGAGCTTTATTTCCTCTGCACATAAAGATTGGGATGTTGCGCCTCCTTGGTGGTTGACGTAGTATATCATCGCTCGGTTGTCTGTCATGCCTCTTACGGAGTGACCCTGGATCCTGAGTAGGAAGTGAAGGGATACATATTGGACTGCCCTGAGCTCAATAACATTGATGTAGAGCAACAATTCCTGTGGGCCCATTTGCCCTGTGCTGTGGAGTCCTGAAAGTGAGCTCCCCAACCTCGCATGGATGCATCTATGAGGATGATCCTTGTGGTAGATGAATCCTTGTGGAAGATGAATGCAAAAATGTAAAACCTTCTTCTGTTGAATTTGGGAGGAACCAATTCAATTCCCCCAGTAACAGGAGGGATTGAGCTTCCTGCTTCAAGAGACCCTGATGAGAAGGGTTTTTGAAAAGGGACAGGGAGAAGGGGGAAGGAGTTGAATGGGATGGTGTATCCTAATGAAATTATTTCCAGTATCCATCTGTTTGATGAGCTCCCAGGAAGGTGTGAAATGGGAGAGAGAATCCCCATAAGTGGATGGAGGACAGAATGTTACAGCGTAGGATTCATACAGTGTGGTGACTCATGACTGTCAACCAATAGGCCAAAATGGCCACTTGGATGAAGTTGGTGACTAGGAGGCAGCAATAGAATACTGCTTGTGGAAGGTGAAATACTGAACTGGGCGAGACTGTTGGACTGTCTGTGACTTGTTATATTTTTGTTGTTGTTGTTGCAGGGATGTAAATGCCCAAGAATTGCAGGGTCTTTGTGAGAGTTCAGGGACTCATCTGTCTGATTGCTGAAGAGCTTGGGCCCTTCCAAGGGAAGATCTTCTAATGTATGCTACACTTCTCTAGGAAGACCAGAGGATTGCAGCCATGAACCTCGACACATAAATATAACTGAAGACATAAAGTGAAAGGCTGTGCCAGCCACACTGAGTAAGGCTTGCAAGGATGCTTTGGCAATTGTCTCTTCTTCTGAAATAAGGGCTTGAAATTGGTCCTTCTGCTCCTGTGGCAGATGGTCAATAAAATATTTGATGTAATTGGTGGAGTTGTACTTCACCAACAAGGCATCCCTGAACTGTAGCGCAGCTGAAGAATAACTCTTGCATCCAAGTATCAAAGGGGTAGCCGTGTTAGTCTGGATCTGTAAAAGCAGCAAAGAGTCCTGTGGCATCTTATAGACTAACAGACGTATAGGAGCATGAGCTTTCGTGGGTGAATACCCACTTCTTCGGATGCATCCTTGCAAGCCTTACTCAGTGTGGCTGGCACAGCCTTTCACTTTAGGACAGCCTACTCCCCACATTCTCCAACATGGAGTATTGTAAACTCCCCATATTTGAGAGGTAGATTAATGTTAAACAGGGCCCAGACCCACCAAATTATCAGCCCTCATCCCCACTAGACAGGAGACTTCTAGCTCAGGCTTTCCTCAGTACAGAATCTCCAGCCCTTCCAAATGGTCTCTTGTTTTCCTTCAGGACTGGGTCCTTGATCTGCCTCCCTGGTAGCCAACTGTCAGCAATCAGATGTGCACTACAAAGCTACCTGACATTTTGCCTCTGCCTCATTGCTCTAAGTCTGGTTCCCAATTCCTTCACCCACCTTGCCCAAGACCACCTTCTGAATTTCCTCCCTCCTCCCCATGGGCCCTGCTGTGGCTCTCGATGTAGACTTCCAGAACATGTTACCTTCTGGAGGTTCAGACACTGGTGGGTTTAAGCAATACATGTGATAGCCACGGTCGCAGTCATCACAGAAGAGCAGCTGGTCCTGAAGCAGAATTGTTGGCGGGGAGAGGGGGGAAGCAAGAGAGAGACAGAGAGACAGAGAGAATGTTGATTAGTCTATTGCTGAGGTGGGAACACAAGCATATGTAAATCAGTACTGCACACATTTGAACACAGCTTTAACAATAAGCACATAGGGAACATGAATGGATTTACAAAACCTCACATTTCTGCTTCCAGGGTCAACCACCACACTCTCCTCACTTTGCCACAACGACCCCTTCTGGCCACATCTGACTTGAACAAGACAGCTTGAGTTTCTAACTGATAAATCTCCCTTTGAGCTGGGGGAATGCACTAGCAAGATCAGATAAACAGAGAGACATTTACCCCCAGACCACACCCATATATGAGATTGGATTTCCCACTTCATTATACCCTCATAGACTTTAAGGCCAGAATGGACCATCATGGTCATCTAGTCTGACCTGCACATTGCAGGCCACAGAATCTCATAATAGGCCACTCCTGTAATAGACCCATAACCTCTGGCTGAGTTACTGAAGTCCTCAAATCATGATTTAAAAACTTCAAGTTACACAGAATTCACCGTTTACTCTAGTTCAAACCAGCAAGTGACCCATGCCTCATGCTGCAGAGGAAAGCAAAAAAAACCTCCCAGGGTGTCTGCTAATCTGACCCAGAATGAAATTCGTTTCCGACCCCAAAAATGGTGATCAGTTAGACCCTGAACATGTGAACAAGACCTACCAGCCAGAGACCCTAGAAAGAATTATCTGTAGTAACAGAGAGTCCTCCCCATCTAGTGTCCCATCTCCATCCATTTGGGATATTTGCTACTAGCAGCCACAGATGGGCTACATGCCACTGTAGGCAGTCTCAATAATATATCACCTCCTCCATAAACTTATCAAGCTCAGTCTTGAAACCAGTTGGGTTTTTGCCCCCACTGCTTCCCTTGGAAGGCTGTTCCAGAAACCTTCACCTAATTTTAAGCCTAAACTTGCTGATGGCCAGTTTATATCCAATGTGTTCTTCTTTCAGCACTGGCCCTTTCAGCACTTAAATAACTCCGCTCCCTCCCTGGTACTTATCCCACTGATTTATTTCCCGTCAGCCTTCATTTGGTTAGGTTAAACAAGCCAAGCTTAAGTCTCCTCTCAAAAGGTAGGTTCTCCATTCCTCTGATCATTTCTGGTGTTACCTATTCCAGAGCATCCCCTCTTGCCAGGACCCTTTTACTCTCCAGCCTGGACAGAACAAATTTTGCAAAGTTCAGCAGGTTAGTGAGGGGGGGTCTGTAAATGAGCTGTTCCTATCACGAGGACTGTAGCTCTTCACATTGTCACAAAAAACTATGTTCGGGCGGGGTGACACCCATATACTGTACTGAAAATCCCCCCTTCGCTCTTAAAACAGAATGCACCCAGACTCTTAAGATTTTTCTGTTTTATTGCTAAAAACAAAATCCAGAGAGCTGCTTGACGTTTATCTTGCTATGGAGCAAAGGAAATAGACTAGATTATCAATAAAAAGTCCCTTCCAACCCGAATGTTTCCATGGTTTTGGGTTTTATCATAAAGATTGAAGTTCATATGAGCTTCAAATTGCGTGACATGGGAGATTAGTAATAGGAGATATACCTGCCATCTCTAGACCACCACCCATTCAAACCCAGCCCAGATCACAGCTGTTCAATGACCTATGTGACATTGGGTTTGTGGCTTCAGTCCAGTTTCTATGGGACAAGTGTCCAAATCACAAATACTATCATCTAAATTGGCCTTATATGGCACCCATGATAATCTCAGGAGAGACAAATGATTAAATGAGTTCCTGCGACTGGACTAGAGAGGTTCTTTCCAAGTCAGGGCTCAGGTATACTGAAGGAGCAATGGAGGAGTGACCCATCGCTGCTGCCAGTGTTTTACAGTTTTGTAGTGAAACACAGGACAGTATTCTAGGGCAGTCATTGCAGTTGCTTTCACCAGCACTAATTTACATTAAAAAAACCAACTCACATCATTTTCAGAGGTCCCACAAAGGCTGCAGGATTTGCACTCAATGCATTGCCACTTATAGGTTTTTACAGCCTCCGTCATGTTTGTGGTGAATTGCAGGCAGGTAGGGTGTCCTGGAGAAAATTGGAGAGGACTGTCATTATTACTGTTTACTTTTTTAATGACTTGTTATTAAATTGGGGGACAAAATGCACATGGACATGGACTGATCACAACATGGGCTGCAACTAGCGGATACCGAAGAGGAAAGCAGGCATTAACCCTTTCGCTGCTGGGCACACAAAAAATCAGAGTAATCCCTGCCCAATTCCCCATTGGCAAAGCAGTAATTTGTTCAGAGCTCTTAAAAACATTTTTAAAAGAAAGTGAGAGAAAGAAAGAAATCAGAAGCTCCCACTTTCAGAGGGAACTCATCCATCTTAATAGGAATGGAATTATGTTTTAACTGGCAGTTAATTCAGCCTGATTGAAGGACTTGGTTGCAATGAGATTTTATTCCTCTTTTCAAAGCTTCCCTTCCCACTGTCCAAAGATTTACAAATAAAAGAGTGATTCTGTAAACTTTGCTTGAGTGGGAGCAGCAGGGTATGGAAAAGGGGCAAGGGATAGCATGAAGGGGGTGGTTTTTTTAAGAGCTCTGTGCTACTCAAGTTGGTTGGCAGAGAAGAAACCAAATTGCATAGCTAACCCTCCAGGTTAAAAAAAAACAAAAACAAAAAGCCACCAACTCCCGCAAACGAACTAACCAAAAGGAATAAATAAGGGAAAGCTAGCAAAACAGTCACATCTATTTGGGAAGGACAAATTGCCAGAGTGACAACCCTCTCCCCTACATGCGTGTCGACTCCAGCTTTGTGAAACAGCAGTACCACGGTAGCAGGGTCAGCAATGGGCTTTCTGGAGGGGGAAAATATAAACAAACAAGCAAACCAAGGTAGGATGAGTGTTCCTTCTGCAAAACAGAACAAGAGAAAAAAAGCCACACCACTGAAATAAAGTACTATACCCAAAGATCACCATTCAAGGTTGAAACAGTCTTTGGTCACCTGGAGTTAAATATGGTCTTCCTTCTCAGAAAACATTATGTTTTTCACCCCTCTGTTGTACATACAAGTATTAACACTGCATACTGCATGGGAGAAAGTGGTATATAAAGGAAGTGTGTGTGTATGTATATAAGACACACACACACTAAATGTAGTTTTGGACATCTTCAGGAAATATACAAATACACAATCTTTTGCCTCTTGCACACCTGCTATTATTGGGCAGCTATCAATAGGGAGAGAAAAAAAAGCCTTTTAACTTCATTGTTGTAGGAACATTTGTAGGAAGGTGGTCAGAGTAGAAAAGTAGAAGATATTTTGCTAGTAAAGAAATTAAGGTCTGTCATTCCTTAGTGGTTACAAATGTGCATGTGAGAATGTACCTTTCACTACCAAATCCCTCAGCAATGTTTCTCTCCTTCTGTTGTACTTTCCCATAATTAGTATACAATATTTGGAAGCTTGTATTTTCTCAGCAGTTACGTAAATGATTTCTCAGTGGCTGGGTAACCCAATAATGCTGACAGAGAATAGCCCTTCTTATAAATCAGTTATTATACAGTCACCAATTGCTGTAGGATTCTGGGTCTCTGGTTATGCTAGTGTGGGATCGGCGTGAGAACTAAGGACATCTAGTGGTAAAATACATGTTCATAAATTAAGAAATGAACAGAACATAAAGGGGAGGCAGTATTAAAGGAAGGAGAAATCAGTGTCAGAGTCTGTTAATGTTATTCTATTAAGAGCTGGAATAAACAGTCTCATTGAGAGTAGTGACAGGCCCAGACCAAAACCCTGGCTAAGAAGAACCCCTATTTTTGGAGTGTTTTAAATCTCAGCACAGAACTAGATCCAGATTTTGCAAACGGCACCTATCGTTATGATGGATCAAACCAAAACCAAGGATCTGCACATCCTGAACTATGAGGTGTCCAGACACAGATTTTGTGATTTGAGCTCATCTCTAACTGAGAGTGACTCAGGGGATTATTGCTGAGATGGCGCCTGCAGAACCTGACATGACACTTGGTTGGTCCTCCAGGGTTAACTCCCGGCAAAAACTGAAGTTCATTTTAATGTCAGTAATCTGAACAAGCACACCACACAACATGTAAGAGAAGAGTTCATTGCAACAGCAACTAATTGATGTCCACAAAGGCTGCACAATGCTGGGATATATCAAGCAAACCCACTCAGACAGGGACCCCATGCACTAATCACAGAGTTACTAGCTTCAGTCACACATGAAATCAGCACCGGGAGGAATGGAATGAAATTTAACAGAAAGTAAATTAAGGCTCAATATGCACACACGCACGCACACACAAACCCTGCATTGTCTGTTACTCTTGACAACATCTCCATCCTGCCTGGCAATCAGACCCATAACCCAGGAATCATTCCCTCTCTTTGCCCCATATATCCAGACTGTTTCAAAATCTTTCCATTCTTCTTCCATAATGTTTTTAGAATCCTGCTTTTTATTGTCCAGACTCAAAAACTCTGACCAAGGCACTCATCACCACATGCCATAAGTACTGTAACCTGCTCTTCTTCAGCTTCCCTGACACCAACATCACCTTCTTCCAGTCCATATAGAGCACAGCTGCTAAAGCCGTACTTCTTGCCTGTTCTTCTGGCCACATCCTCTTCCTTTTCGAATCCCTTTATTAACTTCCCCTCTTACACCACATGAAGTTCAAGTTTCTTGTTCCCACTTTCAAGGCCCTTCCCAGTTTTACCCCTCCTTCCTTATCTATGTCTGTCTTTTATCATGTATCAGAGGGGTAGCCATGTTAGTCTGGATCTGTAAAAAGCGACAAAGAGTCCTGTGGCACCTCATAGACTAACAGACGTATTGGAGCATAAGCTTTCGTGGGTGACGAAGTGGGTATGCGTCTGACGAAATGGGTATTCACCCATGAAAGCTTATGCTCCAAGACGTCTGTTAGTCTATAAGATGCCACAGGACTCTTTGTCTTTTATCACGTCACCCCGGCCCTTTTCTTCTTTGCCAATGAGACCAGCCTGGACCACCTACTTCTCTACTCCCCAAAACATCTTTGCAATTTCTTACACGCTGCTCCTCATCCAATGGATCACCTCCCTGAACTGATCTGTCCCTCTCCTTCTTTAAATCCTTTCTCAAGACTCGCATCTGCCACAAGGCCTACAAGAAATCAGCCACTTTAAGATGGCTAGGCTGAGTTGGGGAAATAATGATAATGGAGATTGTAAAACATTCCCCATTAGTCGGATCTACTAGCAGTGCCAGTCTGGCCTATTTTTAGGGGAAGTCACCTGCAAGGGGTGCCAGTTTATGCAGCCCGCCATGCCCTGTCCAGGAATTTTGTGAATGTCGAAGGGGCAACTACAGGTGGCCAAATGATTGCACATCCCTAGGACTAGCTCTCTCTGCTAGACCAGAGTTTCTTCACTTTCTGAAGAAAGAGATTGTCTCATGGATACTTGTCCTTCCAGCCTCCAAGTCAGGTTCTGATTCATGTTCACGACCCTCCTTTGTTGTGACCATAGCCCCAATCCAACTCCTCCTGCAGTCAATGGAAAGATTGCCACTGACTGCACTGGGAGTTAGATCAGGCCCTCTAATACTTGGAGAATTTGTCAATGTACAGTTCACAGCATTAAAGTCAAATGAGTTTTCTTTTCCCTGCTCTCCTTTCTGGCTCTCCAGCTTCACTCTAGACCGGCCTTGTGTTCTGCATGACACAATGGAAACTCCATAGCAGAGAGTTCCCGTGGCTATGCTCCCACAGAGCATCTAAGCTCCAGAGCAGAGCAGCTTCTGGCATTCCCCCTGCTAAGAGCGGAAGAGCCTAACTGAACCTGAGTCTGATAGACATATTTTGGTAGATTCACAGTGATAACAGAAAAAGCCTGTTTTGCAATTACAGGTATTTCTAAAAAGGCTTGCACAGACAGCAGCCCAAGAAATGGCCTAAATGACAGATGTGGTGGAGCTGTGTGCGACAGGGAGCTATAAAGGTTTTATTGCACCATGTCTGTGGTTGTGATTGCCTAGAAATACTTTTAGTTCTACAATCCTGTGATAAACTGTATTTAGGGTAGGTTGAGATGTGCAGTGAAGGTTCTGCAGTTGAAACTCAGTTAATAATCCTGATTATAACAGATTCCAGTTCAGTCTCACATACCCATATGAGCTCTGCAAGCTAACAGGAAGAAGTAGCAGCACAAATGTATTGTGTCCTTGAAGTCAATAGACAGAATGCTAAAATGCACACAGATAGTACCTTGGTCAAAGGTTCACACAGTCACTTTTCTAACAGACCATAACTGCACTATAATGATAACTTTCGCTATGGAACAAATGCTATAAACAACACATACAGCCAAACCTGCACTAAGGAAGGTAACTGCAAGTAAGCCCTTGGCCGTAAGCAACCAGTTTAATGCATAGATAGCCCTGAATCAGAACTCCAAATCAGAATGAACACTTGCCATCTTTGTGGATGTTCAGATCTGGATCTGAACTCTGTGGCTGAGGCCCACATGGTCAGTACTTTATAGTTCTCCCAATGTTGCTTCAAATGTCACGTTGCTTGATCTTACAGCACATCCAGTAGACAGCTGATTTGGGGGTAGGAGAGATCATGTCAGAAATATTTTACTGGGTATGCACACAATGCTAGTATAGGCTAGTAGAGAGGAAGATTTTAACACAAATACCTTAACAAATATTTTATATCTCTCCATCCCTCACAGACTGTGTGACACTAAAGACGAGGAATGACATTGCGGCCAATAGTGATCTGCTGCATCCAGGCATTCTGCGATCAGTACAGACCTTAGAATGGCTCATTAGTGCTTCTTCAATAATGAATTCTGCATCGCAAGGTTAATTGTAACCATGTGCACTGTCACAACCACCACAGACTGTTTAAATTAACAATCCAATCAATAATCTTTTCCAAACAATAGCAGAGATGATTTTGAGACAACAATAAGCACCAGCTTCCTTTTTTTTTTTAAAGAAACAAATCTAAAAATATTTATGCTAAGCAAAAGGGATTTTCACCCAGTTTCAAAAGGAACATATAATCAGCATACAGTGCAACTGTCAGACAAGATTATGGTATTTTTCAGTCCTTTCCTCAACCACGTATGTGTGGTGGGGTTTTTGTTTGTTTGTTTTTGTTTTAATCAATGGCATAATGAAAACCCATGGGGATCCTGGTTACCTTCTGTCAGTAGTCCATAAACTATTCAGGTCTTTAAACAACCACAGATAGATGGTACAGGTAGAATGTCCAATGTTGCAGCCACCCCGTATAGGTAATGGAAATTCCATGGGCAAAGTAACTGAAGAAATCAAGCGCTTCATATTGCTATGATGGAATCAGCATTGGTATAACTGGTGTTGTTATTACAAGGAATTAGAGCAATTACTGAAAATAAAAGGGCAAGCTGTAATTCTAATGGGGGGTAGCATGAAAGTACAGATTCTGTCTTCACTTGTCTGCCTAAAGATATAGTTTATAATGCTTACACATGTGCAGTATTGCCAAAACCAGGCTTTCAAAAATCATGAGTCAGGCCCTGCAAAATTATGAGATTGTCTTAAAATGTATAAGATTTCTTTAAAAAATTGTAAATTTGGGGTTCTTTTCATTTGCATTCTGGTGTTTGTCTCTCAGGGTCCCATTCTGAAGCTTTCCTCAGTAACCATGAAGGCTAGAAACATAAAAATATGAGAAAGCTGAAATTCTCTATAATCACAGGATTCCAGGACCTGGAACTTTAAGAAAAAGCACCATGTGTCACAAGACTCATGATCAATTTGCAAGAATTGGAAAAACTGGGTATTTATTCTTGGCGTTTCCATAGCCCTTTCTATCATCAGAGCTCTTTCTCAAAATACTAACGTTCTAATCATGCCAATATTTATGCATGTGAGTAGTCCTAGTGACTTAAATTGGACTATTCATGCACCTAAGTGTTTTCAGGATGAAGCCCTAATTCACTGATCATCACAATAACCCTGTGTATTAGGGAAGTACTGTTATTTCCATTTTACAGATGGGGAAGCTGGGGCACAGAGAGATTAAGTGATTTGCCCAAGCCCACAGAAAGAATCAGTGTCAGAGCAGGGATTAGAACTCAGGAGTTTCTGGCTCCAAGTCCACAGAACAGACCACAATTGAATTCACCTTTTGAAATAAGGTGAAAACGTTAAAAGCATCAGTGCTGGATATTGTTACAACCGGCCAATATTTTATTATTAAAGAAAGGGAGGGGAAAAGAAGGCACTAACAAAGCTTATTTCTGCCTCCTGGTGACATAACAGTGAGAAAATCTGCCCTTTTCTTTCAATGGAGTCACTATATGAATACGCACATTGCTGCACCCTACAGAGCGACAGTAGGCATTCTGCAGGCATGCAATACCGGTGCTGCAGATGCTGCTGACCAAATGCTGCTCTGCTACAGAATGAGCCTTAAAGGGTTCTGGTGGCCTTAGTTAATAGACAGGCCATCTTGATTCTGTCAGCTAGCTCCAATATGCCAGTAATTGTGAAAGAATTAACTCCATCAATATTGATGGGGATCTGAGGCCATTCAGCTGTAGCAGAGCACACCATTCTTCACTCCATAGTTTCTCTTTGACCAGTGTGGACAAAGCAAAAAAAAAAAAAAAAGATATTCTGATGCCCTAGCACTTGGGAGGTGCAGGCAACTGCATTCAAGAGATGGTAGTTTGCTCCCAGGTACTGCCAGTTCCAGTGAAGTAATGCATTTGAATTACAAAGAATATCAAATAGAATGAACCCTGTTTTAAGTGGTCACCCAAGGAGCCAAAAAAACCCTCTTGCATAATAGACACTGGGACAAATTCTGCTCTGAGTTATGCAGGTATGACTCCAGCTGGAGTCAATGGGAATTGCACATGTGCAACTGAAAGGAGAATTGACTTGTGGTCTATATTTTAAGTTCTCCTGGAAATGCTAGGGATGTTTTACAGTGGTTGTTTAGTCCATAGTGCAGGTTTCACTGTATTCGTTCATACGCTTTCCAAGTGTTGTGCAGGACTGTGGTCATGCAAATCCCAATGATCATTATGGGAGTGAGTCTCCTAGCTAAATACCTCCCAACCTGAAGCAATTCTTTGAAAATCCTGTACCCTAGGAAGCCAACCAGCCAGATCTCTCTCTCTCTAGCCTTGACTATCCTACACATTTTACCTTAAAATTTCCCACCATGGCTACCAACCCCATATGTACCCTGAGAGTGCTAGCATGCATGAAATGCTCGCAATTTTAGGTAAAGCTTAGGTAAAAATGTGAAGGATAGACAAAGCCCTTCTCTTATAAGGCAAAAACTCCGACATGACTGGCCATATTTTTTAATGATTCTTTGTTTATACTAATTGAACCAATCTGCTATCAATTATTCATATTTTTAAAGGGAAAAAATCCAGAACTTGCTGGGCATTAAAAAGTGTCAAACAAAAATACCTGCCACTATTTGTACAAGACCGACTGGCAAACAAACAAAAAAAACCACAATGTTGTGAGCTCACCCCATTAATTAAAACCCAGGAAACCTCTGATCAAAAGAAATCACGAGCTAGTAGCTAAAACGAAGAGCAAAGACTTGGGAGTTCTAGGTTCTGTGCCCAGCCTTGCCACAGACTTCCAATGAGAGCTTGGGCAAGCCATTTAACCTCTTTGACTCAGTTTTTCCATCTGTCAAATGGCATTAATTATTGTAACAGGAGTTTGGTGAGGCATAATTTGTTAATGTTCGTAAGGCACTTTGAGATCTGTGGAGACAAGGTGTTATAGGTGCAAGGTCTTTATTAATAAAGCTGATGAAATTACCAGTGCTAATTATTATCATAATTCATCAATGTTGCATAAATAATGAAGTAAAAAATAGATATGTTAATTTCAGCTCCATTATAAATACAGGTGTTGTGGAAAATAATCAATGTTTGCCAATGGTAAAGGACCAGAGATGTAAGGAAAATGTGTTTAAGCGTGTAAGATATTTATAGAGAAAATGAGGAATTCATCAACTGGGGTAAATTCTGCTATTACAGCCAAGCACCTTGGCTGTAGAATTAACTGAGAGCAAAATTTGGCTCAAAGGATGTGCGTATTATAACATTATGTACATATCTGCGTGGGGGAGGGATGCACACACACACACACACACACACACCCCTACCCGAGAGAGAGAGAAAACAATTCATTCTAAAAGGATGTGCTCTGGAAGATTTATTTGTAATAATTTGGGATGACCTGCATAACACACAAGTGGCAAAGCAATGAGTGAATTATTCCGGCAATATCAAAAGAGTGCCAGTAAAACGTTTATCCCACCTCAAACCACCATGTCTTCTGAATATGCCGCTATTTTACACACAAATACCTTTCAAATGCTTTAGAGTGTTTTAAAATGGTTTTATTGGTACTTCTAAAAATCTTTCCCCCTGTAAATCCAGACTTCCTTAGCACACATAGTCCAGCTGTACAGGTCTTAATATACCCAATAGATTTTAAAAGGCTCTAAAATTACCTCAAATCACTTTAATGTACATAAAATGTCATAATGTGAGAGTTCTGTATTTTGAGCTAGACATCAGGGTACAAGTTCTGTATGTCTCACTGGACAATTGGGAAGAGGAAGTTACTTACCTGTAACTGGAAGTTCTTTAAAACTGGACAGTCTCTACACAAAAGAATAAATGGACACAAATCTGACATCAGGAATCATAACATTCAAAAACCAGTGGGAGAACACTTCAACCTCTCTAACCACTCAGTGACAGACTTGAAGGTGGCAATTTTGCAACAAAAAAACTTCAAAAACAGACTCCAAAGAGAGACTGCTGAACTTGAATTAATATGCAAATTAGATACAATTAACTTAGGTCTAAACAGAGACTGGGAATGGTTGGGTCATTACACTAATTGAATCTGTTTCCCCATGTTAAGTATCCTCACACCTTCTATAGGTCATCTCGATTATCACTTCAAAGGTTTTTTTTCTCCTGCTGATGATAACTCATCTCAATTGATTGGCCTCTTACAGCTGGTATGGCTACTTCCACCTTTTCATGTTCTCTGTATGTATAAATATCTTCTTTCTGTGTGTTCCATTCTATGCATCTGATGAAGTGGGCTGTAGCCCACAAAAGCTTATGCTCAAATAAATTTGTTAGTCTCTAAGGTGCCACAAGTACTCATGTTATTTTTGCGGATACAGACTAACATGGCTGCTACTCTGAAACCTGGAAGTTCTTTGAGATGTGTGGTCCCTATCTGTATTGCAAACGCAGGTGCACATGCGTGCCATGCGCCGGAGCCAGAAGTTTTCAGTAGCAGTATCGGTTGACCCACACATGCATCATACATTGCCTCATGCTCCAGGCAAGGTTATAAGGGGCCGTGCGGGGTGATACACCCTTAGTCACCCTCTTACTTTTGAATAGCGCAGACCGCAGCAGAGGGGACAGTGGGCAGGTATTGGAATACAAATAGGGACCACACATCTCAAAGAGCCTCCAGTTACAGGTAAGTAACCTCCTCTTCTTCTTCGAGTGATGGTCCCTATATGTATTTCAAACGTGGGTGAGTATCAAGCAGTGATCAGCGTGGAGGCAGATGCGAGGAAGCAAGAGGTATTGCCGTCTGCAGGACGGCCCGGCCCACAGCTGTCTCTTCCGCCACTCCCTGGGTGATGGCGTAGTGGGCGGTGAAGGTATGCACGGAGTGCCAGGTCACCGCCCGGCATATGTCATGCCAGGGGATGTCAAGCAGGGAGGTGGAGGTGGTATCAAGCAGTGATCAGCATGGAGGCGGATGCAAGGAAGCAAAAGGTATTGCCATCTACAGGACGGCCGGCCCACAGCTGTGTCTTCCGCCACTCCCTGGGTGATGGTGTAGTGGGCGGTGAAGGTATACACGGAGTGCCAGGTCACCACCCAGCATATGTCATGCCAGGGGATGTCAACCAGGGAGGTGGAGGTGGTCGCATGTGTCCACGTGTAGTGGGCCTTAACCCTGTTGGGCAGCAGGATATTAGACTGCCCATAGCACTCTGTTATGCATGTAGAGGCCCATTTTGATATGCGCTGTGAAGAGAAGGCTTGGCCCTGCAACCTCTCTGCAATGGCTACAAAAAGGCGTGCAGGGGTGCAAAAGGTGCGGGTTCTGTCAAGATAGAACGAAAGAGCGTGGCGGACATCTGATGAGTGCAGGGTCCTGTCCACCAGAGTGGCGTGGCTTGGGATGGATGACTGGGAGGTGGCTGGACTGGTTGAGGTGAAATTCTGAGATCACTTTCGGGAGAAACTTAGGGTGAAGGTTATTCTGAAACTCGGCCATCATGGACGTCAATTTGCTGACCCATCTAGCAGAAGTGATGGCTACGAGAAAGATGACCTTCATGGATAACTGTGAGATGGAGCACATAGCAGGGGCCCAAAGGGAGGTCTGGTGAGGGCAGAGAGTACAAAATTGAGGTCCCTGGGGGGTGTAGGTTTAAGGAGCAGTGGAAAGTTGTTCATCTACCCTTTCAGAAAGCAGGTGATGGTGGATAAACACCGAGTGGGAGGAAGGCACTAAGCACTGCCAAGTGGACGTGGACCGAGCTGGTGGGGACAGAGATGTCACTGAAGGGGAGATGGTGGCATTGCGCCCAGGAGACGAAACACTTCCATTTCGCTGCATAGCATGCCCGTGTGGAAGCTCATCTGCTGAGCATAAGTATGTGCCACACCGGTGTTGAGCAAGCATTGTCTACGTGCAAGCCCCATCCAAAAACAAGGCCATGAGGCAAAGCAGGCCTGGGCTGGGATGTTGGACTCCATCTTGGTCCTGCATGAGGAGGTCCAGCAGCACAAGGTGGTGGATGGGGGGGGGGGGGTGGACAGTCTGAATAGGGGCACATGTCCATCCAGGTGGGCACCACAACTGGCTAAGGAGTCGTCCGTGGTGAGGGTGGCAGTTGGGACAGGAGTCTTGAAGGGGGTGCCTATCAGCACCTTGGAGGGGTCGGTCCATTAGGTGAGGGAGGCCCGGACCAGACATGGGACAGTCAGTGTGGCATCCAGGTAGTCGATGTGGAGTCTGCAGACTGATAGGAGCCACAGCTGTAGACAGCGCATGTGCAGGCTGGTCTGTGGTGTCACATGGGGGCAGGCCGTCATGTGGCTGAGGAGGCAGAGACAGCTGCGCACCATGGTGCATGGGTTGCAGCATACAGCTGCCACTAGGGACATCAGGGCAGGAAAAGGCCTGAGCTGTCCCAGAATCTAGGCATGCCCCGATGAAGTGGACTGTCCACCTCAGGACAAGAACAGATTGCTCCTCATTTATACAGATGCCAAGAGCGCAGATGGCCAATGTCGTCTCTGAGAGGGATGGTGCCACCAGAAGCCAGTCATCTAAGTAAGGGAACACAGAGTACCCCAGTTGTCTTAGATGGGCTGCCACAACCACAAAGACTGTGGTGAAGACCCTTGGAGCTGTCACAATGCCGAAGAGGAGAACTCTGAAATGGCAGTGGTTGTCGCCCACACGAAAGCGAAGAAACTTGTGGTGGGCCGCATGGACGTCAATGTGAAAATACACATCCTTCATGTGGAGAGCTGAGAGGGAGGGTATGATGGGAGCGAGTGTCACCACACGGAAACTGATTTTCCTAATGAAAGTGTTGAGTAGCTGGAGACTGAGGATGGGGTGGAATTCTCCTCCCTTTTTAGGGATGAGAAAGTACAGGAAATAGAAGCCCTTGCTGATTAAGGGGTTGGGCACTGGTGTGATCGTGCCCTGTGCGGCACAGGAGCCTGGACGGAAGGGTGCAAGGCCTGGGAAGGTGGATATGGGCGGTGGTATGAGTCCCAGGGTGGCCAGTGTGCCCATGGGGTTGGGTCCTGGGTGTACGGCAGGCCCCAAGGATACACATTCCAAGGCAGCGGTGCTGGAGTGTACCGAGCCCGAGCTGTGCCCTGAGACAGGGGAGAATGACGGTTCCTCTAATGAATAGCCATCTGAGTCCGAAGAGACCTTCAGTAGCACTGGAGCCATCAGTGCGGGCCATCTGTGCTCAACCGCCAGGTGTGGTCTCTGTCAAAAAGAGGAGCGGTGCGTCCGCCAGAGTAGGGAGCTGCAGTACCGAGAGCAGTGGCGGGGTGGATATGGCAGGTGTAGGTGTGCTGTTGGGAGCAGAGGTTTGATGCACCCAGGCATCCAGGGGATGTCTCTTGGACCACTGGAGCGTGGAGGCATGTGCAGTATAGAATGTGGAGACTCCGGTCACAATGGGGGTGCATGCCATGGAGGCAGTCTCTTCGCACAGCTGGAACAGCAGTTGTGGTACCAGTGCCTCCTCCTTCCTTTTAGCTTTACACACTGCATGGGGGAGCTTAGGAGGTGGCACGGTGGGGTCCATATGCGATGTCTCACCCAACCTAGCATGGCTTGGGGAGGAAACACTGTGCTTAGAGGCAGTCTGCAACAGGGACTTGTACGGTGCCCATGAGAACACTTACAACCCTCTCACTTGGACTTGCCCTGCACTGGTGGTACTGATGGATCTGGGCAGGAGGCAGTGGGTGGAGCACTCACCACCAGTGAAGGGAGATGCACAGTCAGTTCCATCGGTCCTGGATCAGACTCCCCACACAGCTGAAGACCCTTCTCCATGAGGAACTTCCGGAGTCGCAAAAGACGAGCCTCGCAGGTCCGCGGGTGAAAGGACTTGCAGATCTCGCAGAAAGATGCACCTCCCCCAAGCAGTACCAGCAGCAGTGGTGCTCGTCACTCACTGAGAACGAGCAAGGGCACGATGTGCAGTTTTTGAACCCCAGAACGTGGGGCATAGTCCCCCAACGAAGTCGAGACAGGCCCTGAGCAGGGCAAGACCAACTATACTAACTATGAACTATCTACACTATTAAGAAAAACTAAACTAGCCGTACATAGACTACAAGCATGGAGGAAAGAAGATTCCGACTCCGACCATGCAGCGGTAAGAGGGAACTAAGGGAGGGTGGCCCCACATGGCCTCTTATAACCTCGAGCATGAGGCAACATACGACGCACATGCAGGTCAACAGACACTGCTACTGAAAACTTCCAGCTCCGTCACATGGCGCGCATGTGCACCCAAGTTTGGAATACATATAGGGACCATCACTCAAAGAAGAATTTCCCCTTTCCACTGGTATCAAACTGCCATGTAAAATCCTGCAGTCGTAACAAACAGCATCAGACGTTATACCTGTCACTGGTGCAGAACTTAATATTGCACATTCTGCTGCCCTGGATCTACACAGTAGATATGTAGTAATATGGAGGACAGATTCCACATTTGATGGGGAAAGAAAGAAACACTTCCTGATTGGGTTGCTTAGGGTCTCAAACTTTAAAATCCTAGGGGACAGTTCAGACACTGGTGTAAATTAGAGCAACTGTGAGGCTGCTCTCTAACTTACAGCTGCCTGCAGCAGCCACCCAAAAAGCTGTTGTGGCAGCCAGGGATCTCCACAGCACAGTGCATTCTGGCTAAGTCCCATCCCTTGACTTGCTATTGTACTGGGGACTGAGAGGTTGGATGGTGTTTCAGCTACTTAGGCCATTCTTAAGAATGCTTTGTGCAAAGCAGCCCTACCATCGCTGAGGATCTGGCCCTGTGCTTCAAGTTGCTCAGAGGTTTGGAATATTACAAGTAGTCAAGGGGAGATGGTGCACTGGGCAGAATGCAAGTGAAGGGGAAGGTGCACGATAAAGGCTTATCAACTGGCTCTGCAATTCACAAGAATATCTTCACCATTTATGTAAAGTTATAGAGAGATATAGATGTGATGCACCTGAGTCTCCTCTGGTGTACACCAGTTTTACATCAGTGCAACTCCATTGACTTCAGATTTGCACCGGCGTAACTGTGATCAAAATCAGACTGTGTATAGAAAGGTGGGCCTGATTCTCCACTGCACCTTAGATAGATGCAAAAAGCTACCATTCCTATTTTCACACAGTACATAAGGTGCAAGGCAGTGGAGAATCAAGCCCAAGTCATACTTGACACAGTTTCTCACGGAGCAATAAGAATATGTTCTGCTCACTGATTAGCATGTCCAGCTTCCTGACAACAGAAGGCCTGATTCATTCCTGGAGTTATACTGTTGTGAAGCTGGGGTAACGGAGTGGTGAAACAGGCCCCAACTGAGAGGTGTAAGAGTGGAACCTGACCTTAGATCCATTGAAACCATTGTCCTCCCAGAATTTCCCATCCTGAATCAAGCAATGTTCTGCTTCCTTCTTTCCCAAACTGACCCTATTAGACACTGCTGGCTGCTAAGCAAAATGGCTATTTCTTGCCTAAGAAAAATAATGTGGGAGCACTCAAATGACCTTGTATCGAAGCCTCAGCTCGTTACTGTACTGCATAAACCGTCCAACACTGTACAATTCCTGGGGGTGATTTAGGTCAGCGCGACCTCCAAAAAAACCACCAGCCCGCATCACAGTGTGCATAGCATTATGGGTAATGATCTGCTAATTGCCAAAAGGCAGTTAGGCTGCTTACCAATACCAACAGGAAAGAAACCGCCCTCAGGCACTGCACAGATTCTGTACACCAGGGCTTTCAGTAGCAGGAACACAGATCCTAATAACTAAAATAATACAACTTATAAAGTATGGCAGAGAATGCTATTGCTACTGTGCTGAGTTTCTACACCCAGCAGATGTATGTACTGGCGAATGTGCTGTGTAAAGTATTCCTAGCACTGTTTTCCTTTCAATACAAGATGTTTTCTGTATTTAATTGTCTAGCAAAGTGAGGCAGTGGTAAGATGAAAGGGTGGATGGGGGAGGTGGGCTGCCTGTCCAGACAGGGTAAATCTCCACAACCCGGAAAGCCAACGCATCACTTGTCCGGGGGACCTTTTTATTATCCTTCAATAAACTGCAGTGGAAAAAACTCCAGCACAGCTCAGACCTCGTCACTATGCGCTGCAGGCTCTCCAGCCAGGCCAGCTCACACACCAGAGAGCTTTCAGTCAACTGGCAGGCTCACTAACCCTTTCAAAATGAGCAGTGAAGCAAAAACACTTGGTCATAAACACTAAAATAAAGGATGGAGGGTTAAGGTGCTGTTGTGTTGGGTTTTTGTTTGTTAGTTAGTTAAATCAGCTCTTCCCAGTAGATTAAACACATCTGCCCTATAGCCTATTTACAACATTGCTATCCTAGGGGAGCCAGAGATTTCCAGTGGTATTGTTATAATGAAAGGAATGCTGTAGAGTCTAAGGTGTTTGGGAAGCCATTGACCGGGTATCCTTTTGTCAGTGTGTGAAAAAGAACCTTATTTTTAAAATAAATATAATCTCCACCCTTTCTATACGAGCAGTAATCCTGCCATCTGTTAGAACCAACAGCCCTGACTGCTGCTGCCCTAATACCTGCTCCTTCTTCAACATCACTGGTGTTAAACTACTGTGTTAATACAAACAGACAGCAGCACGTCTGCAGGGGATTCTAGCGCTGTCCAGCATACAGATACATTGAAGGTAACCCTTGAAAATAACAGTTTTCTAGGCATGCACTGGACCCTGGTAATGCCATCTGTTCCTGAAAGGTGCAAGAAAGGGTCCCAACCAACACTGCACTGCAATTTAGAACCAGCCTGACAAGCTGATGGGACCAAACTGTCACTCACATTTCAAGCACTGAAAACACCGCTTTTCTAAGTTGGCATTTTACATTCCAGGGATGATTTTTGGATATAATTTTATAACCATTTTGTTGTTGCTATAAAAATTCTGTTTTTAAAATTCATTTCTTCACAGGACTTCCCCCTCCCACCCACCGCTTATGGGGTTGTTTGGCTCTTTAAAAAAATACTCTCCCGTACACTCCTTTGTAAGGAAGACTTGCAGTGTTGCAAGTAGAGCATTGCCCCAGAACGCAATTTTTGCATGAACTTAGTATTCGTAAAAGGTGCAGAATGACAACCCTGATGCCCCCTATTTATCCACAAAACAGGCTTTGCTACACTGACCTGTCTCAAACCTGAGCTGGAGGGACCATCGGTAGTGGTGAGAGCATCGGCTGGTTTCTGAGGGCCTTTCAGTCCTTGGCTTCTCTTCTCAGACTTCCAACAAGGGGGGCACTAGTGGTGATGCACCACTGAAATTCCACTTAAGCCCATAGGGGCTTCAGTGGTACAAAGACCTAGTCTCTCTGAACAGGGGTGATTTCCCCATGTGCCATGAAACAGCCATCAGATAAGAATGACTCAGACACAATTGAGTGGATTGGTTTTTAACTTGTGAATCTGAGGGGGAAGTATCTTATCAGTCTTCTAAACCAACCAATTCTCTTCCTAGAATGCATTAAGAACAGCTCAGAATTAAGTTACTAGCCAGAATGGTTCTAAAAATTCAAATCAAATGGCAAACTCCACAGAAATTATTTAAATTTCACTATTTAATATGAAATAAACTGCAGAAATAACTATGCATAAGACATTATGCCATTGCATACACAGTAACCTCATTGCTGTTACATGAGGTAACTATGTATCATACAGATAGATAAATTCAGCACAATGAGTAAATGGCTCATCATCTACATAAACATATACTGTAAATGTAACAGCTCTGGCTTTCCCATGCAAGTCTGTTGAACTGCCTATAATTTATACTATTGCTAATATAGTAATGTAATTGTATACTCCAACATAACTAGCGCCACATCACTCAGCTAAACAGAAAGAAAAACAATTCTGAGTAAAGTTACTTCATTCATTCATTTAAATGGACTCCATCTAGTGTGTGTGAGTGAGAGAGAGAGAGAAAGTATATTATATATAAACATACTTGTCATTGTTTGTAATGCAATCTTAGAAGCTGGAAAATAAAATTGCATTGTCATTTTTCCATTCTCCATTTTTTAAATACTTTGGTTTTCCTGTCTTGCCAATGGAGCATTGGTCAACATGGCTGCCTTTTATTTACTTCTCCATCAAAATATCATCATTTAATGGGAAGTGCTTAGTTAGTTAACCACATGCTGCAACCAGCAGAGGGTGCTCACACCGTGATTTCAATAAGTCATGCCAAAGTGGTGGTGTTTTCTGTTTTTTGGTGGAAAAATGGCAGACAAACATACATTCGTCAGATCCCAGATGACCTTCCCCACCAGAACAACCAGTCAAAAGGTCAGTCATATTTTAGACTTTAACAAGCGAATAGCATTCCTTTAATGTATATAAATGATATTTTATATCAGCTAAATATCACAATTGATTAATCAAGCAATTAGCAAGTGCCACAGCAGTGGACATAAATGCTTACAGTCCACTCAGCACTAAAAGGAATTACTGAGAAGAGGCTATCATGCAAATTAAAATTAAACACTATTTTATTTATTTATTGCCTTGTCCTGTTGGAATTAGCGGTAGCTCTTAGGCCCCGATGCAGTTTTAATTTTTTAACTGCTAGCAGGCTTGGTAATGGGCAGTTCTAGTCATGACAAAGGGCCTAAGGGATTTTCTCATAGAGCCCGCAGGCTTGCCAGTTTCTGAATGTCTTTGACTCCAATTAACTTTAATGGGAGTTGGGGGTGCTCAGCACCTCTCTGATCAGGTTCCTAGGGAGCTGCATCCAGGTACCAAAGAAGCCTTTGTAAAAGAACTAGTGCTAGGCCCCTTAAATACAAGAGGGCCTAATTCTTATTTACATAAGGCTCCTTTACACTGCCAGAACAGAACGGCAATATTCCTAGAACAGTGTAAAAGGGGCTTCAGGGCCAGATTTTTAAAGGTATTTAGGTGCCTAGTGGGAATTTCAAATGTGCTTAGTTGCCTAACTCCCATTGAAATCAATAGGGAGCCTGCTGGGAAGAGGGCAGGTGACAACTCTCCAGAGCTTCCAGACGAGGCCTGGGAGAGGAATCTGCAAGAAGCAGACGTCTGCTGAGGAATATGCCTCAGCTGAGGGACCTACAAGGAGCAGAAGCCTGCTGGGCACAAAGCCCCAGCTAGAAGGGCTGCAAAAGACTGAGTTTGGAGGGAAGGCTGTAAGGAAGGAGACACCCTGATAAAGGACTGGGAAGGTGTTTAACTAAGGAGGAGGTTTATATGGCTGCTGAAGCCCACTATAAACTGAAATGACTAATTGAGCCTAGAGAAGATAGCTGAAAGGTTTTGAGTGTTATATTATAGCAATAAGCTACACCAGAAGCAGAGCAGTATTGTGGAAACCCCAGGATTTGTGATGGAAGGAGAAACTGCTGCAAAGGGTGTTGTATGAAGTTCTATGTCTGGCATATAGTTGTTTTACTGGGTATCTGTTGTTTTACTGGATATCTGACACTTACAAAAATAAAAGCATCCACCTTCGTTACTGTACAGCTCTTGACTGCCTCACATCATATGGGTTCCTCTCACTTAAGAGAGTTGGCTTCAGTCACTGTACTTACTACTGAGATTAGCACAAAAGTAACTAATGCCTGTTACCTGGTGAAAGAACTGTTTAACATCATAAATTAAGTTTCCAGTAACATTGACATAATTCTTGTAGTGCTCTTTTTAGAACCTCTAATCTGTTTCAGGTTATATGTGAAGAACATGCGCTTTCTCCTCCCAAAGAACTGCATGGTGAAGTGACATTGCTGCTAATACTATGACAGAGACCCAGAGGCTGATGAGGCAGAGTGGTTCAGTTCAAGCAAAAATGTCTTAAAGGATCACAAACATTTAGGAGAACATAGATATGAACTGGAAGGTCTCTTAGGGAATTTGCCATCATAGATGGTTAAGAATAGCATCAAGAGGCAAATTATCTCTCTGGCAAAACCAACGTGGATATGTCCTTCTCTTGCCAGGCGGAGCTGTCTATCAGCCAGGAGTTCAAAGGAGGACTGTCCCCTTTAGGAATTTGCCAAAAATTCTGTTGCTTTCATGCAGGCAGCAGCAGTTCAGAGAACTTCAATCCATCATTCAACTTTCACTATTCAAAATATGTCATCTTTTCTGTAGCAGCTTCATAACTGGACCCTGTCTGTAGGCCACTCAATACCACTCCATATACTTTAGACAACTTTAAACTGAAACCCAGTCAGCGGTTTCTAATTGTGTTGTGGATGATGATATTAACAAAGACAAAACTGCTTCAGAAATCTAGGTTTTTTAAAAAAAGAAGGTGGCACACTTCCTTATCATGGAAGAATTGGATGCCAGATGGCTGAACAATCATCCAAATCATAGTTTTGGTAAGTACTTTTCTAGACACAACCAATGCATATCATGGGAGTACAAATGTATTGGGGTCTTTTAACAAACAATGATGAAGTAAAGCAATGCAATAAAGGGTAAGTCCCTTGTGTCATCAGAACTAGGATTCAATTATTTTAAATGTCCAGATTTGGTGGAGCAAAGGAAATCCCATTTTACAGTGTTTGCCATGGAACAAGAGAGAGCTTAAACAAATACAAGCCCCAATTCAGGAAAACGGTGCCATTCCACTGAAGTTAATTCAGTGCTTTCCTGAATAGGGACGCTTTAGTGAGTCGGGCTCCCAGTCAGGGAGGATCAAAAAGGGGAATGAGAGGTTAGGTCACTTCAAAAGAATATTAAAAGTTTTGTTTGGGGGAGTAGGGGACATGTTCCCTCATACCCCATTGGTTTGATGGTTTTGATTACAATCGGGACTCACAGTTTTAGGAAGAAAATATTAACCAGAAAAAGACTTTTTGCAGGTATGGAGAAGTAGTGGGAATAAACCAGAAATTGTATACTAGTAAAACATTAATTTAGGTCAAACCAACCAACAATTTTTTCACACAGCTCATAGACTATGCCATCACAGCCCTTAGCTGTACAGCCCTCAGGATAAATCTCCACATTAATTGGGAGCAGTGCAAGACTGGTGGACATGGGGAGGCAGATTAGATGCAACTGGAAAAGAAAATGTTTCCTTCTACCCTCTTCTCACCACTATCACCAGTGGGAGCGCCCCTCTAGAGTAGAAAAACAAGATGTATTTATCTAACACTTTCCTACTCTAGACTGCTCAGGAGCTTGGAGGGAACCTGAGCTCCCTTAAATCCTACATTGTTTCTGTAGAATTAAAACTTTCACCTAAGTACAATTATGCTTCTGGACCTTATGGTTTTAAAAAAGCCTTCTATATGGGAGCTCTATGCAGAGCTGTCTTCCTGAGTCTAACAGTCTAAAACAGTAGCTCTACACGGGTGGGAATGGATGGGGCCTTAATAAAAGTCTAAGGCGTCCAATTTAAATGCCAGCTTTCACTCCTGATCACTTTAGCAGAAATATCGAACTCATCTATTTATCCACAATTATTGGACACAGTAGCAGAGATGATGGGGGTGGAGCAGGGCAGGGAAAGACGGCCTGTATCAATTTAACCGAAAAGGTACAGTGCTATGAGCAGTGGAATCCTGTAATAACATCTGTTCTCTCCTTGATTTGGTAGTGGCTAAGCCTGCCCTCTAGCTAAAGTTCCATGTCTAAGAGAGAAGCGAGGGCAAATGGAAAAAATCACTGGGCTTCCTACCCATTGTCTAGGGAGATACAAGGGAAGGATTTTTCCCTGCAGTTTTCCTCTCTCCTTGTCAAGGATCAACAACTATGTACGGTAGTCCACCCTCATACTGATCTTCCTGCTGGCTGCGTGCTCTGTTCAGCACATCAGGGAGCTGGAAATGAGCTAGGAGCTAGGCACATTGCAGCTGGGGAGAGAAGGAGCAGAGACTGCTATGATCAAGGATTTGGAAAGGGGAACAGGAATTTGTTATGGCAAATCCTCCTCCCTGCCCAGATATGGGGCAGGGAAGAAGAGCATCTGCTGTCTAAAATCCCTCTGGAAGAATAGTTTTGTGGGTCTGAACTCAGGTAAAGGGGGAGGGTGGGTGGTGCTTCCAAGAGTGAAGCCCAGAGAGAGGCAACTGGAAGTTGCTGGGCGAGGGGGGTTAAAAGGTCCTAAGGGTCAGATCCTAGAGTTTGCTATAGCAACTCTAAGCAGCCTTAGAGCTACCCTAGTAGGCCAGCTGGGGAATTCCACCAGCTCTATACCAATCTCTCTCAGCCCCCTCCTAGCCCCAACATATGGGATGTGCCAAGAATGGGAGGGGCATGGCCAGAGTACAGCACAATGGCACCTTGATGGCCATTACAGATGATGAAACTTGCAAAAGCCTTTAGGTTGGTCTAAATTTGGTCAAGGGTCAAACTGGCTCCTGGCAGCTACAGTGATTGGGGGAGAGAAGGGGTGGCTTTAAAACCATCTTTCCCTTCAAAACTTTTTTCACCAACATTTTCAAGTCCTCTCCACCCCCAATGGAGACAGGAATCAAACTAGTGATTGAAATAAAAATTGCAGATGTGAAAGAGGCTATACAACTGAACGTAAGCTTTCCATTACAGGGATATTATTACAGGGATATTACCCCTACTATATTGGAGGATTTAAAAATTCTAGAGTCTCATTCTCTATGGGTTTTAGAGTAATTTCTACACAGCCCTACTGGATTCATCCCTATTAAATTCTATAGAGAATTATTGGATTTTCTCCTTTTTGCGATATATTATTTGTCATTAAGCCCAGTTTTGGTTTCACTACTCCAGGGGCTCTGTTCCCAAACATCAAAAGACCACTTAAGAACTGCACCCAACTGCTACTATTGCATGCAGCCCTGAACACTGAAAGTGCCTTCTGTAACCTCTTCTGGTAGCCGAGAGTGTGATGGGGGACAGGGAAACCCAGCAGAGTTTCAGATAAATGACAGCACAGTTACCAGAGGAAAAAGAAACAAAGAAAAACCTACCTACAAAGGCTACTGCTCCCAGCAGACCTAAAACAGTCACCTCTCTCGTTCCTTCCCCATCACCCCACCCCAAAATGTGTGTGTGGAAGGAGAGGTGTAATGTTTACATTGTGAAACAACAAAATTAACCAAAAGCTTGAAACTGGCACCTAGATACTGAAGCGATGGCACATTAGAAAAGTGGTGGATAGGTTCTGAATTAAAAAAAAAAAGATGTAGCCAGTTAAAATCTATGCTAAAGGGGGCAGTGTCAAATAATTTTGACTCTGCATTTGACCTACTTTAACACAGTTGTATTAATCTCAAGGGGAAGGTCCTCCAAATACATACACATTTAAGATCCATTGCTATTGCTAAATGATAGAAAACAATCACTCTTATTTACATGGGCCCTACACAAAAGCAATATTTTATTCTCTCCTCTGCCTACCTCCACAGAAGCAAGTAACAAAAACTGTTCCCAAAATCCAGCCAACAGAGAAAAACAAGAAAGCTGTGTTAATTTCAAGCTTCATTAGCAAATACAAAACAAAACCCAAGGACAAAAGTCATCATTTACCAAATGGAAAAGGAAAACAAAATCAATAGAGAAGGAAGTTTTATTTTAAGCCTTGAAGAGAATATTGTAAACAATGGTGAGCTTAAAAAAGTGTATGTACAGCAAGTATATCTGACAGTGGGGCTTTAGAGATGATAGTGTGCACTAAAAAGATCTTGTGGGATTTGTTGATAAAGTAATATTTACAGAGAAATATACAATGGGGGCATCAGGAGACTTTTATTTAACAAGAATGTTACACAAATTAAATTCAGACCCTACAGTTTGAGAAGTTTCATTACAGTTGTGCATCTTGTTATATTTTAACAGAACAAAACCTGATTATTTTTAAAGGCAGTTTAACAACTGCAGATTTCCCAAAAAACCTGGCAAAGTGTCCTGCTCCTGCTCCCATTGACGGCAATATAAGTTTTGCCATTGAATTCAGTGGGAGCTGGAGTAGGATCTACCAGTGATGTTACATTGCCTATACCTGCAGATTTGGTCCTAGGTGTTAAGAAGGGGAGGGGTTCCTTCAGATCCTGCATTCCTAACACACCCAAGATTCCCAGTGAAGTCAACTGAAGTCTTGGGTGAGCAAGAAACAAGATGAAGGGTCAGGACCTTCATTATCATCACATATGCTACCACCTTCTTGTCAATGGCAAAAGAACAGGTTCTCCCCAAATGCCTTTGATAAATAAATAATTTAGTGACTAAGCAGAGATGACTCACTGGATGAGGAGGGGCAAGGGAGCTCAGGCCAGCTCTACACTAGAAACATTTTCTGGCATAGTAATGTCAGTGTGATTGTTTTGCAACATTTCTATACTGGCAAAAGTCCAGTTATATGAGCATAAAGATGCCTTTGCCGGTATAGCTTATTTTGCTTGGGAAACTGATACCAGTAGCAGCTATAATGGCAAAGCTTTTCTAGTGTAGACTAGGCCTCAGGTTCAAATCCAAGGCCTTCTTTAGGAGACTAGGCTGTTCTGTATCTTTAATTTGAGACACTCAAAACCAGACTGCACAAAGCACTGTAGGGAACAATCTTGCACTGGCCCCTGGAGATGGACTGGGTAACCAAATAGACCCTTCAATTCATCTATGAATCAATACATCTTACCAGGCTGAGAAGATGAGTAACAGTTTAAAATAAATGTATGAACTCCTTCCTTACCACACACACTCCATAAAACTAAATTTAGGGTTCTACACCTGGCACCTCACACTTGCCTCCTCCTGAGTCACCCCAGCTGCTTATTTCTGAGGTGCTTAAAAGAAGTTCTGCATGCCTTTGAATGTCCAGTAGTTCCCAAACTAGGGCTCAATTATGCAATGGTGCTGCACTTGGGAGTGCAGGGGACTTCCACGGGGAGATTCCACGCCCAGAATGCTCGAACGCTCAGGCCCTTAGATTGCGAGCATCTCTCAGAATGAGCTGCTGAGTTACTAAAATGAAATGTAGCACTGCTGTACATTGAGATGTTCCTTTTTTAAACCTCTATTTTCAGCAGCAATATTTCCCAGAACTGGTAAAGCCAAAACTTGTTTCATTCTATAGAAAAGATACATCAATACTCCTTCCGGCCTGGACACAAAAACCGATAACAAGAATTCAGCCTTTGGGTCTGTTCTTTGCTTTTTCAACAGTAAATTTGTTCGGATTTGTGCCTACCACAGTAAAGCAAATAAGCTTTAAATATCTAACAGGGAAACAGTACCAAGGATTTAGGAGAAAGTAAACCAGAACAATCTTCACTTACCACATCCAATTTGCAAAAAATAAAAATACCCAGCACATGTATGAATGGCTTCTTTAAAGTAAGAGAGAGCAGAGTTGATCTTTATTTTCATAATTAAAAAAAAGTTTTTCCTTAAAGTAAATATTCAGTCTTTATTTTACATTAAGTGCTTTTTTTTTTAATTTTCACGTCTTCACAAAATTGCTTTTAAATTTTGAAGTAAACTGTATTTTAAACAAAAATACTGTGCAACTTGAGCACTTCTTTTCTCTCTTAAATATTGAAATAAATAAAATAGTTGTCTTTTTTCAGTTTGTTTGTTTTTCAGTCATTTCTATTGTAGATCAATTCCAGTTTGACCTGGGTTTACACACACGCATAAAGGACAGTGAAATCAAGATGTTTAACAAAGAAAAGGTTTTCTTTGTATTGCACAAGCTTAGGGCATCCCAAAACTTCTGAGCAGGTGCCAGCAGGCTTTCCACAGTCCAGGCGCCTGTGCCAGCTGGGATGGGTTGGGCAAGGAGAGGAGAAATATCAAAGCATTCTGGCTTCTCTTGGCCTTCTTCAGAAATGGCTTGCTTGAAGGATGCTGGAGTCCATGAGGGCAGGACAGACTGCAGAGGGAAAGGCAATACAAAATAAAACTAAAAAACCCCAAACAGACAAAAAAGCAATGCTTCAAAAAGAACAAAAGCAAAATCTTCCAGTTTGGCTCCCACTCCACTTCAAACTTTTAAAATATAGTTAGACAAAACTCAGTTTCCATTGAATGTGGGTGTCCTAAATGAATACCAAGAGAAGATAAATAGGACGTGAAGGGGTTACACCCAAAAAATCCCCAAACATTGTGAGCTTTTTCACTGTGGAACACGTAGTTACATTCCCCTCATTACTCATCTCCTACAACTGCTTCTTCACTAGCGGTTATGGCCTTTGGCTTATGAGATCCTGAGCTGTTTACGTTATTATTATTAATCATTTATATAGAGCCACATGTGTATGGAAAGCAGGAACACATGTTCCCTACCCTGAGGAGTTATGTGATGCCAGCCAAATTTTAGAACTCACACATGTATGTAGTGGTGACAGCCATGTGATAATTCTGGAACAAGTGAAAAACTGAATATCACACCTGCACTCCACCCACTAGTTCATCTCCCCTGGGACTAACTCCTGTATTCCAAACCTCTGAGCAGTGTCAAATGGCCACTACCATAGTCTATCACTAAAATATTTCTTTCCTCAAAATGTGAAATCCACTCATCTCCCTCACCCCCAAAACTGCAATGGTCAGAGGTTCCAGGACAGGAAATATTCAGTCATGGAGCCGTGATGCATTTAAGAGTCAAAACCTCAGAAACTATTGGTGACAGAAAGAGATGCTGAGAGACAGGGGAGTTCCCCTTTCCTTCTGGACACACCACTCATTTCTAGTTCCAGTAAATTATGAGATATCAGGCCTTAAAATCATGAAACCTGAAGTTTCAAATTTATATTATAATTTCTCTTCTTTTTCATGATACTAAAGACAGATAGAGGGATATGAATAATAGTGCCAACTTAGTTGTTTGAACTCTAAAACGTTTCAAAAGTTTTTTCCCTATGAAATATATATTTTACAAACACATGAATAATTACAACCTACAAATAAATACAAAAAACAGGAAGAATAGGGCTTATTGAAAGCGTCAATTTATGTTACAGTAAAACACATACTGGGCAGATCTTATTTAAGCAAAATTCCCGGCCGAGTCAATAAGACATTTGCCTGAGGAGTAGGCTAAGCAAAATTGATTGCCATTAGCAATGAGCTTAGGCCAAAGAATTTGGATCAGGATCCACATTTTGAACATTCAGAGTTTGGGGGGGTTTAGATCAGAGATTGTGTTTAAAGACCATCTCTAATGGTCATGAAAACAATTTACCAAATTATGGGACAACAGCAGGGGGAGAATGTATTCATAACAGATGGTGTCCCAGAACTGGCTGGACTCAGCCACTGTCTGGATGCAGCTCTGATGTGTTCCACGCATCAGCAGGCAGCAATCTGAGCCTCTGTCTCTAACCAAGAACCAAAGTAAAGAGCTGTAAAATGGCAAATTTGAACTCAAAATGAGAAACTAATGTAAAAGCTTAAAGACGAAACAACATGGAGGTGGTTACTTACGACAAACTAAATATCGCATCCGGAAACAAACCAGCATCTCACATTAACTAGTGTATTTACAGTGCGATTTGACTGCAGTAGCAGAAACTAACTCAGAAAGCCCACTGCTGATCCTATTGAAGCTAATGGTGAAACTCTGGTTTCTGTGGCAGCAGAACACAGGAGACACTAGTTAACGTGAGCTGCTCATTTGTTTCGGTAGGCGATATTTAGTTTGTTGTAAGTAATCCTCCCATAGTTGCTTCATTCTGATACAAGTCATAAAATCAGTAAGGAAGGGAGAGGGAGGAAAATATGAGCTAATTTCATTTCCATCCCTTCTTTGCCACTTGCCCAAATAAAGCTCATACTACACATTTATTTCCTAGCCATTATATCAGCTAGGCCTGTGTTAATTCCCCACCCACTTATAAATCACCCAATCAGCAATATTCTATTTAAGATTTTAAACTGTCATCTTCCAGTTAAGCGGGCCCTTTAATTAAATCCCAGGAGTTGGAGCATACCAAGAATGGCCTGGACACTCTACCTGGCCTTTCCTCCCACCAGTCAGTTGCTCAAGTGGTCCTGCACTCTCAAACTCCACTAGCCCCACCTCTAAGGTTCAAGGAGAGCTTGCAGGGGTTGGATCAAGAAGCTGTGGGTCTTCCTGCACGTGTTCTGAGGCCCTTTGGTATGGAGGAGTTGGGAGGTGCTTGGGAAGGTGCCCCCACATTATTAAGGGAACATACAAAAGCCTGAATATAAAACCTGAGAAACAATGGAGCCTGAGCTCCAGCCTGAGCCGCAACTTCAAAGCACGGTCTATACAGCTAATTTTAGAGCCCTGCTAGCCCAAGTCTGTTGACCCAGGCTGGGGAGTTCACTCCAAAATGTTGTGTAGGCATACCCTGAGGTTGTAGAGCGTAACATTTCCCTCGGGTTTAAGAGATTATTTCTCACCCCCAGCCCCCACACACACCCAATTTATGACCTGGAATTCAAGTCCATAAACTCTCTTTATGCCTTCTTGGTTTGGTCAGTGGCTTGTTTTTCTTGGGATACACGACTAGGACTGTGCAACTCCCCCACCCCTACTGAGAAGTCTGTGGTGCTGGTGGTGTCAGGCACTTCCTTTTTCCTCTGGCTAATTACAGCTCCTCTCACAAATTCTCTGCCTTCAAACTGCATGTGATCTGACTCTCCTCTCCCCACTCCTACAAGAGTATCAATTAGCACCCCTGTGGACTTGCTTATGCTTTCATCTCTGACCTCTATGGCCAACCCTCTTCCCCTATTCTCAATCCCATGCCTCAATACCATTCAACACTCCTGGGTGTATTTAATTTCTATTCCGATGATCACTTCCCAGCCTGGTTTTCACCAGGCACTGTTTCCTCTCCCACCACTGCATTTTCGTTTCCTCTCTGTTATCACACCTTTTGTTCAGCATCACTGTCTGTGACATTCAATCGCCAGCAATCTCTCAGATTCCTCTATTGCTCTCAACTCTCTCCTCCCTTCCTTGACTGCCCTGCACTCTGCATATTGACTCCATGACCACAGCCTTCAACTCCAGCTTCTCCTTCATGCTCCACTCCTACACTACACTCTCACACTGCTCAGCTTGTCCTATTAAACCCTGAGCTGCAGCTCTCTCCTCGCCTTTGTTATCTTACCATAGTGAGCACATCTGAAGAAGTCCCATGACTACACTGCCCTCCTCCACAATACATTTATCCTTTCTTCCTTCATCTGTCAGGACCAGATCAACCCAAGGAGTGTGTGTACACACACACACACACACACACACACAATATAGCTACTGGGGATTTTGTACACTACTAATAAATGTTGGCAGGCATTTTTGTACATGAGCTTATTGTGCACTCTTACTGAGGGCATTGCCCCTGCCCCATTGCCATTAAGGTGGGCACCTAGTGGCTACAGGCACAAATTGACATATATGGTCATCATAACTTTATTCATGAAAGTAAGCCATTATTTAATTCATTATTAATATTTGATTATCATCTGTATTCCAGTAAGGCCCGGAATGTGCCAGGCACTGCTCACACAGGCAAAGACAAAATCTCTACCCTGAACAATTTACACTTAGACACTAAAACCTAGACAAATGGACTAAAAAGGACAAAGTTCCAGCATTTCCCTTTTCCTTGTTAACCCATCTTCCACATTACTCCCATGAATCTTTTCTCCTTCAAAACATATTCAACCTTTTTTTGGGTCTCTATATATTTAAACGAACACTGTCAAATTTTTAAAAAATCACAATTCTGTCTAAAAAAAACTTTTTTTTTTTTGACTACTATAATTCCAAGTAGCCACTATGGCAGTGGTCCCCAAACTGCCTCAGGGGGCACAGAGGAATGTTCAGGGGGGCACGCGGCAGGGCCCGGGCCAGCCCTCACAGTGGGATGGGCGGGGGTACCATCCAGCCCCACAACTAGCTCTGACCCCAGTCGTAACTCCACTCTGCCCCCACACCAGCTCTGCCCCAGCCACAACTCCACTCTGCCCCCTGCTCCACCCCAACCCAGCTCCAGCCCCAGCAGCAGATGCTCCTCCCCCCTGCTCCACCCGCAGACCAACTCAGCCTCTAGCCTCAGCTCCTCCACCATCCCCAGTTCTGCTCCAGCTCCACCTTCAACCTGGCGGTGCAGTAATGGGGGTGGGGGGCGTGGACAGATTCCATTACTGGTAAGGGGGGGGCTTCCATTACTGGTAAGGGGGGGCACAACAGGAAAAGTTTGGCACCACTGCCCTATAGTATGATAACTGTAGCAGAAGGACATAAGAAATAACATTTTCTTCTCAACGTATTTTTTTAAGTTTGTTTACTTTGTGCATTTGACAGCACTTTGTGAATAAACAGTTCTACTGCTTCCTTTGTATAGTCAGTGTCCTCTGTTGCTTGTGTGGCCTTTAACACAGCAACAGGAGAGAGAAAAACATGTTTAAAATACAAAGTTACAAATGTGACTGAAAACCCATAAACATTAGCTGGGGTGGACAGGGAGAAGGGCAGGTGTAGTGTGAAAAAGTACTTTAAACTATTTTTTAAAAATATATTAGATTTCAAGTTCATAGCATCCTTTTAAGTCTTCAGAACTACTGGACCAGATTCTGCTCTCAGCTACATTGACACAAATCCAAAGGAACTCCACTGACTTTATTGGTATTACTCTGGATTCATATTAGGGTCAGTAAGAAAATAATGTGGCCAATGTGTCTATTCAACTGTGGACTCCATTCCATACTATCCTCCACCCTGACTTCCATTCCTTCAGTCTTCACATTTTAATGTCTGGATTTTAATATATATGAATAAAATAACAGATAGATAAGCAAAACAATGACTACAAGGCTATTATTCCTTCAGGGATTTGAGATAATCAGACAGCTCTGTTCTCGTGGCTCGCCATCAGAAGCAAGATGGAATTTAAGCTTTTAATAAACACAGAAGAGTTTCACAAACTGCAGACTGTAGAAACAAAATATTAGAAATCTATTCCATGTATTTGTTCAAACAAAACAGAATGATTGTGGAAAGAGTGAATGTTAAAGTTCATGTTTCATTGACATAGTTAAGTCAAAATACCATTGATCTGACATTTGATCAATTATAATATGACTTGACACAGCAGTGGGAACATAGCCCAGTAGAATAACAACAGGAAAAGATTACCAACATGGGCATGCCTTAAAGGAAACTTTCTTTGGGTCACACATGCATTAATATATACTATATATAAAAATACAGATTTATTTTGTAATTTTATGCAGGATCGTTTTCTACAGTTCTAAGGGCAGATTCTTAATGGAATCCAGAAGTCAATGGCATCACTCCAGATTTACACCTGCATATCTGATGGCAGATTCTGGCCATTAGTTATTTCATTCCTGATGTCAACTATAAAGATGCACAGAAGCATCACACCCAGATGTCTAATAATAAAATAAGGATTAGAATTTATTTTAACACTGGAATGTAGCAAAAAGGCTGAAGGAGCCACAAAATACCTGTTACAAACTGTGCTGTGCTGCCCCAGCAAAAGAAAGAGAGTAATGGAAATAACCAGCCCCTTTTGGACATGATTTACTCAAGAACTAGAACAATGTTCACCCAAAGTCTACAGTGCATGCATGTGTTTCTATCATGAGTTCTGGGAACGTGAACATATCACTCAAGCTTCCCTCTTGGAGTGAAACTCTGACTCCACTGAAGACAATGGAAATGTTGTCATTGACTTCAGTGGGGTCAGGATCTCACCTTTATGGTTTATGTTGGCACTATAAAATGACAAAAATATATCCTTACCCCTAATCCTGCAGTCCTTACAATGAGAGCATTGCCTGCATTAGGACTGCAGGGTGGAACCTACACGCTTAATGTTTGGGTATGCTTTATTCCTAGTTATATGTATTGGGCCAAAGCCTGCTCCTACAAAACTCCCATTAAATTAATAGGGAACAGGATCTAGCCTGCTGTACATAACACAATCACACAGTTTACCTTAAAGGATTTACTGATATAATAAAACAATAAATGGTTTGTTGAAAATCCACAGCACAAAGAGTTCACAGTGGCTGAACAACATTTCTGTTGGGACATACCTTTCAAATCTGTCGCATGGCTCCTCGGTCGTGGGACAGCGCTGGGAGGCAATCACTCTCTTCTCCATTTCCCTCAGGACTTTAGTGAGTATTGCTTTGGTTTATTTCAAGAGAAGCTATTGAAAAACAACACAAAGTGCCTCACAAGACACTACAGACAGAGAAAAATCTGGGCAACAAAATGTGTGTGTGAATTTAAAAAAAAAAAAAACAGAAAAAAAGAAAAATATAGGTGAGGTATTTTTCCTTTTAATTCTTCAATGATTCATTCCTCCAGCTGTTTTGTCTTTGCAGAGTCTGTGACTTGCCATTTATATTCCATCCCCGTGCTTGGAAATTGCTCTCCATGAGGTGAAAGGTGAAGAAGAGGGAAAAAAAGAGAAAAAAAGCCGCACGGAGTGAGGAAGAGATGAAAAGGTTGGAGGGGAGGAGGAGGAGATCTCTTACGAGTGCAGAGGTGTCCAGAGGAATGATGGAAATGTGTTCCTCAATGTCATGGTCTTCAGAGCTGCTTGTGTTTTCAAGCTGTTACGGGTGAGTGGTAGAGGAGCACGTGATGGGGAGTCACAAATTCCACGCGCTACAGTAAGTGCAAAATCTCACATTGCAGAAGTCATCAAACCAAGGGCTTCATTGTCATCTCAAACAATCCACCCCACAGTGGTTTTTCTAGAAACAGTTCTAGTATCAAGTAGATGTTCATTGCTTTTTTATTTTTTGTATTTTGTATTTAAAAAGTCTTTTTTCTAATAATATATAGAATATATAAATAATAATAATAATAATTAAAAAATTAGTTGGGTTGGGTTTCTGCTCTCCAACCCATTTGTATTTTTTGTGGTTTGCTGATATATATTAAAAGATGAGACAATCAACTCTGCTCATTATTAAAAAAAAAAAAAAAAAACTAAATCCACATTTCAGGTTTCCAGAGAGAAAGAGGGGGAGGAGAAAGGAAACAAATTAAAATGAAAAAATAAAAAGTGAATCAAAACTTTCTGTCTCTTTGAAGTAGTCTATGTTTTATACGTTTGTGCTTTCAGTGTACACACCCAAAGGGGAAAAAAAGGGATCTAAAATTTAAAAAAAAAAAGTAGTAATAATAATCATAGTAGTAAAAAGGATAGAAAATCGCTCAAAGAGTTTCTGTGTCTGTTTAGTTATTTTAGCAGCCACCCTTTTTATTTGTAGAGGGAGAGCTGCTACCATGGCCGCCTCCTCGGCTCAAGAGAGGCTCTTCCGCATCATCCTCATCAAAGCCGTGAAAGGTCGAGGTGTCGCTTTCCGATGTGGAACCGAACAAGTCCTCCGTAGTGCGTGCTGGCGCTGCTTCCTCCTTCCTGCCTTCTCTTCCCAAATGAGCTGACATGTATGATGAATATATCAGCACATGGGTTAAGCAACAGGCATCATCATTATTTTTTAAATCATCATAATTATCAAACAATGCAGACTATAAACCCGGTAGGTGTGTGTGTGCCCACAAATCAGCAACAACATAGGACAGTAGAATAGCAGTAAGAAAAGGTAAAAAGGGGTTGGTTTCTCTTTTAAAGAAAAAAACCTACAATAACACAGATGCCCGTAGGTATGGCAGCGAAAGGGTTAATGTTGTTTTCCCTCTTCAAGAGACATTAAAACTATTCTCTCTTGATTACTTTGATCAGTTTTAAAAGACTTTTAGACCACATAAATAATTAGAAGCTGTTAGATTTAAGCACAATGATTGTCCTTCAGATTGGCATCAACTGTCATGAATTTACTGCTGTAGAATGACAACTTACTAGGTATTTCATCAGTATTGCCATGGGGTGAGTTTTTTAAAAAATTCATCCCTGTCTCTTCCTGTCCCTGCCCTAAAGTAGCTCCTTTGAAGACAAAGTGAAAAACATTTTAAAGACTAAATATTCATTAAATTAATATATTCCATGTTAGAAATTCTATGGAGTCGCTTCTGAAAAATAAAAATGAATCTACACCATTTTTGCCAGAATACTAAAGAATGCCAAAACTGGCAGAATAAAGAATGATCTGCTTTGGTCTAAACTCGAAAGTTTAGAAAGTCTTTCAGTCCATTTTTTCCATATAGGGTAAGAAATCCTCAGCACAGACATCAGGAGCAACAAACAACAACAACAACAAAACGTTAAAAAGAGAAGTTAAATACTGAAATCTGTAAAACTGAACTTTTTTCTGAATCAAATGTGATATGTAATTTGCAGTACAGATGTCAGAATCCCACTTCAAGAAATGCAGGGGGAAATATGGCCCTTGAGCCCTAGGAAAATGAAAGCATCGTGTTTGGTAGGGGAGGTTTGTGGTGCTATTCAGAAGCACTAACTAACATGATGATACACCAATTGCTTGGTCCCTTAAGCTGAAGGAAGCAGCTCTGTTGCAATTATACTGTATTTCCTAAGGAACAGACTTAGAATCAAATCCTGTACCCCAAAAGGAAATGAATATAATAAAAGAATCAGTAAGTAAAATAATCACTTCATAGGGATGTGATTTGACTGACTGAATACTGGAAAGAAACAAAAGAATGCACATGGTCTCTCCTCCATTTGTCTTTCATCACCAAGAAAAGTCATGATGGCAGCCACCAGTCATTAATATTATAGCTTAAAAATCTATGCATAGTTCCACCGTAGGCATTCTCATCACACATCTATCACACAGATGGAGAACCCTTGTAAATGACTCAGGCAGATGAGAATTTGTAAAAAGTGTTTTATGGAATTGTTTTGGGGGGCTTGTCCACAGATAGGATACAACAGCTACATGGGGCCTGATAATCTACTTTGCAATACAACAAGGAAGCCAACAAACTAGTGTATCTCAGTCATGTTCTGAAGACAAATATGAAAGTACTGTAACAAATAGCTACGTGACAGAACATTTGGATCCCTGTCATTGTGCAAGACTGGGGCAACGTTGAAATAAGTGAAACTGGAAAATAACACCCCAGGCAAAAGGGAAAACGGGAATCATTTTCCAGTATGTCAGTGTAGACAGTGTAAGCTTCTTCTCCTTTATTATGAAGCAAACACAAAAGCACAAAAAGACTCATGTTAGTGTTTGCAGAGCACTTGTAGCAAAGCCCTTAGAAGACCAAGGGTTGCCATTGGTCCACTGATAAGTAATTGTCTTCAAAGGTCAGAACAATGGTAGAGGACATTTGTCATTTAGGGCCCTGTCCTGCTCCCTTTGAATTTGATAGGAATTTTTATATTAATTTCAATGGAAGCATGAGCAGGCTGTTATTTCAGTACCAGAACACTCTACATTATATATCAGCAATTATACAACAAATACTTTCCAGTGAATAAAGAGCAGAAGTAGCAGCAATTTTGAAGGCTTCAAATTTCAAAGTTTTCTTTTGTTTTCACTTATAATCCATGGCCTTCCTCCCCCCTTTCCAAAAAATCACAACAATTGGGAAATTTGAATTGGGGATGGAATTTGCTGTTGTTAAAGACCCCATTCCCTCCCCCAGCCAAAAATAACAGCTCAGCTGGGACAAAAAGAAAGAACAACCAACCACCCAGAAATAAAGACAGCTCTGGATGGGGAAAGATGCAACTTCCTAAATTTAAAAAGAGACACAGGAAGAAAACAGATAAATAAAAACCTCTTTAAACAAAATTAATGATAGTCATCTTGTAAGAGGATAATTCTTGACAGCTACTGCCATTCCTACCCTGTAATTTCCCCTCTCTTTCTTTTTTGGATGAAGAAATGCATGAAATGTGTAATCAATGGAAATGCTCGTCATGCAACTTTCATAAATCTTGAAAGTAATTTACATTTGTAATTACGGCATTTGAAGACAGAGCCCATCCTTTAACATTGTCATAGGATTTTCTCCCTCCATTTAAATAAGAACAAGTATGAGTACTTATGTTCATGGCAGCCAATAAATACAATATAGCATTATATAGATAGATACATAGATTATATCATAATTGTCTTGTTAGCCCATTAGCAGAACAGAAACTTTGACAACCATCCTTCCCCACAAACAATAAGCAACTATCCCAAAACATCAGAAAGAGCAAAAAGGGAATCGCGCTAAATTGTTCATCTTAGAAAGTTGCAAGGAGAAGTCACCTACCCGAGCGTCCACAGTCTGAACATGACACAAGCTCCTCTGGACAGCCACTTTTTTTGTTCATACTGGAGCCTCCAAGGCAGAAGTCACAGTAGTTGTTGGGAATGATGGCCCCGTCTGGTCCTTTCTGGGCTGCAGGCAGGTTAGAAATCATATTTACTTAAAGAGCACACACTATGTACATTTCTCCCTTCTCCTCTTCGCTGTGACATTAATTTGATGACTTTGGTGACAATAGCCTTCCCCAAATATTTTCAATTAGGGTGACAAGCGAATTGTACAAATCACTTTCATTTTAAGTACATTACATACCAAGGCACAGAGCTCTGAGGCTCTTCTGAACATCCTGTTCAAATGGGCAAGTCTGGTGAGCAATGTCCTGCTCTTCCTTAACATGCGGAGAGGTTGTGTTGATATTGAGCAATCATAAGTGTTTTACTTTTTTTTCTTTTAAAGAAACACTGTCAGCTTAAATATTCCATTTCTTACTCTAAATTTTTTACCTACACTTATTTGATTTTTATAAATAACTCTTAGGATTTCTATAACAGAAAGAAATTAGAGGGGGAAAAGCATTCTCTCTTTCTTTAGCTTGTGTACTTTGTGCCTTTCGCAGCACTTTGCATACAGTAAATGTCACCTTTTCCTCATATAATCAGTTAGTCCCTGATCCTGCACTGGAATCTGCTAGCAATCCCTGTGTCCATACAGAATCCCAAATAAATGGGATCTCTGCTAATGGAACCACAGGCAAAATCAGAGCCTTAGCCAATATTCTCTGTCATTTTTCTTTTGCACAGCAACCAGGGAAGAGAAATAAAATAGAAAAAAATTGTAAAGACACAAAACACCAAACTCACACCAGGATTCCCAAAAGTTTCATGAACTGTTGACTGAACAGGTCGTTTAAGGTCATATTCACAGGTCTGTATCTAAATCAGGTGCAGTTTGTCATTTCAATTAAATGTGGCTCGGTGTTTTCAACAAAGGCTTTGTCTAAATACAGATTTATACCTACTTAACTAAATCAATACAAGACATTTTAAAAATGGTTTAAGGGTGTCCACATAAGGGTTTGCACCAGTTTAACTAAATCAGTTGAAAAAGACACCTTTCGTCAGACCACTGAGCGTTTTTGTGCAGAAAAGACCTAGGCTCCACCGAACACATGGTTTAAAACCAAAAGAAAAGGATCTCAGAAATCCTGGCAAATTAACCTTCAAATTCCATAGGGTTCCAGTTTAAAACACATTTTTAAAAATGCTGGGTTTGGCTAAACAAGGTTGTGTTTTTCTTAGAGCCTGAGCTTGTGGGGGCAAACAACTTGGTTAGTTTTAAGAGAGAATTGGGCAAATGTGTGAGTGCAATTGAATGATGGGGTTGCTTGTGATGGCAGGGGGCAGGACTCAATAGAAAGGGGGCTCACTTCCAGTTTATGTCTTATTTTCCTAAAGCTCATGCTTCAGGATTTCAACTGGCCACTGACGGGGTCAGGAAGGGATTCCCTTCCCCACCCCCATGTATGCTGGGAGGTTTTTTTATCTCCTTTCTCTGAAGCATCATGGATGGTCATGACTGGAGATGGGCCACTGAGCGGGATGGGCCAGAGGTCTGAGATGGCACTAAGTACTCTCTGTCTCTCAGGTACTTGGCTGGATGGTTCTATGCTCAGAGTCTAACTGAATGCCATATCTGGGATTGGGAGAGAATTTCCCCCAGGTCAGATTGTCAGTGACCTTGGAGAGTTTCCCCTTTCTCTGCTGCGTGTGGGTGCGGGTCACTTGCTGGGATAATCTGGGCATATCTCATTTAATCATTTCCCTGTCATTATGGGGGCTTCTAGCACTGGTGCACCTCGGTCCCACCTATTCTCTCATTGTGGCACATAACAGCCTAGTCTGCTGTAGGTTTCATTTACTTTTGTCTCATGTCCATTGTTGAGTTTAGTGTGTGGGTGCTCGGTGGTGTTGGAGGCCCGTGATCTACAGAAAGTCAGACTACATGATGTAGAGATCCCTTCTGGCCTGAAACTCTGTGACTCCTGGAGTCATATGAATATCTGAGCTTTTATTTAACAAAAAAAAAAATGCTTCTAGTCCTCATGGTTACAGAGAATTTTTGTCCCTGTTATGCATTTCAAAATTAGAAATGTTTCAGCTGTACTTGAAAATGTGAACCACAGAGGCTCATAAACCAGAAGGCAAATAAAAAGAACTCCATATTTATTTTTTAAATTTCATGGATTTTATGTCAATCTCAATTTTTGGGGCCTGACTCATGTTTTTTAAATGCTTGGGGCTGGCAACACTGCAAAGAAGAGGCCTAATTCTCCATTGCCTTGCACCATGTTGTAGTCCTTTATATTTGTGCAACTTGAATGCAAATTGCGTGTAAAATGCTACCATGCAATGAGTAGAGAATTCTCATTCGGTAATGTTTTGCACCTACTTTGCACAACAACCACACAAGTTGCAAGGGAGTGGAGAATCAGGATGGAGGCGTTTGTTTTAGGTTGGGGTTTTTGGTGTTTGCTACTTTAAATGAATACAGCAAATTGCTTACAATTAGATGGATGCCATTAAAAAGGGACTTTCTTACCCTCTTTACTCCTGCTCTATCCACCCCCTTCCCATCCTTTTTCTTTCCATTTATCTTATCTTCTCCTAAGTTAACGCACCCACATAAACATAGGCAGCAGGTATAATAGGCAAGGGAAGGCTAAGCCTTCCCTGGCACAGCTGCTGCTGACCCGCCACCTGGGCCACAGTGGCCCTGCCCCGAGGCTGCCACTGTCTGCTGCTGCCTGCCTGCCGCTGCTCGCCATGTCCCTCTTCCTCAGGGGTGGGGGAGTGAGGAGGGAATGTGGCGAGCCAGCGGTGGGCCGGAGGGTCTGCCGGGGGAGTGAAGTGGCTCGCTCAGCCGTGCGCTGGGGCTGGCCAGGTGCGGGGAGGCTGGCGGCTTGGCCCGGCCCAGTGTGGCTGGGGCCAAGCAGGCAGCTCCGGAGAGGCCAGTGGCTCGGCCTGGTGCTTGGTGGGGTCGGGGCCCGTCCCATCTGGGAGATGGCTTGGCCCAGCATGGCCAGCTTCGGGGGGGGAGGGGGGGGGGGCCAGCAGCTCGGCCTGGCGTTTGGAGGGGCCAGGAACTGTCCCGTCCAGGGGCCAGCTCGGCCCAGTGTGGCCGGCTCGGGGGGGTTGGCAACTCAGCCCGGCGTAGCTAGGACTGTACTGGTGCTCGGGGGGGGTGGGGGTAGCCCGGCGTGGCTGAGGTGTACAGGCCGCAGGGCTCCTCCAGTTGCCGAGGGGGGGATAGGGGCTCCTGCATGCAGGGGGCAGGGCCTTGGGCAGAAGGGGCGCAGCCAGCAGGCTAGCCTCCCCAATGCGGGGGTTCACCCACCGCCCATGCACATAAACAAATAAATAAATGAAACTAACACTCCATTTGCTGCCATCTCAGAGTTCACTCTGCCTGTGTGTTCTACCCCTTCCCCCACCCTGTGTCTGTCTTGTCTATTTACTCTGTAAGCTCTTCAGGGCAGGGACCATCAACCACTCAGTGTTTGTACAGTGCCTGGCAAAGTGGGGGCCCATTCTCGGCTGGCCTTTCAGCACTGCCGTAATAAACAGGGGTAATAATCTTCACAGCATGGCAGTTCCTTCTATTGCCCTACTCACTTTCAGCTTGATCCAAAGCTCACAAAAATCACTAGAAGTCTTCCAACTGAATTCAAAGGGCTTTGAAGCAGGCCCTTTGCTTCCACTTGAGGCCAGATATTCCATAATGGATACCTAGAGGAGCATATCCTGAAAGCCCATATTTTGCAATGAAGAAAAAAAAAACTGATTTTTCTTAGAAAATATTACAAGCTTCTTTGTCTCAGACTTAGGCCCAGATTCCCCTCCTGTACCTGTTCCCCACCGTTCACATCTACGTCCAACATTTGGCTGCCAGCTCAGTTCAAAGCCAGCCAATAACCCATCCTGTGTATTTCAAGTTTTCCCTTGGAGAACTCGATGATATATAATCTGAACCTATAGGGTAAGTGCCACTGTGCTTCTCTTGCTCTCTTTGCCCCCCTACTGCTGACAGCTCTCATCCCTCTGCAGGGCTGACATGTTTCCATAGCAACCAGAATCCTAGCTCCGGTTGCCTCTGGTCTTGCCACCTGTTATTACTTCATCTCTCAAGTGTAAGGAATTGTAGCATGTCCCCTTATTTTGCTGCTCAAAATGCATCTACAGAGAATAGACGGACTCAAGAAACAAGAAATTAAAATAAAAAAATACATCAATGGGAGTTTGGGGGAGCAGCTGCTAGAAGATATACCTCAGGAAAAGCCACCCTCTAACAGAGCAAGAAATGGATTCCCAGCTGGAGATGCACCCACTTCCACCTGGCTTATTCCCAGTTTTTAGTGAGAAATGGAGAAATTCATGGGGGTGGGTTGCAAAGGGAATGGCTCATTGCACAGACCTGCCAGTTTTTTAGTGTAGGGCAGAGCTCTGGATTAGAATAACACAAGGTAGATGGTATAATCTGTGGGTGTAGTGAAGGACAGGCCAAGTGGAGCTCAAATGAATTTTAGTTCACTTCACCCATCTTCCCTCTCTCTTTCTCTCTCTCTCTCTCTCACACACACACACACACACACACACACACACACACACACACACACACTTTTATGTATTGCTCTCTCCTATAAACTATTTTTACAACTTTTTCATTAAAACTCATGGGAGGAAAAATGCAAGTCAAACAAAATGAGAGGAAATGGCCAGATTCTTTGCCATGCAAGCCTGAGAAGAAGGCTGCACCATCCAAAGAGATGGTACAATCTGCACACACCCAGAACTGGCAACTCCCATAACAGCATTTTGGCCCCTGCTGGAATCAGTCTCGTGACGACACAAGAAGCTCTGGCCTTTGTGTGATTTCTAGCCCTGCTCTGTAGCTCTGATTGGCTGGTCTTTTCCAAGAGGTGGGGTAGTGGGAAAAGCAATCAAATCAGACCTTCTGCAGGACACAGGTAGGGTTCTCCCATCCTCCCCTTATGAGCCAAGAGGAGTTTTTGGGTAGGACAGGGAGCATCTGATGCCATTTTCACAGGAACAGCTATGGGGCTGCGGACCATAATTAATTGATGGGCTGTGGGTGGGCAGGTGTGGGGCTGGAAGGACACATAAATTAATTGGATTTTTTGGGTTTGGGGAGAAGGTGTTAGCTCTCTGAGCCGTCAGGCAGCACTTTATACAAATTTGAGCAATTTGATCTCAGCTGAATCTTCTAGCAAGAGCTCCTGCAGCAGGGGGCCAAAATCACGTGATTCACTGTAAATCTGTAAGAGTTGGCAACATGGTAATTGTCCAGCACGCACTGGAGATGACCAGGGTGAGTTTAAAAATGAGAAAACAGACCAAAAACCCATTATATTAAAATCTCCTGGTTTCTGGGCCATTCTCAGGATTGGGAGGGATCTGATTTGTGAGCTTTTAACTTTTGGGGTTGGCAATACAGTACTCCCATCACACCGGAAACTTAGGGAGGGATTGCACTACCTGAGACACAATCCATCCTGGAGCTCACACTGGGGCAGTGCAGCTCTGCACTCATCCAAAATGGGCTAGTACATTATGGGCACACATTGGTCCCTCCTAAAGGTAGAGCACTTTGAGGATGGAAATTGCACCCATGAGGCCTGTGTGAACTCATGTTAACTAATTTCAAGCCCAGTCAAACACTGGGAGCTTTCTTGGGTTTGTATTCTGCTTTGGAGAAAGGAGTCGAGAGGTGAGAGAAAAATTATAATAAAAAATATAAATATGTGAATTATACTATACAGAGAGCCCGAACCTGAGCCAGCCTTGGTTTTTTTGAGGGAGGAAGTGGTAGTGATGCAGCATATGATTTTTGAAGGCCAATTACTCAGTCAAATCAGGATCAATTTCCTCCAAAACACTTCAAAGTGCTTCGCCTCAATGAAGGCTACTTTCCTGCCAAAATGTCTGCGCCCAGCCATTTAAAGCCTCAAGAAGATTTTGTATAATGGGGAAATGTATGTTTTCAGCATCCTTGCATTCATAATGACTAAACAAGGTTTCCTCAAACTTCCCCACAACATTCAGGCATGGAAAATGTCAGCCCAAAAGGTAAATGTTTGGGAAAATTATGATTAACTAAAACCAGAGGGTACAACTGGAACCTGTTATGCAACCTTAATGACAGCAGCCACTTCTGCTGTAAGTCTGACAGCACCCTCAAATTTCATTTTAAAATGACATTTACATTCATTCCTTTATAAAAACCAACAAAGGAAAAGAAAGAAAAATGGAATAAACTAATGAGATATCTAATCAGGGCATATGCAGCTCTTCACTGAAAAGGCACCTGCTGTAGGATTTCCTGTAGGAAGGTGGGTGTTGGAGCATTCCTGCATTCAAATGTAGCTCCTATCACCTCCCCAGTGAGAAACAGCACTAAGGCAGAGAAAGGGAGGCCTGATGTAGCTTTTCAAATTGATGCTGCTTGTGGAGAGGAACAAACAGTTCACCTCCAACCGAGGGGCTGGCTCTTGTCATTTATTCATCTCCAGCCCCCTGCCTGGATGGAAATAAAAATGTTTCAAAGAAGGCTGTGTGGGGGAGCTGGAGGACAGCTTGGAAGCACAGTGAGGTTAGTGCATTAATTTTTTATCTTTGAAGTCTAGGTATCTAATTATGCTTAGAATACACAAATGCCGTTGACTGATCTCTCAACTAGAGATTTGTCCACATCACAAGATCTGCCATAGAAATGGGCAAAATTGGCAGATGCCCTGAACTCGTACAGCAGTTGGTTTGACAAGTCAAATCTGCATGTTAGCAGAGCTGTGTGAATGCTCTGGACTGCAGCAGCATTAGCAGAGTGTGTGGCAAGTCCGGACTGGTATTGGAAGAGGTGTCCAGGCACATGAAGTCTGAACAGCATCTTTTCACACTATGACTGACTTTAGACAGCACTATGAGACCCTAATTTTTCTGAACACTAGAAATCATCCTAATGTTTAAGTTTTAAAAAGCAAAGTGCCACTTAGATGATTCACTCCCATTTAAAAGGAGAAGGTTTGTTCCTTGCAGACAGGCACACACCTTTCTGTTCCTTTAGCAATTAAATTAGTTTTACAATACCATATTCATTGAAACATATATTTAAATAGACAGATATCAAGTTAATAAAAATCCCACTTTAGAAACCTTTCAAAATCTGCAGGCGCCAGCTACCCCAAGTCATCCTATAACATTAGGATGAGATGTACATATATTGCAACATGTGTTCAGTGGCAGATTCATGGACTCACCCTGGGCTCGAAGCTCACATCCTGCCAATGCCAAATAGTGAAGGATGAAGACAGCAGAAGAGCAGGTTTGACATGATGTGGAACCATTTTGTTCTATTGTCAGGGTTCAGGTTTGCTTGGTTTTTAAGCAGTTTTCTATAAGTTCTTTTTCATGATTTCAAACCCAGCTGACAAATATTTGCAACATTAGATAACAAGTCTGTATGGGACTAAGGCAAATTTGGGTCTTGAGGAAGGGTCATCCCCCTTCCCCTCCCCCCCCCCCCCCATATAAGTAAATCAGCTAACGCTGCATGGTCACAGCCTGTATTAAAAAGCATAGGCTCCATTGTTTTAGGAGGAAATAGGAGGTCAGAGAAGGTGATTTGGGAAAGGCTGAACTATATGTGAGTGAGGCAGACAACAAAACCCACGAAACAGTGATAAGGAGAGTGAGAAGTTCAGAAGAAATGGAACATCCCACCTGGGCTGGTTGTTGTTCTGTGATACAGACCCATCAGAAGCCAGTCAGTTTAAATTAGGCTGTTCCTATATAAATCTTTTTTTCAGTCCCTGGAACATATATGTAGCCATCCAAGATGGCCTGCGGGTGACTGAGGGCGTGGGGACAGAGGAGCGTTGCGAGAGAGATGAGAGACCATCAACTGTTGAGATGGCACCAGTCAGAGGATCAATAACTGACTCTGGCAGAGGCTCTGCTCCAGAGAGGTTCCTTCTGTGTCAGCAGGGCAGTTGTTACTGCGGATACTGCTGCAAGCAGTGACTGAACAGGAGACTTGGGAGTGGTAGAGAGAATAAAATGGCAAGAAGTTCATACTGGAGCAGTCTGCCTGAACCTCGCTGCCACAGACCCCACCTCCCACGGCACTGCAAATTCCAAATGGCTGCTTTGGATTTGCTTTGCCTTTTCTAAATTAGGCTGCTTGTATTTCTCTGCCACACTGCTAAGGAAATAATCAGTGCCTGCTGTTTACTGTACTTCTGGCCCTTCTCTTCCGTAGGTTGCAGATTAGCTGTTTGGATTAACATCCCCTCCTCCCCCCACAAGCCCACACAGAGAGGATTTTTGAAGCCCAGACCCTGTGACACAGCAGACCTGTCAAATCTAATTCATAACACATGCCCAGGAGTACTAGGGGAAAGGAAGGATCTGATGCTCTGGCTCCCCACCATCCCCATGTACAAAGGGGCCATTTAATGACTGTATATTAGCAACGTGGACAATTAGCATTCACATGGAAGATGGATGGCAGCATAAATTAAATATTGCTAAGTGAAAGAAGGAATATGCAAGAGCTGATCTCCAGGCTGTAAACCAACAAACAGAAAAAGGGAATAAACAGCCAGTCCAGGGATTTGCCTCCCAGCCTACTGTGACTCCCCCCGGCACAAATCTCCTGGCACTTTTACGTGGTTTCTGTCCCCACCCTCAGTAGCCACTGATTCTTGAGCAGAGAGAACATTCCACTCAAGGATCTGGATCTCAGAGTGATTTACAAATGCAAAGGGGATGCTTGTGGCATTAAGCTACTCTCTGCGTTGGGGGCTGCACACCAGGCACCACTCCCGGAGGCATCGCACCTGCCTCAAGCACAATGCCTGCAGGAGCTCGGGAGACGCACAAGTCTGAGCAGCTCTTGCTGCACTCTTTTTCAGAGAGCAGAGTGCGCTCTCCTCCACAATGGCCCAGGTTTGCTGGCTGGCGCGGAATGAAGAAGGTAGATCATTCCATCCTTCCCAGCTCCTTTTGTGGAGTTTGGTACCACTCACAGTGCTAACCTCTCCCAGTCCCTGAACCTCAGAACCGCAAGAACTGGGCCTGCCTCTGGCCCCTGTGCCAAGCTGAATGGTGGGGGACAGTGCCCTTCTTGGTTTGCTTATCTGTGCAGGGCTAAGATCAACACAAATTAATTAAGCATCAAAAGCCCCATCAGGTAGATAAGTATCTTAGACCCTATTTCAGACACAGAAAACTAATCTAGAGACAGCATACAAAATAAAGAAACAAAAAACCCTCTCCTACAGCTCCCTGTGAGATAATGGCCAGATGGTGATATTCTAAAGCCTGCCAGAACAGTAACTCCATAGAGTAATGGTCAATTCAAGTTTATCAACAACTCAGCAAGTCAAAACTGCTTCTGGACAAGTCAAAACATCTTAGTAAACATGTTAAACATGAAAAGGTGGAGCGGAAAAGTGATAAAAACCTTAGGATTGCCCAACAGGATCAGACCAACCCAACAATGGCCAGTAGTAGATGCTTTGGAGAAAGGGGAACTCCTCCCCATAACCACATGAGACAGTTATGGATTATCCTGCTTAAGGGGGAAATGGCTTCCTGGATCCAAGTTTCTTACTGTATACTTATGTCAGGAAGAAAAGAATTTGCCCTGTATTTTATTCTGATAAGCATTTCATTCTGTTGTCAATAAATAATAAACAACAACAATAATTACTTTGAACTAAAATGGCATTTTCCATCTAAGGACCTGGAAGTATTTTACAAAAATCAATTAATTTAACCACATGATATCTCTGAGTGGGAGGCAATTATTACTTTGCACACAGGGAAACTGAGGCAGAAGAGGGCTAAGTGATACAATGGCACTAATAAAATATGGATTTCCTGACTCCCAGTCCTGTGCCTTAAAAAGGTTAAAATGGGCTTTCCTGTGCCAGCAAACACACTATCTTCCCCCTACTTTGGTTCTAGGATTCCCAGAGCACAGCCCTTCTGTCCTTTCTTGTGCCCTCAGATCTGTGCAGATAATTTTTTAGTCCTTCGATTTTTCCCGATTAATATTTAGAAAGTGGTGTTTAGGGATGTGGGATCATGGGGCATTTGTTGATAATTTTATACCATAAAACTGAGAAGCGAATAAAGATCTTTTCTCAAAGAAAATAGCAGAGGATGCACTGACATGAATTGTGCATTTTCTTGATCTCCACACTAACCACTAAGAGGCTGTTTGATGACAGGCAGGTGGGGCTCCCTTCCCTCTCCCCTTGTCATCTCCTCCCTACAGGAGCAGTGATGGAAGAGTGATTTGCTGCAGAGTTAATGCTGAGTTTGAACTGGATTCTTGACTAGCTGAGCTCAGCACCAGGGCAGGCTGAAGTTGATTAGCTCCACTAAACATCCAGATTCCACTCATTCACAAAGAAGCAGAACAATTTTAGCAACTGCTGAAATGCACAGACGAAGGTGGAGGTAACATCCCTGAAAAAAAGATTGAAGGGATTACAAAAGCAAACACTACTCACGTTTGTGGTTCTCGTTTCTGTGGACGGGTGGGGAGCGTGTCTCCTGCTCTTGGGCTTCATCCCCCTCTTCGCTGGCAAGGTGAGTGTGAGCATAATGGTAGCTCAGTCCAGGTCTGTTCTTATAACGTTTGCCACAGACTGAGAGGGAAAGAAACATGAGGGAAGGGAGAAGAGAATGGAATATCAGTACCTACAGCAACAGTGAGAATGGCCTTTAATACATCACCCCCACTAACATCACTGTACATCCTTCTTGTTGTTGTTATCTGAAACTTTGCAAATATAATGCTGATGAAAGATGACAGACTGACAGCCCTGCAGGCTAATGTCCTCTATTTATCCCCAGAACACGTACAGTACACTCAAGCTTCCCTACTCTACACCAGCATTGGTCCTTATCCCTGGCCTGGATGGAGCATCTCTAAGGTTGAGAGGACTGGTCAATCTTCATGGCCCAATCAGTCCTTGACCGGTCCGCTGAGACTGCCAACAAGGTTGTCTGTCAAACTAAATTAAATGACATTTGTGGTGTTGGTGTTTTGTGATATAATGGGCTCTTTACCAATGGGAATTGGAGTGAGACCAAGCAGCATTGTTTCATGATTACTAACCTCAGGGAGAAGGAACCAATATTACTAACAGCAAGAAAAGAAAAAAAATATCTTTAAAAGATCTTCTTTCCCGATTTAAATCCAGACACAAAAGTTAGGAATCACCTACTGCTTCTGGTTCAAAGACCATTCAGCAGTGATGCTTCTATCCTCTACCCAGTTAAGCCTCACACTGAGCAGTCCAGTAATAATATCTGTTGTGTGATGGAGAATCCTCCATTAAATTTTGCATGCGCTTATTTGGTCATCAAGTCAACAGGCCTTAATAACAGACAAACCATTGAGACTCATGAAAGTACTTATGCTCCCATGACACTCTACAATGGGCCGAGCTTTATCACAAGACTCATGATAGCTATAGGTTAAAGTTTTTAATAGGAATTTATTTTTATTCAGGTTATTGCCTGTAAAAACGACAACCCAACCCTTAGCACTTTTCATCTTCAAAGCACTTTATCAAATGTCAACTAATTCTCTTTCAAAGCCATTTTGTGAGCTAAGTCTCATTAGTACAGTTTTACAGATAGGATAACTGAGGCACCAGAAGATAAGGGACAGATCCTGCAAACTCTTACTACCAGACCCAGTACTTACTACTGATTAGTCCACCCATCCCAGGGATTACCCATGGTAGTAAACACTTTGCACAGTACAGTTTGCAGGACTGAGCCCTACGTAACACGCCTAAGGCCAGAGAGGCAGTTGGTGTTTGCACTGGGAATAGAACCCAGCAGCTCATGGCTCTCCATCCAGTTCTTAGGATCAATGCTCCCTCTAAGGTGTTCTGATGGTCCGATTCTGAAAATGCCTCTTAACCATGTGATTTGTGTGACTATAATACACAGTGCAATTTCTAGACAACTTTATTTCACTGTGGCAGGTAGTGCAAAGCAAGGCCAAGCATGGTACTGCAGGCACGCCCTGCACAGTCCACCAGTTGTGGCCACAGGCTTGGCATCATTCCATACACAGCACATTAAAAGTAATGAACTCAAACTTTGGCAGTCTGCACCTTTAAATAAACAAACAAAACTCCAAGGCAAATGCCTATCTGCAGTGCTTGAGGGCAAGGCCCTGGTCTGGCCCTAGGCTATCACGGGGAGCTCGCAGCTCCTCTATTCCAGTCTCACTCTGCACTGCCCAGAGAAGAAACAGGCCTGTTGGCTATTGATGGGTCAGTGTATCCTCCTGGCCCTTCTAGGCTCCCTGAGGGCTATCTTGTTGGTAACCCGATCTGGATTTTCATTGAGCAGGGAGCATCAGGGGTCCGATGCCTCCTGACAGACCCCACACATTCACCTTCCGCACATGCAGGAGTCCAACAATGTTCTAATGCTCAGCAAAAAAGCTCAAAAAGCACTTGTTCGTTTACACTGAGATAATCTGGTTTCACTATTAAAAACTTTTCTGCTACTTCTCACAAATAGCAGATGGATGATCCACATTAAGGAGGAGATTATGTGAAATTGTAGACTATAAATTGGTGACGTAACATTTTAATCTCAACTTGTTCTAACTAATTTGTAAACTCCCTCAGGGAACATACCTGGTCTTAGGTGTTTGTAAAGCATGCTTATCTATGGCATGATATCAATAAGAATAAACTATTCATAATGATAACCATTCTTGTCCTATTTTTCTCCATCCACTATGGTTAAATAACACATGTATAACATTTATGTTGCTTTTGTGTAAATAAAATAAATATATTTTAAAAAATTAAAAAGTTAAAGAAATGCCTCGATGTGGGCAGGAAACACACAACCTAGGCAGCAGTAGTGCAAGCTTCCTCCATGCTAGCCAGAAAACATGCTTCAGGAGGGACCAGCTCCCAAAGTGAGAGGGGAATTCAGTCTGAAAGACACTCCAGCCCTTGCCCTCTTTGCTGAGAGTTCCAACAAGGGGGTCAAGGGTGAGGGCCTATTATCCAAGAGACCAGAATTTTTGGTTTTTAATAGGAGGCCATAAAATGCTGATTAATTTTACACTAAAGAGAGGCCATTAACTTGGGTCAGAGTCCATTAACATAGGTGCAAGTCTTGTTAATTTCAGTGGTAATTGTGCCCATGGAACTGAAAGGATTATCAGGCACCAAATGAATAAAACACATTAGATCTAAGGCACAAAATTATGAAAGAAGGATAAAATGTTAACACTGAAATTCCCAGGAGGCTGGCTGGGTCAGGGGACTGATAAAGTGATATGGTCTCTCTCACCTCTAGGTCAGCAGATCCAATCCAGCCCCGGTTGGTAGTTACCGAAAGACACCACTATATTACAGCTGCTTGGTGCACACATGAAAGAGTACTGCGTATATTCCTTGCTGGTATTGTTAAATATTATGTTAAGGCAGAGACTCACTTACCACTGTAAACTCAAATTTAACCCCTTGGTCCTCAAATGAAAAAAAAAAGATCCTTTCCTCTTCAAATTTTGCAGGTGTCTTCTGTATTGGTTAAATTTGTGGGGAATTATACAAGCTGTTTCTAAGACATGGGAATCAGAAAAACAGGTGGTGTGTTTTGAAGTCTTTTTTCTTTTTTGTCCATCTCAAAAATGGTTTGTTCTAGAAACTTCAAATTAAATGTGATAAAAAGATCTTAGCAAGACCTAGTGCGCAGGATCAATTCTTGGAGGGGTGGAAGGCATGTTTGAGAATTTATTCACTATCCAACTGGAATATCAGAACAGCCCATCAACCCTGGTGGGCTTTTGATGGAGTGCCATGTGACTGATGGGAGACCAAAGCTTTTATTTTAAAAAAGTAAGTCTATATCCCTTTTCCTTGGGGCAATAGACTCCAATATGTAACCTGATCACTAGGAAAATTTGTTATAATTATTTTTTAAAAATAAGAAAAAATCAAAGCTATCCCCAAGCATTTTTGTATCACGGTTTTAATACATCACTTGCAGCCTATATTTGTATAAACACCTAATCACCGCAACAGAAGGTGAGATGGGAAGATGGGGGAAATCTAAGTACAAGCAACCAAACTCTAGGAAGGTCTGAGGCCTGGTCTACACTACCCGCCTGAATCGGCGGGTAGAAATCGACCTCTCGGGGATCGATTTATCGCGTCCCGTCAGGACGCGACAATCGATCCCCGAATCGACGCTCTTACTCCACCAGCGAAGGTGGGAGTAAGAGCCGTCGACGGGAAGCCGCGGAGGTCGATTTTGCCGCCGTCCTCACAGCGGGGTAAGTCGGCTGCGATACGTCGAATTCAGCTACGCTATTCGCGTAGCTGAATTTGCGTATCTTAAATCGACCCCCCCCCTGTAGTGTAGATGTAGCCTGAGTAAAGTCCACTTTTGTTTTAAGTCTCTGTACCTCTTCTTTCATTGCCCAGATCCCATGGCCACTGGTGCACTATAAGGGCTAGTCTACACTTACCGGGTATTTCGACGGCTGCGGATCGAAGTTCCGAGTTCGATTTATCGCGTCTGGTGTGGACGCGATAAATCGAACCAGGAAGTGATCCCCGTCGACTGCGGTACTCCAGCTAGACGAGAGGAGTACCGCGAAGTCGACGGGGGAGCCTGCCTGCCGCGTGTGGACCGCGGTAAGTTCGAAGTAAGGTATGTCGAATTCAGCTACGTTATTCACGTAGCTGAATTTGCGTACCTTACTTCGACTTGGGGGATAAGTGTAGACCAGGCCTAAGAGTCAGACAGAAATACAAGGGAGTCTCCTCCAAATTTAAGTTTTTCACAGCACTAGACCACAGGCTTCCTATAGCCCTTATGAAAAAAGTTGAAGGGAAGATGGAAAGATGGCAATTATACACTCACTGTATCAGTACAGACGTTTTCCCAAATTAAAATGCCTACAGCCATAGGCTTCTTAAAACCCTTTAAAAAACACCTTTAATACAAAAATAATACTTACAGTGAAGAAGCAGATATATAGAGGTAGAGTTAAGGTTGTTTGGATGCCTTAAATGTATATATCCAAACTTTAAACTCACTGGGCTGCTTTTAAGTGTAACCTTAACTTTGAATTTCCTATGGGGAGTGGGGGGGGGGGGCGTTAATAAACAAGACTGTTCTTAGGTATATGTCCTTTAAGAAATGTCTTTTAGGTCCTTTAAGAAAGGCAACTTTGATCTCCCACCTTTCAGTATGTGCCAGATACTCTTTGATTGCATTTCAGAAGAGGAAAGAACTCCCACCCAGATCTTCCGTCATCCCATATCAGTGGTTCTCAAACTTTTGTACTTGTGATCTCTTTCACACAGCAAGCCTCTGAGTGAGATCCCCCCCCCCATATAAATTAAAAACACTTTTTTCTATATTTAACACCATTATAAATGCTGGAGGCAAAGCGGGCTTTGGGGTGGAGGCTGACAGCTCGCAACCCCCCATGTAATAACCTCGCAACCCCCTGAGGGGTCCCGACCCCCAGTTTGAGAACCCCTGCCATAGAACATGGGACACACTGGTGATACAAAAATTATTAGGCAGGCAAACAGCAAGAATTCACAACCCTTAACATTTTACACAAAAAAGACAAATAGAAAACACTTATTGTTATATGGCTTATAGTAAAAAGAAGTATGATTTTAAAAGATAAATTCTTCTAGTTTATACGACTCTTATTACATACCTTGGAAAAAACAGATGGAGAGATGTTCATAGTAGATTACTTGATTGTTAAATTGATATATCCTGCACTATCCCATTTATGCTCATGTGAATGAAAAGGAAGCTTTAAAAAAAACAACGACACTATTCTTGTGAGCTACAGATACTATTCACAGACTTCACTACAATATTTTAACTTAAGTGTTTTTGCCAGTTATTTGTTGAGCACAACCTAAGGCTGTACTAAATTCTACAACTGGCCCCTCTTTTCTGTAGCAATCTTTATGATAGGGACGGGGGTGGGTTCCAAGGATAGCAACAGGCAGGGGCATTCCTAGCAATGAAGGAGGCCAGTGAACATTTAAACCAGAGTGGGAGGGGGCCCACTGTACATGGCCCAGTGGATACCTTGAGGGGTTGGAGGATCTCAGAGGAGCTGCAGGTGTTTGAGGCTGAACCCACAGCTTCTTCTTGATGGCCAAACTTTTTCACTCCTCACACTCATACACTGTCAACTCCACCTGTTGAAACTCTTAGGATTTCCTAGTCTCTGTGCAAGTTAATTTTTTGTAGGAGAGAAGGGTGTCCTGTGTTCTTATCCAGGCAAAACAATCACCACCTTCCCTAGGAGTATGCTGGAATAAAAACTAACTCAGAACTTGGCTGTCATATTGGAAACTCCCCAAACTGGCAACAGGGGATGGATCACTTGATGATTACCTGTTCTGTTCATTCCCTCTGAAGCACCTGGCATTGACCACAGTTGGAAGACAGGATACTGAGCTAGATGGACCATTGGTCTGACCCAGTATGGCCGTTCTTATGTTCTAAATTCTGTCTAATCTCTTATTTTCCAGATAGAACATATTTTATTAACCTCACGTATCACTGTGTTCAGAGATAGGTATTGTTAATAATTACTGTTTTATAGACACTATCACTTATATAATGTTTTCCATATGCAAAGGGATTTTCAGACATTAACTAATTAATCCTTCCCATGCTCCTGTGTGATGTTATCCTCATTATACAGATGAGGAAACAGAATCACAGCGGGGTTAAGTGACTTGCCAAAGTCACACAGTGATCCTGTGTCAGAACCTGGATTAGAACCCATGAGTTCTTGATTCCCAGTCCTGCGCTTAGAACAAATCTCTCTCATTTATCTCTCTTATTCTCTTAATTGCCAATGCTGCGATCAGAACACGATCTTACAACACATATAAAACTCTCCATTGGATGTTATGCTCTGCTACCAGGCACCTCCCACCTAAATGAAGAACATGCACGTTACAAACTTCACCATGTAGCTTTGCACTCCATTAAACAGCCTTGTATTTTTTTTCACTTTCCTTCCGGATGGACACATCAGTCTAGCAATTGACAGATTTTCTCCTGTTTTCTAACACTGAGGCAAGTCCTCTCTTTATGACTTGGCCTTTAATCAGGTAACCAAGCCAGGTTTTGAAGGATTTGGCCCGATAGGCCTTTTGGTCCATCCTGCACTTTAGTGATATGTTTTGCATTCAGCTAGCTGTAAACCATAGAGTGCTATGTTGTGGGCAAACTGGGTGAGCAAAACAAACAGTGCAGATCAAACTCTTACTAAGCATCATTCTCCAACAGCTGCTCTTCTGTGATTTATCTTAATTTGCTTCCAAATTTTAAATATGAAATTAACATTTTACCCAACTATTTTATGGGAAAACAAGCCCTACTTAGAGCCACTTTAGTTACATACACAGGGAGCCTCACAAAACCAGGTTCCATTCCCAACTCCGTCACTGAAGACGATTGTGACCTTGGACAAGTCACTTCGCCTCTCTGTGTCTCAGTTTTCCTTTATGTAAAATGGGGATAATGATACTTCTTGTTTTAAAAAGTGCTTTGAGATCTATGGCTCAAAAGGCTTTGTCACTATCTATTTATTGGCTGCACTGCTCTCATTCTGAGACTGTTACACATGTGGTCCTTGGCAGGAGGTGAGCTATGTTCTAGCCAGCACTACACACATACACATACACGTACAATCTGTCACCAGTACGAAACAGAAGAAAATCATCCATTGTCAGTGGAAACAGGAAATAGGGGGAGGTGTGAGAGCTGCATTCTCACCACACCTTCCCTCATACATTGGTCTTCTCTTTGCTTCTGTTTTGCCTGCTTTCAAATGGCTGTTCTTTCTTCTCAGCTGAAGGGAATGTCAAATGCTAAAGCCTAAATTAATCACTGCCAGGGAGCCATTTTGTGAAGTAATCCCCACCTCCTGTTCTCCTCACAAAAAAAATCCAACCCTGTCTTGCATTGGCTCTGAAATACAGTTTCCATTATTACAACCATCAGAACCAGAATCTGGAAGCTGGAGATGTTTAACGTTTTACAGGTTGTATTTTGATCTTCATCAGTGGGAAAGCAGTAGGTTTGGTTCTTGCTGATCAAGGGTGTCATGTTGCAAATCTAGTTAATCAGAATGGCAAAATGGTAATACATTTCCCACTGGATTTCCAAACAATGAGTGGTTCTGTTTGGGCTGACCAGCTGGATGTGCCCTGGTACCTACCTACTGTGCTAATTTCAGGCTACATGCATATTAAAGACTGAAACAAAACATTTAAATGTCATTTTTTTAAAAATATGGCTATATGTGGTTAAATTAATTGCTGGTGAAAGCTATGGATTGGAAACCCTGAACACTGATGTCCTCTGTTAATCCCCACAGCAGCCGTAGCACAGGTAGAAAAAGCAACAGAGTCCTGTCCTGCTCCACCCATGTGCCTCAACCCTGATCTAAGTGGGGCCCACCTCTACAGGTCAGAGAAGTGTTAAATCTCCATATCTATTTAATCCTTGGCTTCTCTACTGAGACTGCCAAAAATGGAATCAATAAGCACTAAGTGCAGCAGGAGTGATGATGGTTGTTTGTTAGAGGTTTTTATATGGACACTTATCTAAAAGTGGGCTGAGACCATCAAATTCATTTAACATTGGCTCCCAAACAGTTTCACGGGGCACAGGACCGCCATCATCCTACATGGAAACCACAAATAATTGGAGGCCTAGGACCTGCTGCAGGGACAGGAAGCCTCTAAGTGTTGTGAGGGATGGACTAAAAGGCTGATATTTGTCTTTGGACATCTAAATATCATCCAAAGAATAGGCCCTCTGAATCCCAATACTATTTGAATCCAAATGTCATCCTATTTACCCATCCTTAATAGCAACCCCATCCACTTCTAACTTCACCTCTATTTTATTCTAGTTCTTAGTGCCTAATAGCTACTTTTCTTCAGTCCTCACTAAGCAGGGTAATGTCATCCTGTGGTTTAGCACTTAAGCTTCTAATAGTTATCAAGGGAAGGGTGACACAAAGCAGACTTCTGAGGGAGCATGTCCCAAGGCTATAATCAGAATATATTCAAATCAACTGGATGCAGTGATATTTACCCTAGAGAGCTCAAGAGGCCAGTGGAAGTACTATCAAAGACATAGTTAATGATTTTGAGAACAAAAAAGGCAGGTGAGCTCTCAGAGGCCAGGCAAAAAGCAAACATAACACCTGATCTTGCAGGCCTTGCTCCAGAAAACCTGCCCCTGAAATCAACAGGAAGTTTGCTCAAGTGAAGATGGCAGGATCACGCCAATTTTAAAGACGTGGGTAAAGACGTCGGGGAGTGTAGAGGAGCAAATTTAATTTCAATTCTTGGTAAGTTGTTAGAACAATGAATAAAGCAGTTACTTTGTAAGCACATACAGGAAAATATGGTGATAAACAGAGAGCAACAAATGTTTGCAAAAAACAAGTCATGCCACAGTTATGTAATATGTTAGGCTGGGATAGCTGGGTGCTCAGCTCCCATTGAAATTCAGTGGAAGTTGGGTGCCTTAACTCCCTTAGGCTGCTTGAAAATCCCAGCCTAACAGGATAGGTTTAGTGTACAAGGGGAATGCAGAGAACAAGGTGTATCCTGACATTAATGAGGCCTTTGATACTATGCCACATGACACACAAGAAAATTAGAAGAATATCGATAAGGTCAACCTACAATGTAGAGGCTGCTTTTTTAAAAAACAAAAATCAAATTTAGAATATTAATAGTTCAGTGCCAAGTTCAAAATATTCACCAGGGGCCACATTTACACTGGTATTTAGGTACCAAAGGATGCACCTAGTGGGATTTTCAAAAGTTAATTTAAGTCAGGATGATCCAGTGATTGAGGCATTAGCCTAGGACTTGAGAGACTGGGTTTACTTCCTGGATCTTCCCCAGGCTGACTGTGTGACTCTGGGCACTTACTCACTGTGTCATAGTTCCCCAACTGTAAAATGAGGATAACAGCACTTCCCTACTTCATAAGGGCATTGTGAGAATAAACATATTAAAAGTTGTTAAGTGCTCAGATATTCTGGGGAAAATCCCTCTGGGTGCCTATCTGCATCGTTAAGCACCGAAATACTTTTGAAAAACTAGCCCTAGGCGCTTGCAAGCATCCATTTTGGGTTCAGTACTAGTCTATATTTTTATTACTGATTTGGCAGGTGGAGTGGAGAATACAAGAATGACATGTACAGAGGACAGATTGTTGGGAAAGATCACAGACACTTGGGAAAATAACAAAAAATGCCCTGCATGAGCCTGATAAATTGGAGAAAGGAGTTGAAATCAATCATTTGATTAATAACTATGAGATCCAACAAAGATAAATGTAACATGTTTCAAGTAAGACAGATTAATAAAATGCAGAAATTGAAGCCGGAGGATAACTAGCTGAGGTAGCATGGAGAAGGAACAGGTATATTAAATATGAAGACTGTTTGAATGTGGCAGTGGAGAAAGCCCCTTTGCTTGAGATCTTTAAATCATGAGTGAAAATAGCCCTGGAGAATACAATCCTGCACTGGCAAAAGAATGGACTAACTAACCTAATAGGTCTATTGCCTCTCTAGCTTTCATAACATGTGCACAAAAGGAATATGCAATATTAGGAGTATTATGGGTAAAACAAGATAGCAAAAATAGTTACTGAACCTAATACCTATCTTCTGCACTAGTTCAGCCTTCTGCTGTGAGCTATGGTTAGTTTTGGCCACCACACAGCGAAAAGACGACAGACAAATTGGAGATAGTTCAGAGGAGAACAACAAGCTTGATAAGAGATCTGGAGGAGAGACAAGATAAGTGTCTTCAGATACAGAAAAGGATAATATAAAGAAGCCAAGAAACAATTATTCTCATTAGGCACCAAGAAGAGAATACAAAGTGATGGGTGTAAGTCTGCAGCAGAGAAAATTCAGGTTAAATATTTGGAGAAACTTGATAACCAAAAGGACAGTTGGGGCAACAGAACAAGCTTCTAGACAAGAATCAGCATCACTAGGGACACTCAAGGCTGGATTAGTCACCGGTCCATCAGGGATGATAGGAAGAATTAAACCAGTTCTGCCATTGTGAAGGGGATGGACTAAAAGGTCCACTTGGGATCCCAATCTCAAAGAGTCTGTGTACAAAGGATGCTATATAAAGTAAGCTGTCTTAATCAAAGTGCACTATAAAGAGAGGAAGAGCTACACAGAGATGAGAAGAAACAGTGAGACAGACTAGAGAGGGGAAATGCTTGACAAAGTTACATGCAGCAACTGCTTTTATAGAAGCAGAAAAGGGAAGCCCCACATGTGAAGATAGAGTAGAGGAAAAGAACAATGGAATTTAAAAGAAGATGCAAGTAAGTATATTTGCAGATTAGTTACAGTGAGGTGGGGGAAGGAGTAGAAGGAGGAAGAAGAGTAAGGGAATGTCTACATTGCTGCTGGAAGCGTGATTGCCAGCACGGATGAATAGACATATGCTAGCAATGCTTGAGCTAACACACTAAAAATAGCAGTGTAGCTGGGGGTAGCACAGGTAGCAGCTTGGGCTAGCCATCTGAGAACAAACCTAGCCCACGCCACTGCCCGTGCAGCCCCGAGCTACAGTGCTATTTTTAGTGTGTTGGCTCAAGCAGAGCTAACATAAGTCTGTCTACCCAGGCTGGAAAGCATGCTCTCAGCTGCAGTGTAGACCTGCCCTAAGTAGCGTCTAGATGACTTAGCACAGGTGGACCACTTCAGACAGATGGAAGAACATCAATTCCTCTAGTTCAGAAGCTAGAGATGTTCACATTTTTTTGTTCCAGAACTCATGCTATGAAACTCCATATAATGTTGATGAAGTTTTACCAGAGTGAAGATGTTTGATTTTCAAAGACAGCCAAATCATGGATAAGAACACAGCTGTGGTGAGACTAGTCTGGCTGGTGGATCCCACGGGGCAACATTTATGACCATATGTCATCAGTTGTCCTTTACTGTCATTTATACATTCATTCATTCACTCTGCCCTTCATTTGAAACTTGTACCCTGTTGTTCATCTGAAGCTGCTGTAGTAGGAGTTCCCCAGTCTTCCCCGTGTTTTGTTGGGTCTTCTTTCTAGCATGGTTTGGTACCCTGGCACCTTACCTGAGGCCATACATCCAGGCTATCTCTGGTCTATCTCCTAGTTATGTATTCAGGCTGTGTTTGTAAGCAGTAGTACAGCCCTCCCACATGGTCTCCTCTCAGTCCCATTCTCCAACCCCCTTTTCAAGGGTATCCGGTAAAGCTGGTCGAAAATGTTCAGATTGACCAGTTTTCCATCAGAAAATGCTGATACAATGAAATGGAAACTTTTCCCGGGAACATATCAATGTTATATTTTATGAGAAATTATCAAAACATTTTGTTTCAATTTTTATGTTATATTAGAATGTAATATAAAAAGTCAAAAAGTTTCAACCATTATAGAATGTTGTATAACAAGTCAGAATGAAATATTTCAATAAAATTGAAATAAGATTTTCATTTCACAAAAAATTCCACGTTTTTGACTTTTCATCTCGATTTGGAACAAAACCAAATTTTCCTGAGGGACGAAAATTCCATTTTTCAAGCGGTTCTAATTTCTGGACCAACCAACTGGACAAAATCCGCTCAGGTGGCACGTAACCAATTACCTATCCCCACTTGGTCAGGGCTGAGTTCCTTCTCTGGAGTAGCATTCCCTTCTTCCAGTGGAAGGAGGTCTGCCAGCAAGAAGTCAGAGGTGAAGAGGCTAACCCAGCCTCAGGGGTTAGCTCCTTCACAGCCATGCTGCTGACACATGGACAGGTAGCTTCTCACAGACCTTTATGTGAGTACTGACAACTGTTGACATATATTCTGTTTCCTATAAGTATAGTTTTATAAATGGGGAAGTATAGCTGGTCAAATTCCTCAAAGAATTTTCTGTGACTATATCCTTTAAATAAATAAATAATACTTCAATTCAGTTCTGTTTGTGCGCCTTTTGTGTTTGTTCACTTTCCACAAACATTCAAGCAAACAAATTTCCTGGCAGGCATGTTTGCAGAAACAGAAAATTTGGAGTGAAAATTAGAGAATATACAGGAAAAGCAAATTCTGGACTCATGAAGGCAATTATTCACACCAGTAATGTGATTCTAAGAGTAATGAGACAGGGAACAGAAACGATACTCTGTAACCTGCATGCTCCCATCTAAAACTAACCAATCTAGCTGTGAATTTGTACATTGACTATTGGGAATTAACTTCTCCCAAACAATCTACTGATCAAGATATAATTGTAGAAAATATTTGGCAAATAATTTTGAAGAAGAAATAATTTTTTAAAAATCTTAAACTGTTTGCTGACAATTCATTAACAGAAAAGGGGTCTAAATGTGTCAAATAAATTATTCACTACAAATTATTTATATAAGTTCTAATGGATATTAAAAGGGAGGGAGAAGATGACACACAAGAAAGATGGCACTATAGCTGGAGCAACCCTCTCTCCGGTCCCCCATAGTAATGTAAAACAGTTCTGTTACTTATAACAACCTTCTCTTAGCCATATACCTTGGTCCTCCCCTTCTGATCAGATGTTTCTTAAAAATGAAAGATTTCAGCCAAAGGGAGTCGGAAAGATTTATTTTTCAAAACCAAAAAGTAAATTTATGCTCTAAAATGTAAACCAGGAATTAGGAATGGGCAAAACTACATCAGTACAACATGCACCATAACCTTGGCTTCAGCTCAGATTTCTGTTGCCTGCTTTGATATCTTTGATGTGTCACATATTATCTGTGAATCACCTCTTTGCATGTCACTAAGGTGCCTGGGTGATCCTGCAGCTGAGCTAAATCATTTATACTCTCACTAGGGAAATGGCAGTGACCAGAAAAGAGTCACAATATGTTCAAAATGCCTATAATCCACAGAAGTGCCCTTGCATGTGGGGGCATTTCCAAGAAAGGAGATACAGACAATCCCACACACACATCCACTCTCACTGAAAGGCTCAGGATTTTAAACAGAAAATGTGTGTTGGACTTCTGGACAATCCTTAGATGGGGAAACTTCAACCCTCCAACGTAAAAACAGATCCTTAAATATAAACCTGCAGAGGTGCCCCCCATCCTTTCACCCTAAAGAGCTCCTCCTTCTGTGATCAGGTTATATTCATGTGCAAACATATTAAGAGACCATTCAAGGCTTTCCTTTCTCCCTCCATCCCTAGAGTCCCCACAGTATTTGCATTGCCAAAGCAAGACATTTGGAATGCCAGTCACAACACCATACAAGGGTCACCCAACCTCACCATGAAAGAGCATGGCTGGACTGTGGGGAATAAACCTTTCATGTATGTTCCAGATTTCTTCATTTTTTAAAAACTACAGATTCATAGATAACTATTGTGATTATTGGTCTTTTGGGGCTGAAGGAGTTGGGAGGTTGGGGGCAGAAAGGAGTGGGCGTACCAACTCATCCCAAACCCCACCAAAACCTTTTGGAGCTGTGAAGTGAAGATGGTCACCTCTCCTCCTGACTCTATTAGCTTTCAGAGAAACAAGGTGGGTGAGGTAATATCTATTATTGGACCAACTTCTCCAATAAAAGATATTACCTCACACACCTTGTCTCTCTAATATCCTGGAACCGACTCAACAGACAACAGCACTCTGTTAGCTTTGGTTAGTTAGTGGTGGTATTTGACAGCACAGATTCCCAATGAACACCCAATCTATTCTAGGCATTGAAGTGGGAGCTTCTCAGAAAGACAGGGGTTTGGCCCAGCATGTCACTCACTGAATAGGATGTATTGAAGTGAGAAAGAGTTGAAAAGAAGAAGAAAAAATGCCAATGGATAGATCCTAGCTGTAAAAAAAATTCATACTATGTCAAATTCTGGAGTTCTTCCTCACAGTCTGACACCCTTGCTCGTTTTGAGTAATGCCTTACTTCACATGCAGTCCCATTGGAACCCATCACAGAGTCAGCTACTACTCACAATAAGCCAGGGTACATCTACACAGCAAATTAAGGTATGACAGTAGTGTGGCTAGGCCCATCCATGCTAGCTTTCATCTAGCTAACTAGGGTAACAATAGTAGTGACAATACAGAAGCATGGACTTCAGCACTGGCTAGCCACCTGAGCTGCGTACCCAGGGTCCCTGGCAGGCAGCACTGGGGCAGCTAACCCACGCTGAAGCCTGTGCTATCACACATACACTACTGTTGGTACTTGAGCTAGCTAGATTAATGCCCGCATGGGTATACCTACCTGTGCTACAATCACACCTTCCTTTGGTGTGTACTTGTACCCTACAAGTGACAGAACTGGGCAGTTGGGTTTTAATCAGTGCTTACTGAGGCACAGCTCCCACTGATGTCCCTAAGAGCTCTGTCTGAGGAAGGGCTGAGAGAGTTAGGACTTTGAAAGAAAGGGACTCACCACAAAAATAAGTGAGATATACACAATGGTGAAGTACCTTTGTTGGAGATTTTTGAGTTAAGCTTTTGTTTGTAACTATCTGAAACAGAGAAAGAAATAGAGGGTGAATCTTACAAGGGTGGGGGAAGAGAGAGTTAAGGCAGAGAAGCCCCAAAGAGAGAGAGAGAGAGATTGACAGAGCATGAGAGGTGATTTCACTTTCTTTCTTTCATGCAAAAACCCCAACAGCAGCAAGTGAAAGACATGCAAGACAGAGAGCAGCAGGACTCTATGCTGGAAAGGAGAACATGAAGCCCTGATTACATTTGAGCTGGTTGGACCAGGCCAGAAGCAGAGTTGGTGGTCTGGGTGCTACTTACTGTCACAAACGTAAGGTTTGTCATGGTCATCCTGGGAGGCAGCATCGTTCCTTCTCCTACCACCTCCAGATCCCCGAGCCTACAATGAGAATAAGGATGTTAACGCCATTCCGGTGCCCCTCACAACTTTCAACTTGCCCTAACCAGTATAAACTATGGACTAAATGTATCTTTGACTTCAGTAGAGTTACATCATTGTAACCAGATTACTGGGACCCTGCCTTTTCCTAAAACACACTGTATATTTATTGAGCTTTCAATGTGGCAGAGCTTCCTTAGAATAGATATCCCTACCTGATTAGTCACAGCACTATAACGATTCCTGCCTCACTGCCACTGCATATTTCAGTCAAGTCACAGCAGGTGGTGTTCAAGTATTGAGCCTAATCAATGAATGAATGGGAGGGCATAAATCCATCTGTGGCTAGAAGTAACACTACTGTGAAATCAGCCTGAAAACAGGCTCATAATATTATGAGGAATAAGTATGATTCTTTCCTTTTAATATTTTTAAAATACAGCTTGTGCTGGTGAAAGGTGCTAGCCCAACAGCCCAGGAGACTGAGGTCCTTGGTTTATCCATAAAGTGCTGCCCTGCATACGTGCATCAGTGCGATCTGAGCACCAGGAATAAGAATGGAGTTCAGTGTTAATGCCATTCAATCTTCACCATTCTCAGCTGAGAATGCCAACTTGGGCACCAGTTACAATGGTGGCGGTTGTGATGTGGATATTGGGAAGTGAACCCAGCCCCCCAAATTATTTTATGTAGGCCAATGGATAGTCTTTAAGTGATACTAACTTTGGGCCTGATCTCTATTTGAACTAGTGATCTCAAGGGAGAAGGTTAACACAGCCTTTTCCTAATACTCTGAGCCATTGAGTCCCCAGGCAAAGGCAACACACCTCAATTGTTTCAGTCTTCCAAATAGATAAGTCCTTGGCTTCTACTTTCCCTCCTAGAGCTAACTGCTCTGAATCCCTTTGCTTTTTGTTTGAGAGAACATGAAATTGAAGCAGCATTAGCAGGTAGAACTGAAGATGATGCAGAGATGTAGAAAATAGTATTAGTGTCCCAAATACTAAAGGGCTCTATGGGCTAACCCTTGCATCTCCTCGATGTACACTGAACAGCACTCTAGTTAACTGAGCTGTATTCCATCATTGGTCTGAAGACAAGGCACGAGGGACAGTTTTACACTTACATATCATTGGGAGATGATGAAAAGAGGGGCTTACATAAACTGCACAGGTTAAAATGAACCCCATCCCATTGGGTTGCTCAGGTCTCCAGAACAAACCCAAGAAAGCCTCTTAACCACTTGGATGGAGTAGGAATAATCCTATCTTTATTGCAATCTTGGAGGAAAGGGACAAATTTGTGACTGGCTGGATGGGGTGGATGCTGTTAGGTATGATCAGTACAGTTTTGCCTCCTGCAAACAGAGTTCAAAGCAGGGCACTACATTCTGACCAGTGTGTGATCTCTTCGAGTGAGTCAAACGTAAATCAAATGAACTGCAGGGGTGCACAAACTCCTCATAGTAACTACAAACACAATCTTTAAGGAAGCTGATGTGCATGCAAGAGGCAAGTTTTGTAAGAATAAATTAAAGGATGTGTCTACCCTGAAAAGTGATTCTGTAAAAATTGCTTTATGCGATCCATGTTCATTGTCTCTCAGTGATTCAATATCCGTTTCAGTGCTCAGTTTACAAATAAAAGATTTTTTTCCCCCTGACTGCCAGCTCTGCAAACTCACCCGAGGCTCTGAGAGTAAGCTTGGGTTCCTTCCTTCTCTCAGCACAAGCCAAATCAGGCCCTTAGTGACACCTGTGCAACCCCATTTTCTTCTGTGGGTTAGCACAGGTGTAACTGATTGGACCTTAAACAATTCTGTTGATTGACAGACTAGAATCCAACCCCCAGGCTAGGGGCATTGGTTCTGTAGGGCTAAGAGGAATAAAAGAGCAGTAAAGACTTATTTTTGTCACTAGTTAGCAGTATAACTCTGAAGACACACAGGGAGCAGATCTGTGGAGTAAGGTGGCATCATTTTAATATAGTCACTTTTCAGAGTAGAATGGCAATTTAAGATCCATTGCTTAGCATTTCACAGCCAGCTGTTTCCCTTCTAACTGTTCTTTACAGAAATACAAGTGCAAAGCATTCATGATGCGACCACATATACTCTTTTTCATAAATCGAACATGGGGAGATTTTCAGATCAAGTCAGTGTCTTTCAATAGGGCGTGGCTCCTAAACCCCTTTGGCATTTTTGAAAATGCCCCCCCCCAGTAAGTACTTGAAGAGCACTTGTACTGTACATGTGCAGCTGCATTGCTTTTATATTTTTTAACAAATTTCATGTCCCAGCTCCTTGCACATTTTCTCCATCCAACAAAGATTTTAAAAACCTCTCTCTGTATGAATCCATCTCCTTGGCCTTCAGTCTTTTTACTAGCAATTCCATTATTTCAGACCTAGCCTTAGGGGGCCAGAAAACCAGGCAGTCACCCCAGGGGCACAAAACTGAATGCCACGTTCATGCTGTCAGGGCTTCAATCTGTTGGATTCAGTCATCCACAGCTGCCTTCATTCTCCTGCCGGCATGCAGCAGGGACTGGGATACTTGATGTATGAAGCCTGGAAGCCTCAACAGAGCAGATTTGAAGCAGCTTAATGGAGCCAAACAGAGAGAGTAGCCAGAGGGACAGATGTAGGGTCCAGAATTAAAAATAAAATCATGCTGTAGGAAAAGAAAGGGACACATAGAATTTGGAATGTTCAGAGCAATAATTCTGCTGCATTAATCCTGTGTCAATGCCTTCAGTCCTCATTTGTTCTCCAAATGCCAAGAGGTTTATGGGCCAAACTTTGCAGAATCTAGTTTTCTTCAGGATGTCCTCCCCTGTAGTCTACCATCCTTTAACAATACCCCATCCCTCCTTTCTAGGCAACAAAGTGCAGTCCTTTCTCGGGTTCAGCTTTCAAGTCTCCTCAATTTTGAGGATGCATGGAAATGAATGCCAGGAAATATAATTCTCCTTGCACAACCTGAATATCTTCTTCGCTATCCATTTGGTCCTTCACTTCCAATGACAGGCATGCCCAAATTCCGTGACAGGAAGTTTATTAGGAAAGGCCCATGTAGCTGAAGTATTAGTGACAGCTATAGTTAAGGTTGTATTAGTGTATCCATTCTAACCCCTGTTTTTGGTTACTAGTTCATATTTTCTGAAACTCACACTTTTCTGGCTCTGTTTAAGGCTAAATTTTAGAAAATATTAAAGAAAGATTCAGCCAAACTGTTCAGCCATTTTTGATAATGAAGAGAGTGAAAAAATACACTTTTCCAATTATTAAAAAAAAAATTTTTGATCTTTATTTAAATCGTCTTAGCACAAAAGTGAACAAGAGCAGGAAGCGGAAATAATGGAACAACAGAGGGTTTGCACAAGCACGTTATGAGTGAGGTTTCAAACAGCTCGTCTTATTTTTTTTTATTTTTTTTTTATCTGTTTTTTATCTCAAAATATCCACCAAGCACACCAAAAGGCATGTTCAGAGATTATGTGCCCTTGCAGTTCCCACTGCAGTCAATGACAGATGCAAGTGCCCAGCACCTCTGAGAATCATGTTCACTTTCATTTAGGGGGCTAGCTTTAGAGATCTACATTTGAAAATTTTGACTCCATGTTTTAAAATTGTGACCTTGTTACTTAGCTGACTTACTGCTGGATCTGTGAGAGGACATGATAGGAAACTACGAGGATGTTGTCTCCTGAGAGTGAAATCCTGCCCTATTTAAATTAAGGGGAATTTTGACATTGATTTCTATTGTGCAAGAATTTCACCCTTAGAGTGCTACTACAAACTTTCACTGCTGGCTTTATCTTTGAAGAACATAGAGAAATGTATTTAAATAGTTAAACAAAAAAACAGAAAATCAAAGATGACTTTGTTTTGGCTTATGGGACTGTAAATATTTTTTGCATTTACCTTTTTAGTAAGGAATGGCATTTCAAGGTCAGGGGATTGTAATAACAGGATAATAATAATCAACATTATTAGATTTTATTTTAAAAATAAAAATTCATCACTATAATAAATTTGCTCCATCTTCTAAGTCTCCCAACAGTCTTATTTCTTAGTAATAGGCAGAAATAAACTTAAAACATGTGAAAACATAAAAACCACTGACTGTGTCATTCCTCAATTTACCACATGGATATCACTTCAGCATATCTCTGTGTCTGTGTGTGTGTGTGTGTGTGTGTGTGTGAGTGAAAGAGAGAGAGAGAGAGAAACCAACTGAGAATATGAGACTAGGGGTTTGCTTCCCTTCTTTCCGCTCCCATAGATTCCCAACCTACCCGTCCTCTGGGCCTGTTCTTTCGTTTTGGAATATCTTCTTCTAATTCCTCTTCCTCATTCACTTCATCAGCATTTTCATCATTTTCCAAAACTCTCTATAGGGAAAAAATAAACAATCATTTTTAGAAGAAAAGACTATTGTTTGCTAGAAGACACACAAGGTCAATTATTATTTACAATTGAGATTGTGATAATGCCCAAAATGTGCTCTTCAAACACAAAGAGAGATACAGTCCCTGCCCAAAGAGATTTCAGAGGTGAAGACAGACAAAAATGGATACAACATGCAAACAAGAGGTCTAAATAGATTATTAAAATTACAAGTGTACTAATTCTCTAATGCCAGAATCATATCCAAGCATCCTCAATTCCTTCCAGTCAACACCCTCAAAAGTTAGAGCAGGGGTAGGCAACCTATGGCACATGTGCCAAAGGCGGCACACTAGCTGATTTTCAGTGGCACTCACACTGCCCGGGTCCTAGCCACCGGTCCGGGGGACTCTGCATTTTAATTTAATTTTAAATGAAGCTTCTTAAACATTTAAAAAACCTTATTTACTTTACATACAACAATAGTTTAGTTATATATTATAGACTTATAGAAAGAGACCTTCTAAAAACGTTAAAATGTATTACTGGCATGCAAAACCTTAAATTAGAGTGAATAAATGAAGACTAATTTGACACTTCTGAAAGGTTGCCGACCCCTGAGTTAGAGAGTTCCTCCCTCACCCACCCTCATTTTCTCAGGGAAATGGTTCCTGAGAAATACCAGTCTGAAGGCTGACATCCCAGGACCCTAGCAAGACACAGTCTATGGGGGTGTGAGTGGGGTCGTGGAGTTTCTCTTCTGAAATTAACTCTTAGAAGCTGTAAATCAACATTTCTTTCCCTAGTAGTCTACAATTTTTCCCATTTAGTGAAACATTCATTTTCTGCATTTCTAATGGCCCTTGAAATTAATATCCTTTTGGGGGACCAGTACCGTAAGTAGCTATACAGCTCTGGAAATAAGGGGTCCTGATCCTAAAAAGTGCTGAGCAAATGTAGTTCCCACTGAAGTCAATGGGAGTAGCAGTTGCTCATCACCTCGCAGAATTGTGCCTCGGATTTGTTAATTTTTACTGTTTTTGTGAATTCCATGCTTGGGGAAAGGTGTCCCATTTGGTAGCTCTGGAAGCATCCACAAAGCAGATATAGCACAGGCAGTGACAGTGCAAGCTTCCCCACAATACTGAGATGGAGCAAACTCCTGCTGAGGTGAAAGGATTATTCAATCTTCATAACCCACTCAGTCCTTAACATCTCTGCTAAGAGAGCAAACAAGGGTCCACCCAGCGTCAGTCATGATGTGGGTGCCTATTCTTTAGGAGCTGGTCTGAAACCCCTCGCTCCAGTCAGACAGGCCTCCACTAAGTCTTGAGATGGCAACATCATTCAGCCATGAAATGGATTCAAACCACTGAGTTAGAGGTGATGGAAAGGATTTGTAATCTGTTACCAAATTCTGACCTATCCAGTCTCCCAGATCATTATTAGTTAAAAGCTGCTACAGAGCCAGCAGAGGGAGAATAAGAGCAGAACACATTAGTTTTGAGCCTTGTGTACCTTAGGCATTGACTGCTGGGGGTGCTGGGAGAGAATACACAGAGAGATTTCACTGACAAGGGATTTAGAATCTGGCGGAACACCTGCACCACATTATTATAATCTTATCCATTTAAATTTTTGAGCCAAGATATTGGACAATATCTGTCACAGTTTCAGGGCTATTGCACCTTTATTCCCCCTCCCTGGTCCACCAAGGGCACCACTTCTAGGGTCCCGGCACCCAGCCATCACCTCTCTTGGGCAGAGACCTGCATCTCACTCACTCCCGTGTTGGCCACAGTTATATGTTACCACATAGCTCTTTCTAAGCAAGCACATTTATTCTTAAAGTGAAAGCATTACAGAGAAACATATTAAAAACAAAAGAACCTGCACGCATGCTAAAAAACCTACCAGAGATCACCCCCTAACTCTAACAAGGGCTCTGCTAGGTGTCAGTCCTTCAAAACCCACAACTGGGTTTTCCCCGTGGTTACAAGGTCATAATTGTATCAGATTCAGAACCAGAACCCAGGCAGAGCAGTTCAGCTGTTTCTTTATACAGCCTGGGCCTTTGCTCTCCAGTCTCCGAGACCAGGTAATTAGCAATCACCCTCTCTTCAGGGCATAGCTTCAAAAGACTGGGTTTTTGCATAACCAGAACTGGGGAATTGACCTTAAGCTCTCCCTAGGCATCCCCCAGGAAATCCACTTCACAGTTACTGTCCCAAAAGTCCTTTTTTTGCTTGCACATTTTCAGTACAGTCCTTTGAACTCCCAGGCCTCACAATAATACACAAACTTTGCATTTAATATAATGGACACCAAAGATACTTAAACTTAATTTAATAATGTCTCCCAAGGATATGCAAGAAATTGCTATATCTGTCATGGTGTCCCTTAAAAAAGTTTAAATAACTTGTAGAGTTTGGTGGGAAGTCTAATATTTGTAGGGTTTGGGATTTAAGTTTCTCTCTTTTTTAACACCTCAGGGGGCCATTTATGGGATCAAACTATTGTGAGTCCTGGTCTTCTCCCATAATTTTAGTTCCTGGAAGGAGGAAACATTAAGTGACTGCCATCACCACTTATAATTATTCTTTCAAAATTCACAGAGTTACATATATTGGTAGGGGCGACTTCATACTTTTAAAGTCCAGGGGACGCCTGAAGAATTTTTGTTCCTGAAGAGATAAATGCTATGTAAAAAAATTGGAAAACTACTTATAACATCTTCAATTTTCACAGTGCCTTTCAACTCCAGCAACTCCATTCTGCACCAGCAACACTACACAACAGTGTTAAGGAGGGATAGTGTAGCATACTTTCTCCAGTTGAAAATGCAGGGCAAATTTAAAGTAGGCAGACCAATTAACCGGATGTGAGCATGGCCAGGATGCCTGGTAATGCTTCTAATTCTTGTGGAAAATGCCAGGTCAACTTTTAATGACTGATCAAAGACTCTGGTTTAAGCCTACTCCAAAAGATGATGCCGTTTTCACCCCACTTGAGGCATTGGTTCAACAGTGATCTCACATAGGGCCAAATTTCAATTCATGTAACTAGCAGATGAACATCTGGCCCATAGTGACTGCACCTATTTAAGAGGGGCAATCCTTATTCTTTTTTTAGCAAAATATCTATTATTTTCCTACTCTGTCCTTCCAAAACACTCTTCCAATTCACCATATTTCAATGCAGGTAAGCAATGAGTCCCTGCTTTTCTCCCAATCCACATTAAGGGCTAGTGTGAAAGTTTACTCTCAGCCCATAGTTAAGGGCAGTTCCTAGCTGGGACCAAGGAGGGAATTATGATTCTGTCCACCCTCCCCCACCTGCATGGGAGGAGGAGGAGGAGCAGCCCCACAGAGACTGCTTCCTTCTGGACCTTCCCAAGCTAGACTAGCAGAATGTTTAGCCTACGCAGAGGAGTAAGAGGGAACCTTGCACATACACACACTCTATCCTCCCTTACACCTCTGCACGGGCACAAAGAACTAATGATGATCTTGTCCTCCAATTGTCCAACCATCCCTATCACCTGCAGAAAGTGAACTACGGTTAAAGTAATTGTTGTGCAGACTGAATCCAACAAAGCTGCACTTGCACAGGAAACAGCAGCCAGGAAAGCCTCTCACGTCAGCTCCGTGATGAAACCGGCATCCATAAGACAGGTCACAGCTCAGAGGGTACAGCTGAAGGCTCCTTGTACAGACACTTCTCTCCTCCCCACTTTGTAATGCAGTGATGCCAAGACTGCTGTCAATTCCGCTGTCTCTGAAGTCTCTTTCCTCAGGCTGACGCCGGGGATAACTTGGGAGCTCAGATTGCACAGCAGCATCCAAAGGCACTCATAAAGATGCTGCACCATGACTTCTTGTGACCTTGGAAGCTGCTGTAATAGAGTCTTTAGGGCTTTGAGTTTATTAGAATCAGAAAGGGGGAGGCAAAGGAGGCCTTTCACATAGACCTCATTGTGAACATGGAATGCTTCCCCTGTGGCAATTTTCCATCCCACAGAAAAGAAGATTCTCATTTAAAGGGATGTAAAACAGGTTAAAAATCAATACCTACATTTTGGATGCACCAAGGTGCAGAGCATCTGTCTTTTGAAAAATCAGGTCCCTTTATTGTGTCCCAAGCTGGGCACTCCAAAACTGAGGCTTACAAAATCGCAAGTCACTTTTGCAAATGTAGACATGTATATGTACAATGTTTCCTTACATGTGTCACTAGTAGCTCTAATCCTGCAGCCTTTACATAGGTGAAATTTCAGTGGGGCTGCTCGCGAGCATAAGGGCTGGCAGGACTGGACGCCAGAGCTATGCAGATTTGATGCTCATGATTTTCAGTTTTGATCTCTGTTGGGCCACATACTTGAGTTTTGCTTCAACTTTCAGGAACGAACCCCAACACTTGAATCTCAGCCAAAATCACCAAGTTTTGCCGGTTTCACGTGATTTACACTAGAAACCATAGATCGGTGTAAGTTAATTCAGAACGCTGCCTTCAGCTCATTCAAAATCTGCCTCTACTTCCCTGAAAGGTTTGCAAACCTCAACAAAACTGGCCAGAGTCAAAGATTTCATTTTGAACATTGCATACAACTCTTCCAGTAGTCCCTCAGATTAGCAGGATTTTAGCTATACCAGAGACCAGCAACTAGTTTTTACTTTTAATATTAGTAAAGGCAATCCTTATTATTTAATATTTAAAGGGATAATGGCAAGATACAAATAAAGTTTTCCCTGCCTGTGTTACTAATAATAACTGGGATTATTAAAGATGAAAGAATTTTAAAAAACATTTATGCTATTTGCTTTCAGACATTCTGTTTGGACAAAGAAACAGACTGACCAGTGCCACCTTTTTTTTTTTAAATCAGTAGCTATGGGCCCAATTTAAGATCAAAATCTGAACTCTCCCAAAGCTTGAGGCTGTTGAGATCCAGTTTATGGTTTGGACTCATCTCTCGCCACTAGTCAGTCGCCGTAGCTGATAATCTCACAAGTATAATGCTGCCATGTTTGGGTTGCAAGCCATCAAGAACTTGGCAGGCAGTACCAATTCTTGTGACACTTTTACTGGATAGTTATACAACATTCTGAATTTATTTTGAGCATCACAACATAGTGTCAGGGTTTCATGACATTCTGTGGCACACGGGTATGATATCACTATGCATTAATACAGCATTCTGACACAAAGACACAAATTGCAAAAGATACAAATGGTTTGGGTTTGGAGAATGAAAGGTAAAATCTTAAAGCCAGCCCTGCTGTCCCAGTACAGAGACATATGGTGCAGCCAACATAAATGCTCCTTTTTACCTGGATTTCCTGTATAGTGTCTTCCTCTTTAGTATCCACTTTTTTCTCAATCCCTTCCCCGCGCAGCAAGGCTTCCAGTGTGGTTCCCTCTGATGTGAACCCATCCTTCTTCAAAGGCAGATCAACTTCTGAGAAACAAAACAAAGAGATTAAGTCTATTGCCTGTGCACAACTGCACAGCGGAGGGAGCAAGAGGATAGGTAGCAGGTTGCCTGGCTCTTAACCCTATTCCCATCCTAAAGAAGAGGGAGAAGTACTTTAGTTAAACTCTAAACAGGAGATTCATTTCTAGCTTGCTGAAGCTCTGGAACCTTTTCAATTTGCTATGTTGGGTTGCAACAAAGGAAGGCTGGACATATTATCTTGTAGGGGAATAAAAACAAAAACCATTTTCTTTTACATGAACTCCCCATACTCCAAATGGGAAGAAAAGCCACATCGTTTTCTAGAGCTAAAAATATTAAGGTCCTCTCCCAAAAAACAGGAAATGTATATATATATTTGGCACAGTTCACGACACTCAGTTGTGTACAGGATCATTTTACATCAGGGGCCAAGAACCAGACATTCCAGGGGTAAGAAAGGGGGAAAAGAGAGATCGTACAGTGAGAGACTGCTGAGAATTAATAAAAATAATGAGGGGATGTGCAAGCAAATATTGATCCCCACTTTTCTTATTTAGGCCCAGAGTCTACAACCCTCGCATGGACTTCAATGGGACTACTTACATGAGTAAATATTACTTGGTGTAAGTAAGGATTGCAGAATCCGGCCCTTGTGAGGAGGACCCTAACTCTAGTTCTCCCACTGCCTGGAGCATGTGCCCCCATTAAAAAAACACGGGGATTAATGAGGAAGCTTGATGCAACATGGCACACAGATGAAAGAGCCGACAGTATGCTAGTTTTGGATGGCTATCACTGGATTGTGAAACAAGTACCGCAGTCAGGAAAATACAGCATGGGTGTTAAAATACATGCAGGGAAGAATTCCATCTCCTACTCCATTTACAAAGGAGTTTGACTAGCATAATCCCACTGTAGCCTCTTTTTATGGGGCACCCTCATTGCCACAGCCACCCTTCTCAAGCCTCCCTCCTTCTCTTCCAGGACAGGGTCCTCTTTCCAGGCGAATATGTTTGGGAAGGAACTAGGAACCACGGCTGATGTTTTACAAATCAGTATCTGCTGTCCTGGTTTCACTGCTGTGTCCCAGTCTTTCATCTCACTGTGTACCCCCTCATCTCATTGTTGTATCCACCTCCTATCTCTTGTCATATACTTAGACTGTAAGATCTTCAGAGCAGGGACTGTCTTTTTGTTATGTGTTGGCACAGTGCCTAGCACACTGAAATTGTGACCCCTAGGCACTACCACAAAACAAATAATGAATTATCATCATTTGGTGCAGAGGTGTGTAATTACTTCTAGGGGAACCATTTGCCCCTGGAGAATGGCAGCTGTCTGTCTGACAGGGACCCCAAAGCCATGAAAATATGTGGGGTTCCCTGAGCCAAAGTGGAGGATAAGGGATTTGCAAAGTACTCTCTCAAATTTATTGGAGAGAGGGGACATCAGCTAACTGCATGACCTACCCTCAACCAATGGACCACAGAATGTGGGTAGTAGCCATAGCAAAAACTATCCCACTCATTGAGAGGGAATCAGAGTACAAGCCAAGCAGAACCCCCAAACCTTGGCGGGGGGGGGGGGATTGTCCAGAGGAAACTTTCCCAGAATGACTCTCAGAATGGAAGCTGGAATACTGAGTTAACAACTTCTCATCAAAGGAAAGGCCAAGCTATTCTGTCGGGATTTCTCAGAATGGAGTTCTCAACCTGCTCCCACCACTGGACCACCTTCTACCAGATTTCACTGCTTATGATGCAGGTTCTCTCCTGTGATGCTTGAGGTGTAAAAAGAGGGAAACTGATCCCTTAAACTCACCTTTCATGGACCAACTGAATAAGGAAGAGGAGAGGGAGGGAGGGACCAGAAACTCATACAGGGAATTTCAAGCTGATCCCTTAAATGTGGGAGAGGGGGTCAGCTTGAAATTCCCTGTATGAGTTTCTGGTCCCTCCCTCCCTCTCCTCTTCCTTATTCAGTTGGTCCATGAAAGGTGAGTTAAATTTGGAGACTAAATTCAGATATTTCAGAGTGGAAGAGAGGGATTTTAGTCCTGATTCAAACGCAAACTTCAACACAGCCTTAACTATGGAGTCGCTCAAGCACCTCTATAATAACGTCTCCCTATGGTCTTGATTTGATTTCAATTTCTGTGCTGGGGTGCAAAAGGGCACTAGTATTGTTTTTGGGACCTCATAGGACTGAAAACTGCAGCTGGTCATCAGACATTTTGCAAGTGAAGGTGAAGCTTCAAGCAAACTCAAGGGCATCAGTAACACACATGTCTTCATGCTGACAAGCTACATCTGTCTCTGGCTTCTGATACACTCAGCAAACAAATGCATTAGAACAGGGAATGGGGGAGGGAGTTAAACAAAATCCATATTAAATCTTAAACCAAGAACACAAAGTAGGATCTGTATGTTACAGAGAAATTTAAAATTAAACCTAACATGGAAAATGCAGGGCTTTAACGGCAAGGAGGCCAGCTGCCTTCTAAAAACACACTTGTTTGCTGTGGTGCTGCTACTTGCTACTGCAACTAATACTCAGCCCTCCTACAGTACTTCCCATCTTAGGATCTCAGAGCACTTTTAAATTTTTAAACTTTCCATCCCCCTGCGAGGTAGGTATTATTACCCCCTTTACAAATGGGGAGACTGAAGCACAGAGAATTTAAATGACTTGTGTGAGAGCACGTAGGGAGGGAGCAGGAGATATGGAAAAAGAACCCAAGACACCTGACTCCCAGTCCTGTGCACTAACCACTATACCACTGCTTTCTCTCCTCTTTTAGTACTTTCCTAGCTTCACATTTCAGGGCCATCTTAGCAGTCAAACTGTTCGGTGACTCATGCATGGAGCACGTCGAGACAGAAAGCGGGAGTTGGTCCACACTGGGGACAGGGAGGTGGGGAGGAAATGAAGCCTCATATCATCCAACATTAACACCTTCATGATAAATGAGTTGACCTTAAAAAGAGCTCTGAAAGGAGCTCAGCTCAATCCTTCTGGAAGATGGATAGTCAGTATAACACAGCAGATGTACAGGGCCGGAGGGGGAGGGGGAGGCTACATAACAAGGATGAGGGAGAAACCTTTATAAAAGCACAGGTTGGACTGGGACTTCAACTGCAATTGAAGTAAAAATCTTAAGCAAATCCGCATGTTCCATAGAATCTCTATGGATAGAAATTTCATGCTCTAATAAGAATATAACATTAGGGATCTATTATCGACCACCTGACCAGGACGGTGATAGTGATGATGAAATGCTAAGGGAAATTAGAGAGGCTATCAAAATTAAGAACTCAATAATAGTGGGGGATTTCAATTATCCCCATATTGACTGGGAACATTTCACTTCAGGACGAAATGCAGAGATAAAATTTCTCGATACTTTAAATGACTGCTTCATGGAGCAGCTGGTACAGGAACCCACAAGGGGAGAGGCAACTCTAGATTTAGTCCTGAGTGGAGCGCAGGAGCTGGTCCAAGAGGTAACTATAACAGGACCGCTTGGAAATAGTGACCATAATACAATAGCATTCAACATCCCTGTGGTGGGAAGAACATCTCAACAGCCCAACACTGTGGCATTTAATTTCAAAAGGGGGAACTATGCAAAAATGAGGGGGTTAGTTAAACAGAAGTTAAAAAGTACAGTGACTAAAGTGAAATCCCTGCAAGCTGCATGGATGCTTTTTAAAGACACCATAATAGAGGCCCAACTTCAATGTATACCCCAAATTAAGAAACACAGTAAAAGAACTAAAAAAGAGCCACTGTGGCTTAACAACCATGTAAAAGAAGCAGTGAGAGATAAAAAGACTTCCTTTAAAAAGTGGAAGTCAAATCCTAGTGAGGCAAATAGAAAGGAGCATAAACGCTGCCAAATTAAGTGCAAGAATGTAATAAGAAAAGCCAAAGAGGAGTTTGAAGAACGGCTAGCCAAAAACTCCAAAGGTAATAACAAAATGTTTTTTAAGTACATCAGAAGCAGGAAGCCTGCTAAACAACCAGTGGGGCCCCTTGATGATCGAGATACAAAAGGAGCGCTTAAAGACGATAAAGTCATTGCGGAGAAACTAAATGGATTCTTTGCTTCAGTCTTCACGGCTGAGGATGTTAGGGAGATTCCCAAACCTGAGCTGGCTTTTGTAGGTGACAAATCTGAGGAACTGTCACGGATTGAAGTGTCACGAGAGGAGGTTTTGGAATTAATTGATAAACTTAACATTAACAAATCACCGGAACCAGATGGCATTCACCCAAGAGTTCTGAAAGAACTCAAATGTGAAGTTGCGGAACTGTTAACTAAAGGTTTGTAACCTGTCCTTTAAATCAGCTTCTGTACCCAATGACTGGAAGTTAGCTAATGTAACGCCAATATTTAAAAAGGGCTCTAGAGGTGATCCTGGCAATTACAGACCGGTAAGTCTAACGTCTGTACCGGGCAAATTAGTCGAAACATACTGGAAGTTAGCTAATGTAACGCCAATATTTAAAAAGGGCTCTAGAGGTGATCCTGGCAATTACAGACCGGTAAGTCTAACGTCTGTACCGGGCAAATTAGTCGAAACAATAGTTAAGAATAAAATTGTCCGACACATAGAAAAACATAAACTGTTGAGCAATAGCCAACATGGTTTCTGTAAAGGGAAATCGTGTCTTACTAATCTATTAGAATTCTTTGAAGGGGTCAACAAACATGTGGACAAGGGGGATCCAGTGGACATAGTGTACTTAGATTTCCAGAAAGCCTCTGACAAGGTCCCTCACCAAAAGGCTCTTATGTAAATTAAGCTGCCATGGGATAAAAGGGAAGGTCCTTTCATGGATTGAGAACTGGTTAAAAGACAGGGAACAAAGGGTAGGAATTAATGGTACATTCTCAGAATGGAGAGGGGTAACTAGTGGTGTTCCCCAAGGGTCAGTCCTCGGACCGATCCTATTCAACTTATTCATAAATGATCTGGAGAAAGGGGTAAACAGTGAGGTGGCAAAGTTTGCAGATGATACTAAACTGCTCAAGATAGTTAAATCCAAAGCAGACTGTGAAGAACTTCAAAAAGATCTCACAAAACTAAGTGATTGGGCAACAAAATGGCAAATGAAATTCAATGTGGATAAATGTAAAGTAATGCACATTGGAAAAAATAACCCCAACTATACATACAATATGATGGGGGCTAATTTAGCTACAACAAGTCAGGAAAAAGATCTTGGAGTCATCGTGGATAGTTCTCTGAAAATGTCCACGCAGTGTGCAGAGGCGGTCAAAAAAGCAAACAGGATGTTAGGAATCATTAAAAAGGGGATAGAGAATAAGACTGAGAATATATTATTGCCCTTATATAAATCAATGGTACGCCCACATCTCGAATACTGCGTACAGATGTGGTCTCCTCATCTCAAAAAAGATATACTGGCACTAGAAAAGGTTCAGAAAAGGGCAACTAAAATGATTAAGGGTTTGGAACGGGTCCCATATGAGGAGAGATTAAAGAGGCTAGGACTCTTCAGCTTGGAAAAGAGGAGACTAAGGGGGGATATGATAGAGGTATATAAAATCATGAGTGATGTGGAGAAAGTGGATAAGGAAAAGTTATTTACTTATTCCCATAATACAAGAACTAGGGGTCATCAAATGAAATTAATAGGCAGCAGGTTCAAAACAAATAAAAGGAAGTTCTTCTTCACGCAGTGCACAGTCAACTTGTGGAACTCCTTACCTGAGGAGGTTGTGAAGGCTAGGACTATAACAGAGTTTAAAAGAGAACTGGATAAATTCATGGTGGTTAAGTCCATTAATGGCTATTAGCCAGGATGGGTAAGGAATGGTGTCCCTAGCCTCTGTCTGTCAGAGGGTGGAGATGGATGGCAGGAGAGAGATCACTTGATCATTGCCTGTTAGGTTCACTCCCTCTGGGGCACCTGGCATTGGCCACTGTCGGTAGACAGGATACTGGGCTAGATGGACCTTTGGTCTGACCCGGTACGGCCTTTCTTATGTTCTTATGCTAATACCCCAGTTTTCCAGTCCCAACTTGGTTACCCAGCCTGTGTGGTTGCACTACAAGGTATATTTTACTGCGGTTGTGGTGGAAAGCCTAGAGCTGAAAGACGTGGCAAAATGCAGAGAATCACAAAAGAAAATTCCTTTCCTCATATCATTTTGTCCTTTCACACCCTTAAGAAAGTGTCCTATAGAGAATGTAATAGAAAGTGATCAGGCTTTTTGAACCCACCTAGATAATATAATAGAGAATTACAACACAGCTGCAGAATTCTGAAAGATGGTTCAAATCAGCCTGTAGAAAAGATCTTATTCTCTGTTAAATACTATCAGGTTTGTAGAATAATTTCTATTAAACCCTAATGGTTTCCTTCCTGTTAAATTCTACAGGACTTTTCAATAAAGGTTGTCAAACTGCAGTTTTTTTCCTGTAGCCCTACCCGAAGAGATACTGACAAGTAGATTTAGGCCCCAAATTTAGGTTTTGTGGGAAAAGTAAGGGCCTTACAAACACAGGAACTGAGATCCATCTAGTCCTGTATCCTTTCTCTGACAGTAGCCAGCACCAGATGCTTCAGAGGAAGGTGTAAGGACCCCACAGTAGGGAGATGTGGGATAATCTGCCCCCCACATCAGGTGTCATCCTGATCTCTAATAGTTAAGCCCTGAAATATGAAGTTTAATATCCCTTCCAAAATATTTGTTATCATGACAACTCTGGATATTCTTGTTATCCATATAAATGTCCAGTCCCTTTTTGAATCTAGTTAAGTTCTTGGCCTCAACACCCTCCAGTGACAGTGAGTTCCACAGTTTAATTACACCTGGTGTGAAAAATTATTTCCTTTTTATTGGTTTTAACTTTTCCACCTTTTATTTCATTGTATTATGAGATAGAGAGAACAAAAGCTCCCTATACCAGTCATTATTTTATATACTTCTATCACATCCCCTTTTTATTTACCTCCTTTCTGTGGTAAACAATCTTTCCAATTTCTCTTCATGTGAAAATTTTCCCATACCTCTTATTCTCATTGCTCTTCTCTGAACCCCCTCTCATTCTGCAATACCCTTTAGAGATGGATCAGTACTGCACACAGTAGTTCAGATCAGGCTGCACAGCTGATTTATGTAAAGGCGTGATAATAGTCTCTATATTATTCACCCTCATTCCTTATGCATCCTAACATCTTATTTGCTTTTTGACCACAGCTGCACACTGAGCAGAGGTCAGCTTTGAGCTGTCTACAATGATGTCCAGGTCCCTTTTCTGAGTTAATTTAGAACCCTATGAGGTGTACGAGTAGTTCAAATTTTCCCCTCTAATGCATTTTACTTGGCATTTATGGACACAGAATTGTATTTGTGATCATTTTGCCCATTCAACTAGCTTGTTTAGGTCCCTCTGAAGTTCCTCACAGGAATTGAAGAGGCTGGTCCACAACACCCCTTACATTCTTGGTTCGCTGCACAAGGAGAAGGGCGCAGGTGCAGCCCAACAGACACGTAGCAAATATCTTCGTGGAATACACACAGGGACCATCAACTGAAAGAGAACTTTATGTCATCTACAATTTTGCCACCTCACTACTGCATACTGCTGATATATTAAACAAGGCACCTAGTACAGAACCTTGAGGCACCCAGCTGGTAGCCTTTTGCCATGATGAAAGTTGACCATTTAATCCTACTCTTAGCTTTCTCCTTCCTAGATGGTTTTTGATTGGTGACAATACTTTGCCTCTCACCCCATAACTACTTAGCTTCTTTGGTTATGCAGGATCTTCTCAAAGGCCTTTTGGAAGTCTAAATAAGTTGTTGAGTCTCTTTCTGTATCCGCCCTAATTTCCCAGGGCCTGGGTGTCTCTACTTTACAACCTTGGTGGTTATAACTCTCATTAGGGACATTCCTGAGGTGGGGGTGCTTTATCAGCAGCAGAAAAATCTTTTTTTCAATTTTAGTGATGAACTCCCTGAGCTTCACCCAAGGCTGGTTTAATATGGGAGGGGAGGTGATCAGGTCTCAGGCCTACATCAACCTCTTCCCCTTTTTCCATTACTTTACTACTTCCAAGAGAGTAGAGAGACATGATTTTCCTTTGCAGTCACCATGCTGGTTAGATCCTATCATATCTTCCAAGTGTTGCATTATTCTATTTTTAATTATTGTTTCAACCAATTTGTCGAGTACAGATGTAACGCTTACTGGTCTGTAGTTCCCTAGATCAGCCTTCTATTGAATATAGGTAACAGTATTTGCTGCCCTCCAATCCTTTAGAGCAGTAGCTATTTTTAATTATCAGTTTGCTCCAACGCCTCTTCTTCTGACATCTCAGTCTCTGAGAGTACCTCAACTTTATTACCCCCCAAAGCTGCTACTAAAACTAATATGAATAAAAGTTTTCATGTTTTTAAAATAGAAATTTCAATACACTTTATATATAAATCTCCTCACCGTTGGGATTTCAAATGCAACAATACCTGGCTACTGCATGAGATACAGGAAGCAAACTTGACCAGTCTAGTTTCAATGTCAAAGCTAAATAAAATACAAAAATACGTGTATATTTTAAGTCTTTTTTCCGTTTTAATTAACTATGATATAACTGGTGATACAGGTAAACATTGCGCGCGCACGCACACACACACACACACACACACACACACACATTATAACTTAAATTACTGATTTTAACTCGACTGTGTCCCTTTCATAGTGATTAAATTAACATGGATATTTTTGTTTACTAGCTAAATGCAGCAACCTGTACAAGTATCAAGGTCCTTACACTTACACAGAATCTGAACAATCGTCCATGTCAACATCACTCCTGGGTCTGTTCGTTAGTGAACTTGCTACTTCCAAGAGAAGCACATTTTTATAGGTCCTACAAAATGGGAGGAGGGGTTAAAATATCATTTTTTATCAAAACAGCAGTACGTTCCACCCTTAAATACGCACAACTTAATTCACAATGAACTGGGGGCTAAACAATTTCACAGTGCCTACTCAAAACACAAATTAAAAACAACCTTCCCTTTTTCTAGACAATGTAATGTATTTGTTTCACAATGGATCATTTCCATCTCCACGGTAGCAGCTGCCACCGGAGCCATCATCTCTGTGCACTCATAAGCAGCTCCATTTCCAGGTCTAATTGGGAACAGAGATACTTATTGGGTGAGTTCCAGCATGATCCATCACGCCAGAGACAGCTACTGTGCGAACCAAAAGCAATCCAGCTTCCAAAAACCCTCTTAGACAAACAGTGACTATGCTACAGGGATTCTTGTGGTTTTTGGTGCTGTTTCTCTAAAACTTAAGAATCGCCAGAGGAAACTATATATTAAGAATCCAATAAGTGCTGTTTAACATAGATAAATCCAAAGACGTAGCCTTAATAGCCACAACCTCTTTAAAATTACACTGGTGGTCAAAAAAAGCCACCTAATTCACAGCAAACAGATCTACCACTGGGTGAATGCAGCCACTAAGCTCATTAACAGGATGTGGCAGGATGTGCCTGAAAGTGTAAGACAGTGGCTCAGTGAGCAATTAAATCCCATGTCACTTTAAAATAAAAATCTATCAGTGTCACAAGAGTGTGAAGCCTCAGCTCCTCTGCTGTTTCCCACCCCCAGCCTTTTATTTATCATGGCATATCGGGAACAGTGAAAGTCACAACGATTATAATGAAATATGCCATATAAAAACCAGATTAAGCCTGCTCTTCTTTTGGGAAATATGCAGAGAGAGAAGCTGTCTGTTAGCTGTCGAGTTTGCAAAAGATACCATCTTTTGGGATGGTGCTCCCTGCCAGCAGACAGAGTGCCCCAGGGGAAATGGTGGTGAAAAACCCAGACAAGCAGCATCCATCCATCCATCATATGCTCATCTCCAAGGCACAAATATAGCATTAGCGTGCAAGGGGGCGGGGGAATACTTTAAGAAGAAATAGAATACAATGCTCTTGCTTGAGTGCTGGATTTTGTAGCTGTTTTGGGCAAAACAAGTGAATACAGCATCTTTTGTTAGCTTGTTTGTTTTTTATATTTGTGGTCAGTTTAGTGATTTTCTTATTGTTCTTGAATTGGATGGATTCACAGCAGTGAGTAGAATTAGGTATACTGAGGGACAGCAGGTGCTCTGCAAGCTTCCTTCTACACACTTCTACCAATGCAACTCAATCCTGATCTCTAGCAGCTCTCTCCTATTCCAGATCTGGACCTTCACACAGCTCTGCCATTGCACAGCCACAATCCCTGTCATTCCAGCTCTGGGTGCCCAAACAGCATTGCCATTGTGCTTCAATCCTGACCCTCAGTACCCTCTGCTATTCCAACCCTACCCTCTACCTGCTTTCCATTCTGTCAATGCATCTCACTCCTGACCTGTAATCCCCTTCTATTCCAGTCCTGGGATCTACACCCAGTTCTGATCATTCCCTGCCACCCGGCTCCATGACACCTCCTGCTAACCCAGTCCTGGGCCTCTCCGGAACAGAAACTGCCAATAGTGCTGAACTGTGCAGTGGGCTAGTAATGCAAACAAATATCTTCTGGGGACTAGTTTGAAACCACCACATTCATTTCACTTTTGATCTGAGACAGACTGGGAGAAGCCAGGTCTCTAGTGGAAGTGAAAGGCTACTGCATTAAGTCATTGTTGTTCCCTCCTTGCCCAAATGTCTTCACATCTAAGGATGATTTTCCTTACTGGCAATGTAAAAGGGGACTGCGTGTAAGAATCGGGTCCTAAATCACCATTAGGGAATGGCAAACCTGTCCTTGAACTAATCCTACTGGAAAGTTTGAAGATGTTTGGGAAGCAATGTCTGTCTATTATCTCCCTCTCGCAACACATCGCCCTGGGTGGGGTGAATGGATTGGTGGATTTTCCTCCCTCACATAAAGGCCCTCTTCAGGGGGCAAACTGGGGCTGTACTCCACCCCGTAGGATGCTGCAGTTTAAGGATCAGTGGGGCCCACCGATCCCTAAAATGGGCCTCACTAAACAGTCTTTCTACATGTAAAGGCCCACTGGGGCTTTCCTTCAATTTATGCCCCAGAAAGCACTGGTGGATTGGAAAATCCCAGTGCTTCATCCCTTCCTTTCCTGCAAAAAGTACTAGGCTTGTGGGGAGAGAGAGTGAGAGAGAGCAAGCAAGGATGTGTGTGTGCTATGGGATTGTGCAATTCCATGGGACACTCTGGGTAAAATTGCAGGAAAACCCCAGGATGCCTTTGAATGTTCAGACAGTTCCCCAGGGCCCAAGGGAAGGATCCCTGGATGCCACTAGCACCTACCTAATTGTACACCACATGAGGTTACCAACAAAGGGGGAGAGAAATAGGGTTGCAGGACTGGTAGCAGTCCTCAGAACATGGTTAAGCATTGTAAAATTTGCCCATTACTAATCTGTATGTTTTACAAGCAGCATATGGTGGACTAGTCTCTAATAGACATCACAGTAAAAAAATAGCCCTCCCGTTGATTGTGTCGCAGAAGTAATTTACACGTTTATTTCTCTGCACAAATATAAATCAATGTCACATATAACACATTGTACCTGCTTTTCAAAGACTTCAAATTTACACTACCTGGCTAAATTCTGAAGCAGATAACTTCCCCCAGGGCATCAAATCCTAAAGTAATCTCTCCCTCTATTCTCCCCTCCAAAACCATTGTTCTAATTTTGCAGTCTATGCCGTTCATTCTCTCTCTTTAAATAGCATCCTATACAAGTTTAAAACAAGACGTAATGCAACTCACCCTTTCGCAGCAGCAGCTCATGTAACAATTATAGTATAGTATTTGAGGAAAGAGATTGCATAATCCCTACATGTAACAGCAGGCAGTAATTCAGGTAGTACGGTGCAGTGGAGCTAGGTGTGATCTAGACATCTGAGCAGTAGACAAGGAATCAGGAGCTGCTAAGTTCTAGTCCTGGCTCTGGTGTCAATGCTCTCCATAGCCTTGAGCTAGTTACAGCTTCTCCACCTCAGCTTCCCCATCTATTAAATGGGAATATAATTACATACCTTCTCAGGGAAGGGTGGGATGTGCTAAGTGTTATTACAGTTTGCTAAAAAAATGTAAATTTTAGATTCTCCTAGGGCAATTTGTGGGATCTTGTGAGATTTTGCAGGACTGCTATAATATCCCATAGGACACCCTAGAGAGCTTGTAGTGAGAATTCCCCACATTTTAGTCAGGATGCTTAATAAGCAAACTGCATCACAGTGTTGCAATTGTTGCTAGACCAATTGCTTTAAGAAAGTTTAATTGACATACTCTGGAGCAGGGGTCGGCAACGTTCGGCACGCGGCTCGCCAGGGTAAGCACCCTGGCGGGCCGGGCCAGTTTTATTTACCTGCTGACGTGGCAGGTTCGGCCAATCGCGGCCCCCACTGGCCGCGGTTCGCCGTCCCGGGCCAATGGGGGCGGCGAGAAGCCGCGGCCAGCACATCGCTCGCCCGCGCCGCTTCTTGCCGCCCCCATTGGGCCGGGGCCGCGATCGGCCGAACCTGCCGCGTCAGCAGGTAAATAAAACTGGCCCGGCCCGCCAGCGTGCTTACCCTGGCGAGCCGCGTGCCGAACGTTGCCGACCCCTGCTCTAGAGGGAAGAAAGGTTGTCAAGAGGAATTTCAAATGGGACAGGGAATTGAGCATCTTGGGTGCTGTCTCCAGTCCTGCCACTAATTTGCTGTGTGATCTTGGGCAAGTCACTTACCCTCTGCCTGCTGTATCATGGAGATAATCCTTACCTACCTCACAGGGTGTGGTGAGGCTTGTTTAGTGCTTGCAAAGCACTCAGATACTCAAATAAGAGTGCCTATAAAGTGTAAAGTACTATTATAGCTGCTTGCAAAGGTTTAAACCATTTTTCCAGTGAAGAAAAAGAAAGTGCAAAACTTAGTGGACTTTATTTGCACACATAGCAGATTTTAATAGCCAACTGATAAACCTCTAAGAATGAGGATACTTACCCACATTGGTAAAGGCCATCAGACAGATAGAGATATGTAATTGCTACGTATTATTACAAAGAGGCAAGCTTGTAATGCAAACATTGACACTTTCCTCCAGAGGTGCCAATAAGTATCTTTCTGGCATTGGGACAAAGCACAACAAATGCATCCACGGCTCTGCCGCCACATGAAGATGAAAAACTCCAACAGCCCCAGAAAGATTGTAGATTATACCAAAATGGGTAAAACAGGAAGATTAATGGCAGCAGAGAAAATGCAGATGGTGAAAGGGAGCCTGCAGGTTTAGCAAGACTGTGCATCAAGGGGGAGGAGGAGCAAGAAGCAGCAAAGGGGAAACAAGGTGACATTCAAAGGCGGCAGAATGCCTTCCAAAAGGCCAGCCAGAGGGCAGCTGTGGACACAGATGGGCCATCTGGGGTAGGCAGGCTCATGCTAACATGGCAATAATTACTTCTTAAAAATTGGCAGGGAGGTGAGAGGGCCAGAAGCAGATAAAAGTGGTTTGTTCCACAGGCAGATAACAGAGTAAAAAGGATGGCAAATAGGAAGACAAGGATACAGAGTGAGCACATCTATTTTTAAAAGAATGTACGAATGAGAGAGACTGAGAGACCCCACCAGGAGCCCACTGTACGGAAGTTTCCATGGTCACCTGGTACATTGGGCCAACACCACAAATAGATTCTTTCCCCATGCTAATATTTTCCCCCAAGGCTTTATTATTGAGGTTTTGGGAAAAGAGCTCAGAATGAAAGAAACAAAAGGGTTTTAGACAGTAAATAGTAAAAAAGCCCAGCTCAGACTGTAACCCTGCCCTCCAACACCACGACATGGAGTTCTGACTGCTCAGAGACTCCTCTGATTTTACAGAGTTCCCTGGCTTTCTTCTCATTGCCTGAATGGGCCTTCAGCTTCCAGCATGCTCTATTGCTCCATCCTGTGCATCTCTGGAAGAGATGTACCAGGTTTTATAACTGTTTGCTTGCTGGTAGAGAACTGGAAAAGCAAGGCCTCCCTTACCCCACTCTGACATAAGAGTGGCTTAAACAGGCTCCGGTGGCTTTCTCCTCTCCTATTCCAGGATAGCAACCTTTCTCCACATCATTACCTGAGTTCATCCTTCGGGTAAGAATGAACCTTTTTACAATCCACTTCCTGGTTTCTATCTGAAACCAGATGGATAGCACTGGGGAAATGAGGAGCTATGACCCACCCTTCCCTCTGAGCTCCAGGCTCAGAGCCCCTAACAAATACACAAGAAGAAATAACCCAGTCAATTGAAAGGTGCTGACTTTTCTTCCCCAAGAGCTCTTTTCTTATTCCCAGTGACAATTTTCTCTGTCACAATAGCACTTTATAATACACCTAGAGCGTCGATAAAAATGCAGCTACCTCCAAGGGTGAGAGGCCAGCAGATGGCCACACTACATAATATAACAGTTTGGGGAAGGCAAAATATTGGCTAAAGACACCAAGATAAAATTCCTACTCTTTAAACATTCCCTGGAATCTTCAATGTCCATATAGAGCAGATAGCAGCTCAGTACTTTAGATCTTTTCTGAAAGACCTTCTCGCATTAAATTGCACTGAACCCAAACGAAAATATGAAGGGCTGAGTTGCCCCGACAGGGTTTGAATGTATGTTTCTCCAGGGAATCTGACTCAAACCTGATGTTTAGATCATTAGGACCAACCCAGAAAATTAAAAAGTAAATGTATTCATCTATTTATTAAATGTATCAATCAAACATCACTTTGGTCCGCACATAATGTGTTTAAATTCACCAATGTCAGGTCTAAATGGACTCCTGCAAAATAAGTCAAACGTGTAGTCATCCCTTATCCTCCGCCCCTACATACACACCCTGAGGCAAAAGTCAGAGAGAAAAATAGACAATCCTATTACACTGTGCCCTGAAGGTCAATAGACTCTGTCTCTGTCAATCCAACAGGATAGTGAATTCAGGAGTCCTAGACATCCCTCCAAGCCCTTCCAGCAGCCTTTAGACCATCAAATCTAGGAACTGTTAGCAAAAGTGTCCGAGCTGATGGCAAATGTTGCAACAGCAAATAAAGTGTAAGGTAGTCTCTTAGGTAGCCATACCATTTGGCTGTATCTAGTACTACTATAATAGACCAGGACTGGAGCGAGTAGATGCAATGCATACTTGAAAATACTAGATGGGGTGGAGGAAGGAGGCTTAAGGAAGAAGTGGGGGAGGGAATAAGATGAAATAGCAGCAAGCTTGTGTAATCATGCCCTTGCATATTCAAGCCAAAGTACAACAGGCTTGCTTTGAAAATTGCAACAAAATGTATGAGACCTGGATGTTTGTTAGCCTGCATTATATCCTCTGTCTCTCTCTTACACCTCCCCCTCATCTAGCAGAGAGGAACTAAACTGCAGGAAGGTGTGGTAAAGCCCTAGACCCTAATAATGTCTGTCCTCTGCCTCCACTTCACCTTACCGAAAAAGGCAAGGAGGATGGATGAAAGTGGGGGAAGGGAGAGGACTACATCCAAGGGGAAAAGAAAGTGAAATACAAGAAGCTAAGAGTTGTGATCCTCCTGTATTACCTTTCATTCGACTAATGATGAGCAAAAGGAGCTTCTGGGCTGGGCTGCAAGATTGATGGCTGCAGGCAGACTCCACAGTGAAGAGACAAATGACTGGTCATTCCCCTCTGATGCACAGAGACACATGCATCCTCGCAGCCATACCAAACCCTGTCATACTCCTTTTAAAAAAGGAGAGATAAACACTGGCAGATGGAGGCACCTGGTGTCCTTTTCCCACAGAAGGACACAGTTCCAGGAGAAGCCCTGTCCATTCCCGAACATCTGGCTGTGGGATTTGCTAGCTTCTCTCCCTCCCAGAACAATCATCCATCTCTGGAACTCAGTGCAGGTCAGGGGAAGCTGAAGAGAATGGTGTGACAAGCTCATCAATCTACACATGCATGTTTAGTTATTTAGCTTTCTTTAAGCTGTTCCTAAATTGCTACCAGTAGGAAAAAGTGAGTGGTGGAAAGGGCCCAGTGGACTGGAGTAAGTCTTATGACTGTTAAAATATTGTCCATGTACTAAAGCAGTAGGAAACTAATTAAGATTCAGGATTGAAAAGTGGTTCCATCTGTAGCATTTGCTAAGTTCAGGTGTATTTGGGGTATCATTGCTAGCAGGAAGGGTGATTTATTTTGCTCATTTGGATATCAAAAGAAAGCCCCACAAAAGTATATTCAGTTCATAGATTTATAATGCTCTACTCCAGAACCTCGGAGTGGAGCCACTACTCCTCCAGATCGAGAGGAGCCAGTTGAGGTGGTTCAGGCACCTGGTAAGGATGCCCACTGGGAGGCTTCCTTTGGAACTCTACCGGGCACGTCCCACTGGAAGGAGGCCCCGAGGCCAGCCCAGGACATGCTGAAGAGATTATATCTCCCAGCTGGCCTAGGAATGCTGGGGAATCCCTCAGGAGGAACTTGTTGCAGAGGAAAGGGAGGTCTGCTCCTCCCTACTCTCCATGCTGGCCCCACAACCCTCATCAAGAAAAGCAGCATAAAGAGAAAAGAAGACATAAGAAAGAAGAAGCTATTTATAATGCCATCCCCAGTTATAGCAGCTTCAGAGGATACTCAATCTTGATTCTTGCCCCATTCAATTAATAGTGTGTTTGCTAATACTGTCCTGGTCTATAGCATCACTCACAGTTACAGCACTGCTGTTTTCAGTTTTACAGCTGTGCTGCTACCTCACTTCAGCAATGCACATTACGTGGCAGATGCATCAGTAGCATCATTCACAAATGTCACATCACTCTTTACATTCCTAGCTACTAGGAACTTACTTTTATCATCATGTACCAAGTATCTCTACCGGATCACTCATGGATATAGCATCACTGAAGTCAAGAGAAGCTACAGATACTCAGCACCTCTAAAAATCAAGCCACCTCCCGTCTAAGTGTGGGTTTAGATGCCTGACAGTATGACCCACATTTGTGAACACTGGCTTTTCTTCCAATAACACAAGTTGGTTGGTTGTTGGTCTTTTTAAAGGTCTTCTCAGTAGATCCATAGGTCCTACACAGGGTATTCATTATTATTATATGTGTTTCTAAGGCATCCATCCCAGTAGCATCTAGGTGCCTATACCTATATTTAGAAGTCATTCATTTCCCTCAAGGAGGAGGAGTAAAGTTTCCATCCCTACCCACCCCATTAAAGGCCAGACCCTTAGATGATATAATGGATGCAGCTCTATTGGCTGGAGTGACATCCATTTACACCAATTTAGGATCTGGCCCTAAATTATCAACTTCATTTAAGAGGAATCAAATCTAGTGCATTATAAGAGTGATATCTGGGTCTGGGAGGTGACATTTAAAAGAAACCACACACATGCCTTCTCCCTCCCAATGCACAGTACACACCTGCCCTCATTCCCCCAAGGAGATTATTAATGGCAATGTGCTCAGAGGCAAACACTGGTGGTGTCTGAAATCTGACGCATAAAATACTTGTATTTATTATGCATTTAAATGCAAAATGCAGGGAATATTGAAATGAATTGTAATCCAGTAAAAAAATATTTAATATCCATCAGGTACAAGATGATTATGAGGCTGTAAAATGTTGACCCCAGAGAATGAGAATGACAGATTAAAAATGTCCACTGAAGAAGGGGGGGGACGGATGGTGGAGAGAAAATTATCACCCAGTTCTCACTGAGCTCAGCAACTATGTCAAGCTTGGCTTGTAACATTTTGAACTGGACGTTAATGTTAACATTTATTGTTTATTCCTTTATATTATGCATTGGAAAAAATAATCCACTATAAATGTTATAGTATTTCAAGCTACAGAACAACTTCATTTGCCATATACCAAGAAGTTAATAAAACTGAATACATGAAATTGCCATATTATTGAACAAAATGACATTCCGCAATCTCTTTCTTATTCTTTTAAGAATTTCTTTATTAAAAGTGAGTATACAAGGAGTAGTACATGGATTCCTGGTCTAGTAGTCCTTCAGTTTTAGAGGGTTCAGTACAAAATGCTACAAAATGCTGAGTACTCATACTCTGACCCAGCAATTCCATTGATTTCAACAGGACTATTCACATTCGTTATGTTACTTATGTGCTTCAGTGCTTTGGTGGGTTGGGGCCAGAGTGATCAGCACCTTGCAGGATCGAGCCCTAAGGTTTTGATCCTGCACATACTTTTGCATGCACTGAACACCAGGGATTACTCACATGCCTAAAGATACTCACATGTATAAATGTTTGCAGGATTGGAGCCACAGGGCTCAATCCTCCAGACCTTACTGCCAGTCATAGGGCACCATTCTCCACTGCTTTGCACCTTGAGTAGTTATTTACACCGGTGTCAAGTGGGGGGTACCACACTGCCAGATCAGACTGGGAGGGCTTAATTTCATTTACAAAAAGTCCCCTTTAAAGGCACCTTAAAGAGAGTGTAAACAACAGTTAGAGCCACTTTAAGGCCCCTTTAACACTGCCAGAATGGTATGAAGTGGCCTTCCTGCAACTGAAAATCAGGCCCAGAGCATTTTACAAGCAATTTGCAAAAACGTAAATGAGTACACAAGGTGCAGAGCAGTGGAGAGCCAGGCCCGTACTGCTTACTACCATGAGCAACTCCATTGTCTTCCAATGGGACTCTTCATGGTAGTAAGCACTGGGCACAGCAGTGTTGGCAGGACTTAGCCCAGAGGCAGAACAACGAAAAGAGAAGTTTATTTTAGACCATTTTATTTAGCCGAAATTCCAAATTATTTTGAAGCCTGGTTATTCTCTCTCAGCTGTTTATTGGTAGTGAACTGTGAAACTGCTGGGGCCAAACAGTCCTCAAAATTACACTGATGTAAATAAGGAATAATTATTAAAGTCAATGGCGTCACACCAGTGTAAGAGTAGCATGAGAGAAGAACCAGGCTCCTGTACTGTCAGGACGTTTTCTGACTTCAAGTGTCATGTGAGGCAGAAGTTGCTCAAGAGAACAAACTTTGAGAGGTAGATGAATCTTCTTCAGCAGGGCGAGCATGTATCACTCATCTCATGTGACACTCAGGCATTTGGCAGCCCTGACACACCTCCTTGCTGGGATGTCCTACATCCAGAAGAGTAACAGGCATTCCTCTACACTTAAAGCTTTTGAGGGTGTACCAATGTTGGCTGGGGGAGAATTCTTTTAAGACATTTTTACACAGGCTAAAGCCCTAGCGCAGATGCAGGTACGTGCTTTTGCTGGTTTGGTTATTTTGTTTGGGAGATCCAGAATAAGCTATAATGGCAAAAGCACTGAGTTCTTCGCTGGCATAAGCTGCATCTACACTAGGAGGGTTTTCTAGTTATAGGCAAACCTTTCCTAATGTAGACTAGGCTTCTGGAGTTGCTCCTCCCCTTTGCTAAGAAGCACTGAAGTACCTCTCAAATGGCCTAATTTCAAGGGATTCCCCTATTTTAGTCCTCAGGTTACCTACATTCCACACATATTTGGTATCCCCCCTCCTTTTTTTTTTAATTGAAAATTACTTACATCAGAAATAAATAATTGTGAAAGTAACATTATGGAAAAAGTTATTTCCTGTACACTAAAGGAATGAATCCCCACCATTTTACACTGCCAGAAGGAATAATTCATCTCTCTCATTCTGAATGTGTGCTGGAACTAGAGGTGCTGCCGCACCCCCTGGCCTGAAATAGTAATAACAAACACCAACACAGTTTCCATGGTTTCCATCAGCAGCACCCCCACTATAAAAATTGTTCCAGCACCCCTGAGTCTGCGTCACACACTGCATCCCACATTTGAGCCTTGGGAGGTTAAGAGGTATGTGCTGAGGCACCTTCTCTGCAATATGCCAGGCAGCTTCTCTGCTTCCTGCTGGATCTCAGCCAGATAAGCTGCAGGCAGCGGGAAACAAGAGGAGGAGGAGGACTTAAGGAAGTAGGGAGAATGCACAGGCAAGGTCCAACCTCAGTTAACACACACACCCACACCTACACCAGCTATCCCAGGCACCTGCTACCACACCCAGCTGCCTTAGGCACTCCAGGCCAGCTCCCAAAGAATTGCTCAGCACTTTGCAGGATCAAGCTCTACATGGCAAAGGGTTCTGCAGAAGCCATTATTAGCTTCACCAGTGCCATTCATTCCTTCAATTTAATAATCTTCTCAGTTAACCTCTCTGTAATGAGAGCGACGCATGGGAGTGCTTACAAGAAACTGAACTTTCATTTTCTGTCACCAGTCACAGGACCTAGGTCACAGTTCCAAAGTTAATAGACTTGGCAGAGAACATGGGTCAGTAGCTACGGACCCTTTATTTAAAATGTAAAGAAGCACGGGGCAGATTCCTACCTGACCTCTACAGATCAATGTGCTCTCACTGCTTTGCTCTGCTCCAGTGACACAAAGCAGTTGGAGTGTCCCATGGAACTGGCTTTATGGCTTTATTCAGCTACGCAAGAGAAAACGTGAAAGATGTAAATTTTTAAAACCTGGGAAATAAATAATAATTTTTAAAAATCTGGGAAATTCCAGAAACAGAAAAGTTATATCCAAATCTAATTCAAGTTACTGTGCGGAAACAATGTACATATCTGACACACCATTAACAAAATAAAAACACTTAACAGCAAGGAAACTCCTAGTTAAGGACATCACAAATCTCACACCAGCCACATTAAAAAAAACCAATCAACAACAAACAAATTAGCCAAGAGTTGTTGTTTTTTAAAAACGGTGATTAAGTTTGGATGCTTCCGTTTTTGGAGACCCAACTTGAGAGACCCTACGGGTGCTAAAATTCTGTTCACTCATCTTCTGAAAAATCAAGCTCCTTTCAAGCGTCTGAAGCTGGGCAGATCATTGTTACCAGATATAACAGAGTCATCCATATTTCAGCACAACACAACTTTCACTCTCATTCAAGATGAATAGTATCTTTCCAGCAATCTCCAAATAGTAAATAAAACAAAAAACCCTTTGGAAACAGAAATGTAAAAATTAGATATGTTCAAATTAATGGCAGTTTCTCACACAGTACTTTTTTGTTCTGATTTCCAGGTTTTGCAGTTTTTTCTTTTAACAACTTTCAAATTTGCTTTTGTGTAGCTCAAGGAAGACACAATTGTTTTATATTTAAAAAAGTATGTGTCATTCATTTGAGGCCCATAAACACATAATTGTGCGTGCAAAAATGCAGGGTCAGCTACGTGCTTCAATTGCACACTCTGATCTGGCAAACATGTAAATACCTGCTTTACTTTAGTCATGCAAATCATCTAATTGAAGCCAAAGGACTGCTCATCTGCTTACAGTTAAGAATGTGCTTAAGCATTTGCAGCATCAGGGCCACTGGATAACATTTTCAAAAAACAACCTAAAATGTTTAGGAGCCTAAGTCCTATTTGAAAAATCAATAGGACTTAGGCTCCTGAGTGCTTACCTCACTTTTGATAATGGGACTTGGAGTGCTTGGGAAAATTTTACCCCAAACTACCACGGTTTTGCACACATTTTGTACCTGGTCTAGATTTTCTAGGAATGGTGTCTCAGGGAAAGGCCTAGATGGCCCAGAAAGGTACAGAATTAACATTTCCCATGTCCTGATTATTTGCTACTTTTGCATTGGCCTGATCCACAGCACACTGCAGTTAGCGCGTGTCTGACTTCAATTGGCTTTGGATCAAGCCACTTGAGAAATTCAAAGCCCCAGTGGCTTCTTCAGGAAGCCCTTTTCCTAATTGTAAGAGCTGGCTCATCCAGGCAAGAAATAGAAGCAAAACCCTGTGATTTATGAGACCAATCACAGCTAACCAACACAAGTGTAATTTCAAATAGCAAGTATCAAATACTCGCCGTGAACTAGTCCAGCTCTATCTACAGAGGAAAGGGGGAGAAAGAGACAAAAAGTTAGTCCCATAAATTCCAATGACAAATTGAGAAAATAGCAATATACTTGCAGATAGTCCACAAGTAGAAAAAGTGGTTTAGTTTTACTGACTAAATTATCCACCAAGAATTATTTGCTCGTCTCTAAAAATGGGTATGTTTGATTTTCAGACATCCAAGATCATGAAATTCCATTTGGGGCAATACTACACACTCACTGTCCTGCCCTTGAAGGCTAGAATTAGAAGGCTAAGAAGTTACAGCTTATCACAGGATAACTGCTTCCAGCAAGGACTGTACGTGCTTTAATTCCCTTAGGGGGGAAGTTATCACAGCTTAGGCAGCCCTGGTAGCCACACAATGCACAGCTCACAGAAGGTCAGCGCAAAGCAAGAAGAGTTACACTGGGCAAAATCAGAACCGTCTTTACAACATTTACCCTGCTCATGCAGCCTTGCAAAATTCTACTCATTCAGTCACCTGCAGTGATTTTTTTTTTTTTTTTTTTTGGGATGAATGAGTTTAAATAGTTGTTCTGCATCATCATCCTGGTAAGGGTAGATAAGCAGATTTTGCTCCTGGGCTGGTTTTACAAGAGTAAAACCCTTTTACAAGAGTAAAAGCCTTGCAAAACAGTGAACGACTGTTTTGCAAGGCTGTGTGTTGATGACCAAAATGTGGTTTAAAAACCCATGACAAACAACATGCTTTTAATTTATATAGTCCTTTTCACTTAAAGACCTCCAAGTGCTTCACAAATATTCATTAATTAACCTTGCAACACTTCCCTAACATAGATAAAATAAAACAAGTATTATCATCTCCATTTTACTGACCAAGAAACTGAGGTAGCAAGTTTTGGACTTCATTCTTCACTGCATTGCACCTTGTGCAGTCATTTACTCTTGTACACACATGGGTATAAAGTGCTGTGGGCCAGATTCTCTGGTCCATCAAGTTCACTTTGCAGCATGTAAGAAGAGCAAAGTGAACAAACTGGCTAGAGATTTGGACTGGAGAATTCCCCCTCTGGAGGGAGAATCTCTGCTGATCTGAAGATGGTGGAGGTAGTGTAGACTGGGCTAAGGATGTGTATAAGGGGATGGGGAGGGGGATGTGTCAAGGGGAAGGAGACCCCCCCCCCACTAGCACAGTTTACACTTGTGGCAAAAGTTAGAGTAAACCCCCTGCTGCTAACTTCTGCCAGGGTTGGGTGGATGAAGATAAGGGCGTTACAAATGTTTCCCAGTGGCGGCTACTGTCTGCTAAGTACAAACTAGAGACAGAAGTAGTGGAGAATAGGAGCTTACAGTTCCAACTATGCAGTGCTTTTGCACTCACTAGTCATCTACATGCTGACGTGCTTTGCTGAATCAGAGCTGCGGGGACTTGTCCAAGGGCACAAGAGGAATCAATATTTACTTTAGTCCAGGTAAAAGCTAAATCTGGTCAAAAATGGGGTGGAAATGTCAATGAATTTCCTCTTATCCATTTTTCATCAATGTTTTCCAAACAGACTTAGAACCGATTGAAAAAAAAAAATAGGAGGAGTTGAGCAGTTAGAAATTCTACAAAACTACATAAATGGTCCATTTTGCTTACTAATTTCAAACATTTTGAAATTTTCTGACCAGGTCTAATAAAAAACAAAACAAAACAAAAAACTTCAGGAGTTCCTGTTCCCAGTCTTGTGCTCAGACTATGAGGCTGAATTTCACTCCAAAGTGATCTAGAAAGTATTATATCTGTGTACATGCTGTACAACCACAGGGTATACTATATCCAAATGTGCATTATATCTGTTGCTCTTCTATTTTGGCATGCAGCACTGTACGCTATAAAATACTTGATGAAAATTAAAGTCTATTCCTCAAAATGTTAAATGTTTCACTGCTTGTCCTCCCCACCACGTGTGCTGTACGTAGAACAGATGGTGGAAATCAAGGGATAATTTTGAGATATTCTCTAGGTCATCCAGACGTTGTCGGCTTGATGCAGAAATTACAGGGTGAAATTCTATGGCCTGTGTTATGCAGGAGTTCAGACCAGATAATCGTAATGGTCTCTTCTATGCGTCTGTGAGTTGTCCAAACCTAACATTTGACCTAACTGTACCATAAAACTGCCATAGTTTCACTGAGATTGCCCTAAATAAATAAATACATTTAAAAAAATAAATCATTTAAGTCACAGAGAAATCTATACAAAGAAATACAACATACATAATGGGCTTAAGTATCAAAGAGGTAGCCGTGTTAGTCTGGATCTGTAAAAGCAGCAAAGGTCTGGTCCACACTAACCCCCCACTTCGAACTAAGATACGCAACTTCAGCTACGTTAATAACGTAGCTGAAGTCGAAGTATCTTAGTTCGAACTTACCGCGGGTCCAGATGCGGCAGGCAGGCTCCCCCGTCGACTCCGCGTACTCCTCTCGCGGAGCAGGAGTACCGGCGTCGACGGCGAGCACTTCCGGGATCGATCCGGGATCGATTTATCGCGTCTAGACAAGACGCGATAAATCGATCCCAGAAGATTGATTGCTTACCGCCGGACCCGGAGGTAAGTATAGACGTACCCAAAGAGTCCTGTGGCACCTTATAGACTAACAGACGTTTTGGAGCATGAGCTTTCGTGGGTGAATACTCACTTCTTCAGATGCATGAGAAGTGGGTATTCACCCACGAAAGCTCATGCTCCAAAACGTCTGTTAGTCTATAAGGTGTCACAGGACTCTTTGCTGCTTTTATAATGGGCTTAATTCTTCTCACACAAGTGTTATACTCATGTAACTCCACTAACTTCAATGGGGTTACTCCCAATTCACATCTGTTTAAGTGAAAGCAGAGTCAGGCCCTGCACACACTAATCTCATGTTATTTGTTGCTCCCTCTGCTGGCCCTGCAGCAGCAGTTATCTGTGCAGACAGACGCCCAAACAAGAAAGTAAGCAGAGATAAGCAGGGTTCATTTCAAATACTGCAAAAAACGTAAGGGCTGGCTGGAACCAATGACTATCATATGGAAAAGGAAAAAAGAAATCCGCTAGAAAAAAATGTTATTTTTAAGCATTGGAGAGTATGTTACGAATAAACCCTCCATTGTTTAAAAAAATGCATAAGTGGTTGAATAAAAAGCAGATTTTAAAAACATATTTTAAGTTTAAGATTTGGGGGAATATTGCCAATAAAATATGGATTGGTAATGGGTTATGGAATTCCTCACCTTTAGGTCAATTCCAATCCCTGTCAGTAGAGATCCAAAGTTATTACCATCTTCTGGCTGTCAGGTCAAATTTGGGCCAAAATTTAGCATTTGCAATAATGTTTACAAAATCTGAGATCAATTCCTACACAAAAAACACCATTGTGGTGAAATTAAGTCTGCAGGCACATATCTGGGGTTTGAACTCTGATAAACAACAATTTTTAGGGTCTCATAGTTCCAGTGCACCTTGCTCAATTCACTTTAACTTTTACAGAAATGTTCTAATTTAGCCACAGATCTAACCTACCAATTTTGATTCCAATATAATCCTTTTTGCAGATTTTAGGGTTTATAATATAGCAGAAACTCAAAGGCAATTATGGAATACATTACAGTTTCCATGATTTTTTTAAACGTTAGTTAAAACACTTTATAAACAAACTTTTCCCTCCGACATTTGTAAGTGAAACATTGCAGTCTTGCACTACTGTTTGAGAACAAAGAGTGTAACTGACTAGAAAATGACTGGAACCAATGATGAAACTTATTAACCTATTTTAATTGGCCAAGCTGAGAGAAATGCTAAAAGGAAACAGTCTACATAGTGAAAAGTAGATTTGACTTTTTTTTCAGCTCTAATAATCAAGGATGTTATTTGAAACATAGGTAAGGAAAATTGAGACAAAGATGATCTTGTGGCTAAGGCACTGGACTGGGACTCAGGAGATGTGGGTTCTGTTCTTGGTTCAGTTTCCGGCTTTGCCACATACCTATTGTGTGACCATGGGCCAGTCATTTAATCTCTGTATGAGTAAGTTCCCTGCTACGTAGTTGTGCAGTGCCTAGCAGAATGGGGCTCTAGCTCTTGGTTGGGTCTATAGCCCCTATCAGAACATAAATAATAAAAATACTAAAACTGTCTTTTGAAAATATATCATTTTTAACTTGACTGTCCATTTAATGCCCCCAATCCTGAGAGGCACTGAACTCCTGGGCTATGATAAGCAACCTTCAGGATCAGGTGTAATGTCAGTAAGAGGATTTGAAGTGTTTGGATGAAGGGCACTATAGATTGCCTATAAAGATCCATGTGCATTCATACACAGATGCAGTGATTTATTTCCATGAGCCCTAATGCTTATTTCTTAAGATATGAAAGTACCATTGAAAGATGGAGTCCAGCATATGTGAAATTAAATGTCATAAATATTTAGTGTAATTCATAATTGCCTGGTAATACAAAGTGATAATGGTGGCTATATTGTCACTTTAAGTAGCTACTGCAAATGAACTTATGTAGTACTTTATTTCTGCCGCATGGTCTATGTGACAGAATGGTTGGGTTTTCATAATTAGTATTAACATAAAAATTGTTAGACTGTTGATCACATGATTTTACTACAGCTACCCATGCAACTGTACCAGTCTACAATGGCCAAACAGAGGTGGTTGTCCAAAGGTTGCTGTAGCAACAGCTATTTAGGAGTTAGATCACAAGATGTGAAGACGATAATTACTGTTAAATGAAAATATTTCACAAACTAAATTCCACAGGCACAGCGCTGGACACTAAGAGCATTGTTAATTATCAGAGAGATTTTTGTGAAATGTTCACATTAGCATGGAACTAAAAAATTACAGAGAAAATACTTTAATGCAATTGCCTTTCACACTAAAGGGGGCTTGTATTGAATGTATTTATTTTAATCATTAACCTTTTCGATTACCAAATGCAATTGGCTGAGACCTGGTCCTGTTTTTTTGACATCTACAGATGAAAAGTGCTATACAGTGCAAAAGTATATTGTATTATCATTATGATTTTATTACAATAGAGTAATTTCTCCTTTACACTGGTGTGAGATCACGATCAGTCCCCTGGTCTTGATTTTGTCCACGGTTTGTAACCCTTATTTGGCAATTACAGTATTTCCTTCCTTTTACCCATCTTATTAGTAACCTCTGCTATCATGGGGATAATGAGCCAAAACCTGGTCTCACTGAAGTCAACAAGAATTTTGCCTCTGACCTCCCTGGAGTCAAGACTTGGCTCTGCATCTTTTCTACCTCCTGCTCCACAAATGACTGCACTAAAACCAATTCCCTGGTATTGTTGCTCACCACTCAGTTCCCAGACACCTTCTGCTGCCAAACATTTTTTAATATTTTGTTAATTTATATTTTTAGTTGAGTGTGCGTGTTTTATACTGGCTGTGTCTCTCCTCTTGAAAACCACATACAGCTCCCAGTGTGTTCCCTCTTTCTCATACATTTACGACCCTAAAGACAGTACGCCTTTATTACTTACTGCATCGAGGAATGCACCACACTGCACTCTACCGGACACAGCTGCTGATCCTCCACATCTGCTTTACAATAACTCATTCAGCATCCAGACTCTCCATTTCAAATTAGTTTAGTGGTGGGGAAGAGCACCAAGGATAGCAAGGGTGAAAATCGAGGGGACTAAAACACACACACAATGTGCCACATCCTCACTAACTGTTATGATTAACTATTTATATTGCAGTAGCACCTATTGTGCTAGGCACTACATAAACTTATCAATGCACTATTCTGCACACAAATCAGTGGTCTCACCCCTCTTCCTAGCAAAGATTTCACAACAGATGCCATAGTGAAGCTTCATGTTACTAACACTTTGGAGGTCACTATACCAGGGTTCAAAAAAGAACTAGATATGTTCATGGAGGATAGGTCCATAAATGGCTTTTAGCCAGGATGGGCAGGGATGGTGTCCCTAGCCTCAGTTTGCCAGAAGCTGGGAATGGGTGACAGGGGATGGATCACTTGATTTCCTCTGGGGCACCTGGCATTGGTCACTGTCGGAAGACAGGATACTGGGCTGGATGGACCTTTGGTCTGACTCAGTATGGCTGTTCTTATGATAACTGATACCTACTTGTCCCGTTATATCCTTATGAATGGAAGACAAGATTCATGTAAGTGGGTTCAGCTCCTGTTGGTTTCAATGAGAGTTACACCCACTTATGCCAGGGATGAATTTGGCCTGCAGACTTGTATTTCTTTTATTTTCTAAAAAAAGAATAATGCAATGGACTTGATAAAATCTCAAAGAGAAAAAGAAGGAGACAGGCAAAGACAGAGTCCAGAGACTAAACGTCAGTGTTGTGCGTATGCCAGTCTTCACTTGATCCATGACACCTCAGTGAATGCAACACAGAGGAGAGAGAAAGTGAGAAAGAAATACAAAACACGTACCAGGTTTAATTTCCAGAAGCTTCAGCCTGGAGTCCTCAGGAGGATGTAAGCGTCTCTTTTTGCGCCAGCAGCGAGCAGGATATGTGTACAGCTGACCTGGGGCCAGTCCTGTGGGTTAAAAGCAAAAAATAAATGTGGTCACATTTGCATTTGTAAATCCCCATTATTTTCTCTAGCATCTCTGTTTCTCCATACCCAGTATTACCATACTATAGGGTTCAATCCTGCAAGGTGAGAAGCAGCTCAGGCAACTGAAGGTATTCGGCATCCCAGAAGCAGCTCAGCATCTTGCAGAATCAGCCCTACAGAGAAGCCACACGTCTCACTAACATATTTCACTCTGCGCAGGGGTTCACTGCAACCAGAGCTCCACATTAAAAAAAAAAAAAAAAAAGAATTATAATAGATAGGATGGGAATGGCTTTGACACCATGGACACAAATGGTCATTTTTGAACAACTTGACAATATCAAACCCATGTCAATAATGCAGAACAATCCTACCATATGGTGATAGCTGAGCGGTCTAAGCCAGCCTGGCATAACAGCAAAGAACATTCACCAAACCAGGAACAAAATCTACTCCCCAAACCAGATGATGATAATGAAAAAAACTGACACCCTACTTACTTGTGAAAACTGGGCCATCCCAGTTGCTCACCCCAAAAGAATAAGCAAATCAAATTTGGCAAGTGCAGCCTAAGTCTTCAGTTTGAAATATGGAGACTCCCAGAAAATAAAGTTCAAATCCTAGCAGGGTTGAGCCACCCTTTATCCTCTTGAGGCAGATAAACTGAGCATCAAGAAATTTACTGTGGGATGGGAGAGGCTTTTGGAGGAGATCCTGAAAATAAAGTTCTTGTCTGCCCTGCATGGATTGACACCTTCTGGAAGAATGGGGGTTGGCTCAGGTGGTCTTAGCAACAATTTCCCTTCCCTGTTATGCAGTGCAACAGTTGTTAACACCCTACCTCAGAGAATGCTGCATTTCAGTGGGTTGTGTATAGTCTATGACTGGCTTTGGAAGGAAAAACACTGTGAATTACCTAGCTCTTCCGTAGTGCTTGACATACTTCTTCCAGGCACTTTACAAACCTTAACTAGTATTTAAATTGCTATTATTAAGGTATACATTGTGACTGGCTGTGGGTCGTTGTGGGGGAGCATACAAGGACTCTAACCCTCCCACAAACATGCCCTGTGTAGGGGCATTCACAGCCTTACTCTGGTGTAAAAAATTGTGTGAGAGGAGAATCAGGCTCCTTGACCTGTCCCCTTGGGATGGGGGATCTGGGTAAAATCCTGCACCTGAGCTTTAACCCAAAACCTAACTTTTCAAATCTAAAAAAAAAAAAAAAAAAAAAGCTTTGGTTCTATTGTTTCTCGGTCTCTCACAAATTGGCACTTCTAGGCTCCAGCAAAGATGGTGAATCACAAACACCAAAATACTACAAACTCAGCTGGAATCAGGAAGTTCCAGAAATATTGTAGGAAGGCCTCCAGCCCAATCCGACACCAGATGGACTCAGATAAGCTCCTGCAGGCCTCCAAACTGACCCTATGAACCTTTTGAGGGGAGCTCTCCTCTGCTATTCAATAAATCCCTGGTCAGCAGTGTTCAGCCAGCCACTAAACAAACTTTCACTTGATCCAAACAGGTTTGATACCATTTTCAAGAGGGAAGATTTACACCATTGTCCCCCACCCCCCGACCACCAATCTATCAACATGATGACACAAGTAAAGTGTGAACCTTTGGTCATTTTTGTGGAGGAGGTGGCAAGAGAGGGCCTTTTACATCTGCTTTGAACCTACCTCCCCTACTCTGACTCTGCCTATGCCCACGGTAAAATATGTACAGTTCTTGCCCTCTCTAGTACTTGCTGGGTTGTCTTGCACTGCTGTGCCTTATAGGGCAACCACAGAAGGTTCCAACCATTTGCTTATAGAGGAAATAGCAGGACCTGCAGTGAGTTATGTTGTTTATCTCATTAGTGTAGGAGAGTCATAATTCAAAGCTTGCGTGAAAGGCTGGGGGAGGAAGGGAAAAGAGGGAGGGAGTTATGTGCAGTATTGTGTGAAATTAACCCTGAACTGTGTCGCGAGAGGCAGCCTTCTGACTCCTTTACAAGAGGGCTGTAAGAAACCAAGTTTATTCATGGGGCGTCTGACTCTCCTCTCCCCCTTTTAAACCCTGTGTAAGTGAAAGGAGGTTCTGGATCTTTTCTGTTTGCCTGCTTCAGGTTAGAGATGGGGGAAGTGAAGGCCAGTAACAAAGCAAAGGGGTGCATACAATCCAGACACCAGAGTGGCTGGTGGAGAATTCTCATTGGTTTAATATTGCCACAGCACACTATGTGCAGCCTGGAAATGGCAATGCTCCCACCACAGATAGATGCTGTGTCCCGTCACAATGGGGCTACAAGAGATGGATGGTACAGAGAGACCCAAGGGAGCACTAAATGAGCTAATCACATCAAGGAACAGCGAATATGGGGGAGGAGGGATTCTTGGTTTCTTTCTAAATCATTATAGTTTAAATAAAAAAGACCTCGGGTTTGGTCGCTGATGCAGATACAGGAGGTTTCAGCCTATTTAAATTCTAACCTAAACATGTCTTGCCACTAATCAGTCCTCACCACAGCCCTGTGAGAAAGGGAAACTCTACTATCGCCATTTCATAGACAGGGAAACTGAGGCACCGTGATGCAAGTAGGACTACGGTCGACAAATTTGCCCAAGATAACAGTGAGTTAGTGACAAACCTGGCCAAAGAACCCAGCTCTCCTGGCCCTGTGCTTTAAACACTAGACAATGATTCCTCCCATAAGTGTGTCTGGTACAAGGCTGCCTTGTGCCATCCTTGTAGCATATGCTCCCTCCAGCATCTGGCTTCTACATATAATAAATGCATACCTGCTTATGTGTGTGAGTGAGTTCAAATCAATAAAAATAGCAGTATCTCACTCATAATCAGATGCTGCAGGAACAGAAGTTCTTGGGGTAAATACATTAACAACAACAACAAGAAGAAGCAAAAATTAGCTTGTTTTGCCAAAGCATAATCTCCCTGGAACAGGGAGCTTTCAGATGAAACAAAACCAACAGTGGTCACTAAAGATCCCATGAGACTTTTCGTGAAGGAAGGTCCCCAGAGACCTAGACGAATTCCAGCTCAGGTAACTACATTCTGCCTACCCAAACTCCCCCTGCAGTTTCGAGTGGATAAGGTATTACCTCCTTCAGAACTTATCCTAAATGATAATGTAGTGTTGCTGTGCACTAATAACACAGCTTCTACATCCCACACCAGGAGTGGCTGCATTTCAGTGATCGGTGAAGTGACTCCCACGTATCCTTTACTTAGAGCTGGTCTTACTTTGGGTATTGTGAGGTTTAACTAATTAGGGCCAACCCTAGCCTCAGGACTTGTTTACATTGGGTGGGGGTGCGGCGGGAGGTGTTATGCTGGAATAGCCATTCCCCATGAATTCCATGTGTGGATGCTCTGACCCTGGAATGAGAGCACCTCATTCCGAATTAGTTTAATCTACTACCAAAATGGAGTAAACTAATTTGGAATAAGGCAATCTTATTCCAGAATAAAAGCATCCACACATGGAATTAATTGGGAATAGTTAATCTACTTTAAATTCATATGCTACCTTATTCTGTGTTAATATTTATGTACACACAAGCCCTGAGTCCTGGTGCGCAGGTGGAGAACAGTGCAAGATGCCTTCCCCCATTCTGTGCCCTGTGAAATGGCCAGGGAAAATTCCAGTCCCTGAATTTGATGGAATGTAGGAACTGTTTCCTCCGTATGCCCCTGGGCCAGCTATGATTCCACCTGGCCAGTCACAGAGAAAAGAACAGGTTGCACCATCCCAAGACTGTGGAACTGTCTACCACAAGAAATAAGAATGACCAAGGACCTCCCCACAAATAAAACTAGACACAAAAACACATCTTGGACTTAGCTTTCCCTCAACCTGCACCCATACAAAATGCACATGAACACACACAGAAACCAAGAGCTAGAAACTAGTCCAGACATTTCTCCCAGAGGCTAGGAAGGAAGAAAGAGTGAGAGATTGTTATTTCTCTTCTTAAACACTTGAGACATTCAGATTCTATAGCCATTTAAGCACCTAGATAGATTTGCTGAAACACATGCAAAAAAGTGGGGCTAAAATGAGGGAACACAACCTGCTTCCTGCCACTATTCTTATTTGCAAAAGCATCACTACGGAGTTTTATCTGAACATAACCAGTCTGCTCCCTCCACAGCTGCAAACCCCAAGAACCAAAGCCCACTCACCTTACTTCTACAAGTAGGCCCGTTGACTTCCATGGGACTACTCACAAGAGTAAAGAAGCAGGACATGGCGCTAGTACTGCACACATAGATGCTGTCCCTTATTAGAAATCGCATTCCTCATGAGAGACCCACATTTACCTCTTCTGCCCCAGGCCACCACCACCACCACCGCCACCACTGCCGCCGCCATCTTGGTATGATTTCATTTTTGCTTACTGTAAATGATTTACGCAAAAAGGAAACCCATAAATCACAAATTATACAAAATGCTATTTTGGCTCTAAAATGAATCACATATTAGTTAAGGAGAGGGTGCAACCTCCATTATCCAACCATCAAATATCCAAAACAGAGCTATATCATCCAATGTCTATTGAACTGAGAACGTCAGTTATCCAGAACCCCAATTATTTATAAATGTGTACACTTCCCACCAAGGCACTTGGATAATCAACCCTTCACTGTAAATTTTGGGTGTTTCCCTCTTATTTTGGGTCTTTGTCCCAAATATTGGGGGGGGGGGGGGAAACTTGGCATAGATCAAAGTGTCAAAAATTCCATTCTCTCAACAAATAATGCATCTGGCTACATTCTCAATGGCTTCAGTGGGAGTTTTGTTACAGTAGGGTGCTTAGGGTTGACCCAACAATAATACTTTAACTTCCACGCGAGGATCTCAATCTGTTCTACAAACATTAATGAATTAGAACCTGATCGAAAGCCCATTGAAGTCAATGGAGGTCTTTTTCAGTGGACTTTGGATCAGGCCCATATTGCCTTTGTAACATATTTACGAGAACATTTATCCTCCTTTCATAGATGGAAAACTGAGACACAGAGGTGAAGACCAAGTGATCTGTCTAAGGCAGGGCTGGGAACAGAATCTAGATCTCTTGACTCCTGGTCCCCTGCTCTAATCACAAGTGAATTTCAGAAGATAAGACTCTCCCTAAATGTATGTTTCCTATTGAGAAATCAGGTTAGTGAGAGAGTCTTCCCTCTTTTAGAATATTTCCAAGGCTCTCTTGGGTAGAGGTCCTCTGTTATGCAACTAACTCAGATCAATAGCAATAAAGGAGCTGTGATGATGCAGCATTAGAAACTATGTCAAGCAATAGAAAGAATAAGTAGGATCTGCTCTCTGCAGTTACCAAAGGGAATCCCCTCCAGGCCCGGAGGTTTAGGCAACTTCTCCTATGTGTGTGGCCCTTAACAGGTTTGAGTTTTTAGTAATTAAACCCCATGAGGGCTCAGCGGCCTGCGCTCCATACACACATGCACAGAATGCTGCCTACCTGGTCCCCGATGCCTCTTCTCCATCCAGATGTAGCAGTTGTTCTGAGCTACCCCAGTCTGCGAATCCAGGAAGGGGAGGCGGACGCTGCGCTCGGCGCACAGCCGAGAGTTGTAGCTGCGGCAGTGCTCGATGGCTTCTTTGTAGAACTGGTCTCCAAGTCTGCCAGGAGGAAAAGAGCAGAGAGTAAGAGATTGCTTTGGTCTCCCTGAACAAGTAATGGAAAGAAGGGGACATGGGGTCAATTAAAAATGGACGAGCGGAAATACTTTCCCCAGACACATTGTACGCATTAACCTGAGGCGCTTACTGCCACAGGGTGTCACTGAGGCAGAGTAGTAAGAGTCATAAGAAGATTAGACACTGAGGGTATGTCTATACTGCAGCTGGGAGCAAGAGTCCCAGCCCAGGTAGACAGACCTGTGCTAACAGGGCTCAAGCTATCATGCTAAAAATAGCAGCGTGGATGTTGCTGCACTGGCAGAGGCTCAGGCTAGCCACCCAAGCTCAGACTCACCTGATCAGGTGGCTAGCACCAGTGCAGCAACATCCACACTGCTATTATTAGCGTGATAACTTGAGCCCTGTTAGTGCAGGCCAGTCTACCTAGGCTGGGATGCTCACTCCCAGCTGCAATGTAGACATACCTTTAAGGATAAAGCAATCATCAGTCAGGGAAATAGACGGCTCTGGGTAATGGGAGGCAAAGTTTTTCACTTCTAGTGTGCCGGTTCGAATCCAGCTCACAAAATGAGCCCATAGTTTTGTTCCGTATCGGAGGGCAACTTCCGCAGTATGTTTGAACAACTGAAAAGCTGCTTTAAAAAGGGCCAGTTTAAAAGAACTCCACTTCAAAACCTGCAGACACACACCGCTGCTCCAAGGCTGGTCCTGCAGGTGAGATGCAGGCTCTGCCTGCTTATGGTTGTGTGTCCCCTGAGCTAGCAATAGGGACTTATCTGTGCTCCTAGGTAGAATAATCAGGGAGAGTGGAGAGCTAAGTACAGCTGCACGTTAAGGGTTTGGCTTGATATATAACATGTTAGCCCATAGTTTGTAAAGTGCTTGTGGTCCTTTAGATGACTGGCACTACAGAAATGAAACATACCAGTATGTGCAACGTGGCACAAGGTGACCACTGCAAGGGACAGGAAAGAAATCTAACCCTTGCCCCTTTACAGCTTTCCACAGCTGGCTTAGGGCATTGGCCAGGAAGTAGGATACTAGATTTACCAGCATGACAAATCTTTTGTTCTTGAGTTTATAAAGGTGGGATGATATTTAAAGAGACTTCTCATTATCATATCATTTATTTGATAAATAGCCATTTGTTCCAAACTTCGTGAACCCTTCGGCTTCTATAGAGAATGGTAAAAAAACAAAAACAAAAACAAAAACAAACTGCACACCAGAGAGAGCCCGAAATTTCCTAGTTAGCTTCTTTAATAGTGAGAAAGGCATCCTTTCAACAATGTGGGGCCAAATTCTCCAGTATGTTGTGCCACTTTGATGACACAGATTGGCCATCGAGCTGGAGTGTCACAAAGCTGCCACTGCATACCCCTGGAGCTGGCCCTCATCCTATTGGGTGAAATTCAGCAATGGGCATAAGTTGATCAGAAAATAGGTGTAAGTGGTAAAGTAGTATAACTTGCACTGAATTTGGCATTCATTAGTCTGCAACAAGAGAGAAAATTGCATGCCAAGGGAGCAAAAGTGGAGGAGGGGGGAAAGCAGCCAATAAAAAGGTGTCAGATATAGGAGCTACACATAACAGCTGATATAGCCTCAAGCTGCAACAGCTTTTCAGAGGACTGTCCAATTGTTTCTTGCAGCAGACAACACGCATGGTGTATCTAGCCCCTCTCAGCCCCATCTTCCCCCTCTGTCCACTGGCCCCAGAACCAATACAGGCCTGGCCCCTTGCATGCAATCCTGAAGAGGATGGGAGAGGACAGTAATGTGGAGGTACAGTCCATGCAGAGAGAGTTCTGCATACAGCAGGATCTTCTCTGCACTCAGATCCCAGGGAGACAATACCAGGCCCCTGCTTCCAGGGAGGGGAAAAAGCTGCACATACTGTATGAGATTGACTGAGTAGAAATGAAAACTTATTAAAAGCTATAATTAAAGCTGGCTTTCACATAAACTTGTGTAATCAAAGTCAGTAACAAGGAAACTCAGATTGATCAAAGATTAACAGTTCTCACAAACACTTTGAGTATCAGCAATGCGAAGTCAAATTCCTTCCTATGTTAAACCAGGGATGTTCAGACATACTGAGGTCTTTATAGAACAAAGAGTAGAAACTGGATGAAAACAAACTGTCACCCACTGCACAGGTTCTTTGTGTACTAAGAATCACACACACACCACCCCCAATGAAATATGAGCATGACCGGCATACTGTATTTACAAAAACTCAACAGAATAAACTACAGCAACCAGGATAGGAGTCATAGCTGGAGACTAATTCAGTTTCCATCGTGCTGTAAACTGAAAATAACTGTAAATCTTTGACTGTTAAATATTTGGCTTAAAGTGACACTGTCAAGTATGGTTTAAGCCTAAAATTTGGGTTTTCCTACAAGGGGAAGAAAGGTTTTCCAAAACTTAAATGTGTTTAGAAGCTGACAGTCTAGTAGATCAAATTCATCCTCCATGTAACTCCATTGAGAGTTATGTTTGGCTGGAGACTAGATATTTCATACCAACTGTAATTATTTTTAAATTAGAGCTTTTTCTCTTCTATAAAAAATGTTAATTAGTTAATTGAGATGTGGATGCAAGGTTCTGGTTTGGACCCAATCACCTCTGAACTTTAGGGAAGTTTGGATCCAGATTCAAACTTCACAGTTGACTCTTTTATGATGAGCAGAATCTAAAAACCCCAAATCCAAAAAACTCAAACTTTGGAGAAGTGGGGTATCTACAGTGGTGGTCTGAGGGTTGGGCCAAGCTCTGGTTCTGAAGGCTGAAACCATGGAGAATAATTGACATTAAAAAGCAAAGCAACATTTTATTACATCAGTTATATCTTAATGGAAAACTTTGTTATTTTGTTTGTTTTAACATGAACTTCCCTGGAATCACAATACGAGTAATATTATTAGTATTAAAGGCGTCAAGGGAGGTCAAGAGCCTATTGTGCTGGGCATTGTACATACACATAAGAGAAAGACAGCCTGCCCCAAAGAACTTACAGGCTAAATAGATAGGACAGATAAAGGGTGGGAAGGGAAACAGGGAACTGAAGTGACATAAGCAAAACTTAATGGACCAATCTATTTTTACTGACCAAGTTCAACGAAGAGTAAAAAGTAAACAAACCACATTAATAGTGAAAAGTAAATTACATTTTAAAAATTCTTTCAGGTTTAATCATTTAGTGTAATTAGCAACACAGGTTAGGAAAACCATTCATAAAATATGTAAGACCTGCTTATCATCTCTCTAAACACTGATGTTATGCTAATACAATTACCCTGACTTCAGGGGAATGTCCCTGGCATAGCACCCAGGTAACAGGGTGACGAATCAGGCCCCATGATTTCTGTTAAGTCTATGTCCTTTTAAATGTTGAGAAATGAAGATTTTCTACTCATCAGTAACAGCCTGATCTAACCCCGAGCAAAGTCAATGGATAATAATCCTTCCCTTCTTGCAACCTTTGTCTTGTCTATTTAGACTGTAAACCCTTCAAGGCAGAGATAGTCACATACTATTTGTCTGTACAGTACCTAGCACTACTTTAATACAAGAGTTAGATTGGGCCCTAGGTCACTATTAAAGACAGTGATCCTACGTTACACCTTAGCTGCTTTGTATCCCTTCACATCCTTCAGGATTCCTCTTGAATACAGGAAAGCCCAGGCCGGCATAGAGCCAATGTAGCAGCTCTGTGCCACTCCCTTCCATCCTGCCCTGGTACAGGGTACATTGCCAGAGGGTGAGCGCATGCTACCGATCTCTAGCTGCTAGAGTAGCTCAAAGCTAGGCATAATTTAGAGCATTCTTTAGCACCTGTCACATCTCAGATTAGAAACCAAGGGATGAAATACTCATTAAAAACAAATAGCCAGCCAACCCCAGAAGAGATCACACTAACTTATCACCCCCAGAAATTTTATGCCATTAAAATACAGCTCCTAGATGCTTACCAGACCCTGGGTACCTCCACCTTCAAACTTGGATTGGATCCAGTCCCACAGAGGTCAGACCCTTCTCTTCTGTAGTATCGTTTCCCTCTATGGCAGTGCTCATTACAAACAATGGAGGTGTTAAGATGAAAATAAAAGGAGAGAGAAACAAGCAGCCTTTTCTCTCTGGAGGTTTGCTAGTGTCCCTAGCTGTGCTGAAGTGCAGAGAATTCACTATCCTTCCCAAGAGCAACAGCATGCCCACTGAGATTTTATTTTCTATACTTTTTGGCTCTACTCTTATTTTAAGACCAAGTGTCATTGCACGGGCTGAGGAGTGCAATTAGAAAATACGTAAACCTGAAACTGCTCAAGAAACCAATACTTGACACTAGTGACCTGACTAACTACCATCCCATTTCAAACCTTGGCAAGATTCAAGAAAACAGTGATAAATCAACTCCAGCAACACAACCTCAGCAGATAATGTGGACTCTCCCAGCCTGACTTCATAGCAGAGTCTGGTAATGAAGCAGCAATGGGGTTTCGGGGCTCCTCATGGAGTTGGACTGAGGTGACTCAATCACGCTGATACTGCTCAATCTATCAGCTGCCTTTGACACTGCTGATCATGAGGTACTGCTGACTCAACTACTTGTCTTGGCACGTCATGAGAGAATTGTGCTATGTTGGCTACACTCATTCCTTTCCAACAGATCCCCAAAGACCCATGATGGACAGCTGCTCCTCCTCCAAGAGCTCTGACGTGCAGAGTGCCTCAGAGCTCAGTCCTGTCACCACTTCTATTTAACAACATCTAGGCAGAACCTTAGGGGATATTGTGAGATGACGTGGGCTACAATGTCAGTAATACATTGACACACTGCTGTATGTACCCTTCTCAACTAACCCAGGGAGCAACTAACCCAGATATCTCAGTGTAGGAAGGAGGGTGCAAAGGAGGAAAAAGAAGCTGGCCCAACTGGAATCTAGGCAAGAATGAAGTGAAGCTGTCTGGAAGCAAGAAATGTTCTGAGGAACTGAGGAGCTAAGATAGTCCATTAGGACTCCAAGGACTTGCACCATCACTGACATGGACAATCAAATAGAAGCAGTCACCAAAAGTGCCTTCCCCCATCTCCAACTAGCAAGAAGACTCCATTCTATTCCTCCCAAAAGATGGTCTGATCACAGTCATTTATGTTCATCACCTCCAGCTGGACTATTGTGATTCTCTCTACCCAGGCCTAGGTAAGTTCACAAAGAAAAAAAAGCTAGTACACAATGTGGCAGTTTACCTTCAGATTCTGCTGTGGGATTTTGGGATATCTATCACACTTGGTCCAGAATCAGCAAAGACAGTTTGTTTGTTTTTTGTCTAATCTATCTGACCAACCTATCAGAATTTCTAAAGGGCCTGTCATCATCGTATTTAGGTATTGCATATGGATTATAAAATCCATTGAGAACAGCCCAGAGGAGCACTCAGTCTTTGTTTAATTATAGTCTGATACCCTTATGTACACCATTAAGATTTTTTTCTGTCAGGTTCGTTGGGAGATGCTATGGCACAGTGGTGAGGGCACCACACAAGATCCTCAAATGATGTACAAGGGTTTGAATATGAGTGAAGGCAAGGCAGACATTTCCAGAAAGGCCATGGAATGACCTGATCTGTTTGCAAAATAGGTTCTTTTGGTTTTTAAATATGAACCTGGCTTCTTTCATGCTGCCTCACACATACGCCTCCCAGCCTCTCCTGCTTTCTGAGGCTCAGAGTCCATCAAACATCCATCCCACTTCTATACCAGCTGATTGGCTTTGCTCTGTGGGAGAAGGGCAATCTTATGCAATTTTCCACAGCATCGGAGTCAGACCTCTATTTTTAATCCAGCCATGATTTCTTAAGACATTTGCAACCTGCTGTTTGGATGCTGTAGGGTCTGGTAGGAAAACAGACAGGAAAAGAAAAAGAAAAAAAGACGTTCCCTACATACTGTTTCAGTGGATAGCACGTGTATATTTTAGTCTATATATCAGATTGCAAAGCAGTATAGAGATGTAGGAAAAATACTAAATGTGTGTTGTAGAAATGCCTGAAGGTCTCATCAGGGTCAAGGCCCCATTGTGCCAGGTTCTGTACATTGTGCCTGGCAAAGGAGATTGGGAGGAGGGAAGGCATCAGAAAGTTGATTACAGGTTACTGATTCAGTGCCAGCCCAGCCCATGTATTAGAGCAGCCAGGGAGCTACTATAATTTACACCATTGGCATAAGAACCTAAGGAACCTTATGCCAGTGGAAGATCAGTGTAACGTGCACCCATCCCCAGCATCCCCCCTATATGTTTTTGCCAGGGGACATCTCTCCTTGTGAAGGGGAACTCTGCTGGCCATTAATGGAGAGAATCCAGCCCTTCAGTGCTGCCTGAGTGGTGCTAGAGGGCTGGATCCTACCAGAGAATCTGGCCCCACAGACTAAGCACACTAGTGTCATTGTTCTGAATTTTTATTTATTTATTTATTTTTACATTCACAGGTTATATTTTAATCCAATTTGAAATTTCAGCTGTCTCATGTAAATAAACTGGCTGCAGAAGGATAGTTACAAATGGAGGCATAGCATGAAATTTCAGCTGTCTCATGTAAAAAAACTGGCTGCAGAAGGATAGTTACAAATGGAGGCATAGCAAGAAATGCAGTATGTGAAGCGGATTTGTTTAGTCCCGCCACTCCTGTCAGGAAGGCATGTGTGTCCCGGCAGCATCTCCATTCAAAAAAAAAAAGGAACATCAGGCTATGACGCAAGCTCATGCTTCTGGGATGAACACAGTACCTTATTCAGCACCAAAGCGTTAACATTCAAGTTCGTTAGCTAGACACTGCTGTTTCCTACATGTTAGGTAATGACTTTCAGGGGTCAGGTGAGTTAGTTCAGAAGGTGAATTTCTTTGCAATTTTCAGGGACACTGGGCTTTGAACAGCAGTAATTTATCCACATTGCCCCTTCCTCCCTCCATCCATTCCCATTGGGAGTCAGGTTAGGTGGTAGTCTCCACACCACAAAACAGGGTACCTGTACAGCTCTATTAGACTCAGCATAGTGACCGATTAGGTTAAGCTCAGAGGCAGGTTCCTTGAAAGTATCTCGGAGTATCTACTCTCTCTCAGGCCAGAGATCCTGTTTTAAAGAGGTGCTGTATCATCCAATTAAACTAACAACAGGTGGACAAGATAATAACCTAGACCCCTTTTGTAGATGAAGACAGCAACCAGAATTCAGATTGATGCTAATCTCCTCAGAAGGTCCTGTGCTCTCTCTTAAATTGCTAAAGATGTGAACTAGTGAAACCTTACGCACCAAAAAAGGATGATCAGTGACTGGCATCCAAGAGATTTTTGTTTAGAAAGGGGGACTTAACATTTCAAGCAGCAGAGGTTTGGGAGCATAAGAAATCTCTTTAGCTCTGATTAACTTAATCTGATCACAAATCTAGGGCCAGCTTCAGTAAAAAGCAAAGTCTTTCCATGCAACTCTCACAGTCTAGAATTCCCATACTGGGCTCGTCTTTTCCATCTGGACAGCCTGGAATGGTAGGAATTTGGACCAGTAAGAAGTGTAGTCTGCTGATCTGACCTGTCCGGAAGGCAGCAGACTTGAGTTCTAATTCTGGCTTTGACACAGACTCCCTCAGAGGCTTGGGCATGGCAGTTAATCTCTCTTTGTCTCAGTTCCCCTATCTGCAATGCGGGGGCAATACTACTGGCCTGCCTCGGTGGTGTGGATTACTTTAGTGATGATTGTAAGCCCTTTTTGAAGATACAAGCTGTGATTCACTGTGAGTGAAAATTATTGGCCTGTGATATACAGGAGATCAGCCTAGACTCTTGGTTTTAAACTCTATGAAAGTTATTTACATGATTGTAAAATGCCACTCAGTCAGAATGGTAGAATTTTGCACAGGTGTAAATAACTCTGCTGGTTGCAAAGCAATGCAGATTTTTCTGTTGGGCTTCCCCATCATACAAAATTGTAATTATGCTAAAATTTCAGGTGCTTCCCCCAGCACAAGACTTTGACCTGATTTTCAAAGGACCTGATTTTCCACTGTGTTTCCCCTTTTGTAGTCATTTTGAAACAATTCTTATACAGTACAGTTTTATACCCATTTTGCGCAGGTGAAAGTGATCGCACAAGAAGCAAGGCAATGGAGTGTCAGGCCAATACCGTACAACCAACACCAAGTGTGGGAGCAACAAGTGCTTTGTAACCCGAGCCATTCTGTCTCCCCACTAACTACTTTGCGGTGAAAACACCAGCAACACAATGTGATCCTTGCAATCAAATAATATATTATATAGATACAGAATAAATCCACAGAAACTTAATAATTAGAATTTACTTTGCATCTGAGGTTAGCCTTGGAAAAGGCAAAACATTCAACCACAAACAAAAAATATTTTTAAAACAGTCCACTAATTCTGAATAGATATAATTTGCAGTTTCATTGCCATGGTACAGCATAATTAATACAATAAACATACATAAGGAAACAACAAAACCTATTCCATTCAGCTATTATTACCACAACAACAAATACTTGTGGTTGATAATTAAATTTTCTACTCTCTCAAAATCATACTTAGCTTCAATAATAAAGGTTTTGCCTCTTTTAGTTATTAAATCTTTTTATCACAAAGGGACAACTCTGTTACTGATGTAACTCAAAAGACTTGAGTGAATTACAACAGAGATGCATTTGACTTGTACTAAACCTAACAGTGAAATAAGGCAGAAGAACATTGTGAGGGGGATTTGGAATCAAATTTCCCTCTCTCCACCAACAGTGATTTTATCTACCGCAGAAGTCCAGCAGAGTGTGTGTATTCCCCTACCACAGCATTCTACTCTGTTCCATCAAAGAAAATCATAGATATTAGAGATGGAAGAGACATACTGGGTCACCTCATGCTGGTACAGGACTGTTCCCTACAGGAAGAGAAATGAGGTGTATTAAAAATGCACTCTGGAGAATTCAGAGTTCTAGTATAGGATCTTCTGCTCATGGGGTGCACGCTGGATTTGAACCCAGAGCACATTCCAGGTGGGCACATGTGTCTTTTACACATATACAATCATTAAATTCTGAGGTTCTCTAAGCACACTAAAAGCACCTGTTTACTTATGTCGCTAGGTATATGTAATGCATTCAATGGGAGCTGGCTGGCACAAGTGAAGAAGCAATACACACATACACCACACTGAGAACCCTTACACTAATTAAAGTCAACAAAAATTCAATTTATGTAGATTCTCTAGCCCCATTTTACAGATGAGGACACTGAGGCATAGCGATACCGAATGATTTGCCCAAGACCATACAAGAAATAAGTTGCTGAGCTAGGATCAGAACCAGGGCCGGCTCCAGGGTTTTTGCCGCCCCAAGCAGCAAAAAAAAAAAAAAAGCCGCGATCGTGATCTGCGGCACTTCGGAGGCAGCTCTACCGCCGCCGCTTCAGTCTTCGGCGGCAATTCGGCAGCTGGTCCTTCGCTCCGAGAGGGAGTGAGGGACCCGCCGCTGAATTGCCTCCGAAGAGCCGGACATGCCGCCCCTCTCCGTTGGCTGCCCCAAGTACCTGCTTGCTGAGCTGGTGCCTGGAGCCGGCCCTGATCAGAACCCATTTCTCTTGACTTCCAGTCTTGTGCTTCCTCCTCAGTTCAGATTCCTCTCCTTCCAAGAAACTTACAAGGGCACATTCCACAACAGAAAACCAGTTCAGGATTTTCTTTGTTATATTCCAAAACCCACTGTTCATGGTCACTGAAATGTAGTTCAGGTTCTTTTACACCAAAATCAGTTGACAGAATAAGGGAGCAGCAGACCAGCTTGCCACTCATGCTGACCTCACTAACATAGCTTGGAGAGTGATAATCAAAGATAAAGCCCAAACTGGTGCCCAGCTGACCTGGGTTCTGAATCTCCCCTTCTATCAGTTCCATTGGTAATGGCATGGAGACATGGATCTGAATGTTCCATAATCTGGGCCAGGAATAGAGCAACATCTAGCTGAGGGAAAAGAACCAAGGGGCTCGACTGTCAAAGCAAGGAGAGGTTACAGAAAAATAGGAGAGAAAGGATAACCCCTACCCCTAAAATGATGGCTAGCCTTTAACACATGGCCTCTGCTCCCCTCAGTATTTCTTCCCGGACAGGTTATCTCAGGAATTTATGCTTTCCAATAATTACCTTTCAGAGGCCTTCCACTTATCTTGCAAGAGGAATTCGCTAGTAACCTGACCTGCATTGCTCATGCTATTGCCTTCCACCCCCTCTAACCTTTCATCTCATCTCTCAAGGCAGAAGTAGACTGCGCTTCCCAGACTTGCAGTGCTGGCTCAGCAAGGGTTGGTGAAGTTGATAAAAAGAAGAGTTTTAGTGCTCCCAAATATTAAGGAGTTTGAGGGCACAAGCAGTAAAGTGTTGCCAGAGGGTTAAAATACCTCCTGAAGCGGTGTTATATTACTCAGAGCTGAAGGATGAACAGGGTATTGCACAATCAAAAGAGCCATTTTAATCTGAGGGCAAGTTTTATTATTTTACTGCTATTGTTCTCTGAACCAGTCAATGTGTGTTTTATTAACCCTTGTTGGACCCTCTACCCAGGCTCTCTGCTTCTCTCTTACCATCCCCCATCTTTCTCTGTCTCTCTCCCCCTCATGTAATCAATTTCCCTCTCTGTCCTCCCAGATTCTAATTCACCATCAGTCACTGGAGCAGTAGTATCAGGTAGGTGCTTTTCTGAAGCTCTTACAGTCAGAGCTTATTCTGGGGCAGCCCTAGACAATCTAGCAAATACTCATCCCTCTGAGGCCACATTAACTACGCTCGTGCTCCCACTCCCACCCATGCCATGCCCCTTTGCTTCCCACTCTCTAGGGATGAGCCCCAGCGCGCTGTGTGCATGTGTATTCTTCTTGGCTTGTGCCAGCTGCTTCCCACCACCATACTGGGGATGGGGGACATGTTTTCTACTGAGTCTGCCCTGCTGCCTACTACGGGCGCGATGAGATATTGCGTCAGATTATCAGAAATCATAAAACACAACTTATCAAAAAGCTAGGGAGAAAGAAGAGAGAAGGTGTTGCGCTACATAGCAGCCTGCCACCAGCTCACAAATGCACAGTAAGGCCAAACTGATACAAGGGATCAAACCTCAAACACAGTGTAGGCATCCTGAGTGGACCATAGCCACCACTGACAGATACCTAAGGGTTACTCCTCTCAGCCTCAGCAAGTAAGAGCTTGGCTGCTGCTAAGCTATGCATCTGCTCCCTGACACATCAGCTTGTCTGCCGTGCCAGCAACTCCCCAGGACTCTGCCAGTGCAAACCTGGCCTTGCAGGTAACAACTAGTGAATCCCAATTGCAAAGTTCCACAGAAATATCTCTCTGCAGCATCTAGGCTGTCTCACTGGGCACTCACCGAAGTTAAGTCACTGCCTCAAAGAGACAGTACGCACATCAGCCTGATTGGTAGCTGAGGACTCACTCTCCACTTTAATACACAGCACAGAGATGGTTTTGTAATAAGACAAGAATAAATTTATTAACAAAGAACACAGGTTTAAGTGATAAAAGGTAAGAATGACAAGTATGGTTACAAATAAAACAAAACAAAACATGCCTCCTAGTGACTAAAATTTAATTTCAGCAAGTTACAATCTTTGTCTAAGCAGGTTTCTCATCTATAGTCAGTTTCCAGCCCTGGGCAGTGGTGAACCCCTGGCTTGGGGAGTCTAGCCCCAGCCCCACCCCTTCCACCTGAGGCCCCGCCCCTTCCACGCCCACCGGAGCCCAGCCCCCACTGTGGCCGCTGGCCTCTGCCCAACACCCCCAGTCCTCCTCCCACTGTGGCTACTGGCCTCTGCCCCAGGCTAGCGTCCCCAGCCCCACCCTCGCCCCCGGCGCGCCCGACCCCCAGCCAGCATGCCCCAGCCTCCCTGGGCCATGCCCGAACCCCAGCCAGCCAGACCCCTCACCCCTGAAGGCACACACCCCCCCCCCAGCTGAGCTGCCAGCCCGAGCGCTGGGCGGGTGGGCAGGCAGCTCGGCCGGAGCGCCTCCAGCCCCAGGCAGGTGGTGCGGCCGGAGTGGCCCCAGCCCCCGCACTGGACAGGCAGAGCAGCCCCAGCCCCACCGCTGGACAAGCGGCGTGGCCCAAGCACCGGGAGGACGGGCAGGAAACAGCAGGCAGGATAGAGTCTGGGGGTGGAGCATGGGCAGAGGGACGTCAGGCTGTTTGGGCAGGCAACTCCTTCCCGTGCCTATGATACCCGCCGCCCATGTTTCCAGCTACTCTTGCCTCCAAAGCTAAGAGGATCCACCTTTTATTAACTCAAAAAGTGTTGCTCCTCTTTGCCCCCTAGATGATGGATGACTCAAATGTCTCTTTGCCCCCCCCCCCTTATATTACTCCAAAATTCACTTCTCTATTTCAGAGCCAGGAACACTTCGTGGGGATGAAGATGCCATCCCCCATCGAGACTGTTAAGCAGTCACCTCCCCTACTTGCTAGTTTGATGGTTTTACATTTAAACATACTTTTCATTGTCCTCTGCCATCTAGCTGGTCAGACAAGTAAATACATATTCCTTTGTCTAGGGCAGGCTGGGCTTTATGCGCTATTGCCTGCCAAAACACATTGTAAGAACGTATTTCCAGCATGCGTTTATACTCTTTGTACACACCCGTACATACATGACAAATGATTTCCGGGACCAGCGTGTGACCAGTTAGCATAGGATATTTTACACAGCACCTTTTAGATAGACATTATGACAACAGTGTGTTGGGGCTATGAGTGTGTCAGGCCAGATGTGAGTTGTGGTATGGCGTGCCCTCTGCCAGTTGGCACTGAGGGGCTCCCAGGGGCACAGGTCTCTCTCTCTTCTTTATCCTTTGGCAACACTTGCTTGCCTTGCCACTAAAAACTCTTACTGTACTGACCTGACACTGGGCCAACCTTTGCCCTCTGTGCATGTGCTATGGCCTGATTGTATCAGTTTGGGGAAACAGCACTTGTTATTTTCAGTCATGTAACAACATTTGAACCCCACACACACTCAGTGGTGCTGGAACGAGGGATGCTGCTGCACCCCCTGGCTTGAAGTAGTAATAACAAACACCAAATACATGCTTTCCATCAGCAGTACCCCCACTATACAATTGTTCCAGCTCCCCTGCACACACGCACTCCTTGATAGCCTCACACTTCCATTGGAACAGGACTGTGCCACAAGAAATTCAGCTGGGAGGGCAGGGAGAAGAGAGTGGCTCTTCCCGCATTACACTCCAGTAGGTGCGCAATCCCATGGGTGCTTTGCCACGGTCTGGATTTATGTTCAGAATTAACATATTTCAAAGCACAAAGTTCTCTTTTGAAAAAGGAGGAGGAAGAGGAGAAAAACCACATTCCAAGCATTTGGCACAACAACCAACTTCCCCAGCCATCCTCCGGGAACAAAAAGGGGGGGGGGGGGAAGCTTGTCACCACACAATTTAAAATAACCCGTCTGTCCTGGCTCCACTCTGTCTCAGGGGGTAGATCCAAGTCCTCGCCTCCCCCCCACCACCACCACCACCACCCACACACACACACCCATCAGGACTGCAGGCTCAAAGCACTTGACATTCAGCAGCAGAAGGAAAACAGCTCTGAGGGAAGGGACATGGGGGGAAGGGAACAGTCCCGTCACCGGTAGGACTTGGGGGGGGGGGGGGAAGGGGCCTGATAAAGGTCACAAAAATTGGTGGGAAGAGGGAGGTTATAGTTCTCCCAGGATTGATGAGTAGAAGGAATCCTTTGAGCACAGAGCTCTCCTGACCATGGAGTGGGCAGTCAGTCACCTCTGCAGCCCCTTCCCCCTTTGCCCCAGACCCTATGAAGGAGCCACTCTAGGTCTAAGCATTTGTACAAGGCATATAAGGAGGATGCAGGAAGGGAAGTGCATGCATCATCCCCCCTTCCGCCCGTCAACCCAAGCAAAAAAGGTAAATGCAGCTTCATGTTCTGTTCAGTTTCCCATGGCCCCCTCTGCACTGAGGAACAAACCACTCCTGTTGAGGGGGTGTGAGGGAGCTGAGTAGCAAGGGGTGATGGAAGCCCTCGGAGCACAGCTCCAATAGAGGAGGAAACTGCGCAGTGGAAGAGAAGGGAATCTTGGAGATGGGGCAAAGGTACAGGGTCTCTGCACAGGTCTGGCTTTGCCAAATCTTGCAATTTTATTACTATTCTCACAACATTTGGTACTTTCCTTAAAGCCCAATTGCTGGAATAAAGAGCCTGCATGTGAATCTCAGGCTTCATTAACTATGAAGTAAGTTTCTAGCCCTCACAGTGGCAGAGAAAAGCTAGACAACATGAAGCAGGTGCCCCCTAAAGGCTCAGGAACCAGAAGGCAAAATGTTTATGTTTTTCAAAACGTCATTATTCGTAAGCCAATCTCCTGATTTTGGGGGCTCTCATTCATGAATGCTTGGGGTTGGCAATACTGCAGATTATCCTTTGCCTCAAGGTCTTGAGGTTTGGGACCCAAATTACTGGCAGTTCCACAGAGGACAAAACCCTGACCCTCTCCCCTCAGATTGAACAATTTGAGGGGAATTCTGCAAGGAGAGCTTCTCTGAGCTTGCCTTCCTGGCCTTCTCCTGTAGGATTGTTCTTCATAATGATTTATATAGGTGCATATAATGTTTTGCACACAGATATAAAGACCAGGGGCCAAATTCTCCATTGCCCTGCATCTTGCAGTCATTTACACCAGGGCAAAGTGGGTTTTAAGAACTACCAAATCAGCGTGGGAATGTTTTCCATTCTCTTTGCACTGGCGTCAGTGATGACATGGTGAAAGGCAAGGGAGAATCGGGCCCAATCTTCCCATGCTCAAGCTATTCGAGATCAAGACCTCAACCCCAAATGGCTGAAGACAATAGGCATGATTCTCCACTGCCATGCGTCTTATGTAGCCACCTACAACACAAAGTGAGAGCAAAGTCCAGATAAAATGCAACCACTCTAATTTGGCAGTGTTTTACCCCCTTTGCAAAGCTGTATGTGAGCATACCTGGTACAAGACAGTGAAGAATCAGGACCAATGGAAGGGGAGAGTAGGTAACAGAAGGAGAACAACAGTAAATACATTGGTGTGCATTCCCCCATGGTGTAACTCCACTGACTTTACTGGAGTTCCCGAGGGATGAATATTGCCCACTGTATTTATATAAGGCTGTCAGGAATCTCCAGACAGGAAAGAACCTTTTGACCTCCAAGTCTGCCCCATATAAAGTAGCTTTAATCCTCTTACTTGGTCTCTTTGTATCCTCTCTCTTAGGCTCACGTACAGAGTGTTATTAGGGAGCACTAGGACAAGCCCGCAGCACTTGACATTGCACTGTTCATAGTGTAACCCACACACCTCCTGGGGGTGGGGTGGTATTCTGTCCCATCTAGTGGCACCAAGACCAGGGGGGAAAGAAAGAAAGAAATGAGAGAGAGAGAGACATTTGCTCTACAGCCTCAGCTAACAGCCAGTTGGCCTTTAGCTCATGCAGTAGAGGCTCATGCTCCAGAGATCCCAGGTTCAATCCCACCCGCTGACAAACAGGGTCTGTTGGTGTTACAATAGCACCTCTAGAAACCCTGTGAGATGAGGCGTGGCCCCAGCTGGAGTGGAAGCCATGGTGCATGGCTGTCTCAATGTTGTCAGTCTGAAGCACTGTATATTCATGCTCAGCACCAAGAAATTCTGAATTCATGCCACCACTAACTGGGTCAGGTTGAAAGCTGGGAGAGCATAAAAGATGGAAGCTATTTCATGGATTCAACCTCCAACTCCCTTAGCAGTCAGAGTTATGATGGCTGGTGGCAATTCCAGTTCCTATACATGGAACCTTTCCATGGGGAATGGAATAATTGGGGGTGGGGGGATTATCATGGCTTAATTTTAGGCCTGATCCTGAGAGCTGCTGAATTCTCAGACCTCACATTATCTTTAATGAGCATGGTGGGTACACAGCACCTCTCAGGATCAGACTCCTTGGCTGGAGGAAGTATAAGCAGATGGCGAATCACTTCTCCACACTGTCAGACAAACACACACTAGTCCCACTCTGAATCATTCTCTGAATAAGCAGAGTGACTAGCTGAAAGAGCACCATGTGACCTGATGAAGCATAGAATGTTTTCCAGGAAGCCAAAAAACTCATATAATCTCAGTTGGGCAAAATCTATTATATAAACCAGTAACAACTTGTAGCACTTTGCAGGATAACATGTGGTTCTGGTGATGCCTGCAGGTTTGATCAGAGTTCCTCTCATTCTGATTTACAAACAAGAATGCTGTGCAAATAAACCAGAGCATCTGGGATCCCTCTTTATTCTTCCAAACTGCCATGGGGAAGGGTAAAAAGAGGAAAACGCCCCTCCATGTCAGCAGTCAGAAAGAGTGGAAGTAAGAAGAAATGCCATTTTCAAAGAGCCACAAAACAATCATGGCGTAATGATCTGACATTGCCCTGAGATGTTTGCACATAGTTTACCATCAATATGTGATCGTGTGCCTCAACAGCAAAGATAAAGTAACAACGACATCACAACATAGTTTCAGGACACTGCACAATGGTGGTTTTGTGGCTCCCCCTGTGAATCCATTCAATAACAAAATGTCTCTAAGTTTAAGACAGTATATATTACATATGTATCACATACTTATCAAATACTTTTTTTAAGGTTGCTATCTCTGAGGTTTTTGCATTGACTGTTTTACTTTAGATGAGTTGCAGGAACTTTGATTTAGTTTTTATAAGCAGAGGATGTCTGTGTTTATTTTATATTATGTATTTTTAGATTCTATGGCTGGAGAATATTCTTTTTGTGGGCAGTGTGAATAACTGAGGGGGATCCTCTTCTTGATTCCTGTGTTACTTTTTGAGGGAAAGATTTTAATCACAACAGAATATTGTAGTTATGGTCCTTTCTTTCTAATGCTCCTATTTTTGGTCTAAAAAGGCAAAATGTAAAAAGTGTCACTTACAGAACGTACTAAGAGAAGGAGCCTCCAGTTCCTAGGCAGCTACTGTACAGTTATGTCCTCAGTCCATCCTCTCAGAAGAAATTCTATGTCCCACCCCATTCCACCCTTCAGAGCTCATCCATCAGACTCCTCCGCTTCATCTGTCAGTTGATGAGGCTTCTCAATTTGTGTGGTGCATCCAAAAGTGGAGGAACAGCTGGCAACATCGGCAGCAGCTGGCAGGCACCTGTGGCACAATTCCTAGAGGATTTAAGGTGGCATGCTGTGTGTGTGATTATAATTCTCTATAGGTTGGCAGATTTTAAACTTTTGAATACATAAAGATGGACACATTTTCAAATCTTTCTGCTTCAGGGTTTTTGTGGAGACTTTTGTTTGTTGGTTTGTGTTTTTTGTGGATCTGAGATGCATAGAGTGCAGCCTGATATAATATTAGAGGGGAACCCCATGGAATGCAGTTCTTTTGAAGAAAGAGGACTCACCCTAAGTTACTTCTTTTTAAAATGTCATTATGTCTGGGAGAATGACAGTGAAAATAATGCCATATTACTGTAAACATCTGCTCCCTTCAGATTAATATGCAGTTTGTACTATAGTCTGCTCTGCAGAACCAAAAGTTACTTTAGAAAAAGTTATTGATGATTGTCATATAAATTCGGATTCCAGAATCATCGTGTACAAAGAAGAGTAGGAAGCGGAAAAAACTCAACTTAATTTTTAGTCACACAATTAACTTTGCACTAACTGGAAGGTTAAAATAAAAAATGTTCTAACTGGACCTGAGTCCTGCATCTGAACTTTATAGGCCTGATTCTCCACCACCTTGCACCTCATAGAATGTCAGGGTTGGAAGGGACCTCAGGAGGTCATCTAGTCCAACCCCCTGCTCAAAGGAGGACCAATCCCCAGACAGATTTTTACCCCAGTTCCCTAAGTGGCCCCCTCAAGTATTGAACTCTCAACACTGAATTTAGCAGGCCAATGCTCAAACCACTGAGCTATCTCATGTTATCATTGCCACCCCTGAACGCTGGCTGTAAGAGGCTACCATTCTGATTTATGGTAGCATCTTACACTCAGTTTACACAGGTGTTAATGACTGCACAAGGTGCAAGGGCGTGATTATGGAAGACTGAGGCGGTATTTGCAGTATAGGAGTTTTTCTAGAGTACAGAGAATATAGAGTACACTATTCATTTCCTAACACCAGGTTTAAAATCACATTATATTGAGGGGTTTGTTCAAAGGGTCAGTTAATAGGGCAGGTGAAGTTTCAAAGTGGACCACTGGGAGAGTTGTTCATTGCAGCTCCCATGTGGCAGAACCACTCTGGGAAGAATGAGTGTGAGTGGAGGCAGATGAAAAGAAAAAAAAAAGAGATGCGAGGGACCATGAGTGTGTGAGGGAGACTGAGAAGTTGGTTGCCTGCAGTAACAGGTGACTAGACAAGATGACCCAGGAGGTCTCTGCCCATCCTGTGTTCCTATGTTCTTAACTCTGGGCCCTAGATCAAAATGGGTCCCCTACCCATTACTAAGTGAACTGTTGTAGTCAGGTAAATCTAATCCAGAAAGATTTCAGGACAAGTCAAAGCTTAGATATGCTCCATACAGAAAGGAAGGTTATACCCAGAGAAGGTAAGGAGGTACCAGTAGAAGTTTTTGTCAGTGACTGTCAGTCTTATTGCAATAAAATTCTGCTAAACTTGTCAAGTGTTTCTGTGCCTGTGTATTCCTCCCAACTCACCCCTCTGTTCAGGATGCAACATAAAGCAGTCAAGGATCAGGCCTCAAAACTCTAGAATGGGCCTCCCCATCCCTTTGGATCCATACCTCTAGAATAGGCCAACCCAACTCCCCAGATCCAAATGTGCCTCCACGGAGGAGGGCTCAAAATCCAGATATGAATCCGAATCGCCCCAAATTCTGGAGAAATAAGATGTTGCATTTAGATTCAACCCATTACAGACAGGCCTATCTCTAGTTTTAACTAGAAAAATCATAGAATCAGAAATGTTGGGCTGGAAGGGACCTTGAGAGGCATCCCCCTGCACTGAGGCAGGATCAAGTATAACTAGAGCATCCCTGACAGATGTTTATCTAACCTGTTCTTAGAAACTTCCAGTGATGGGGATTCACTTAGATACTCCAGGGCAGCCGTGGGCAAACTATGGCCCACAGGACCGTCCTGCCCGGCCCCTGAGCTCCCGGCCGGGGAGCCTAGTCCCTGGCCCCTCCCCCGCTGTCCCTCCTCCCCCGCGGGCCGCGCTCTGGCCCACCACTCCTGCTGGGCAGCATGGGGAGCGCAGCTGGCTCTGGCCGGGTGTCGTGGCTGCGAGCTCCTGCTGCTGGAAAGGGGGTGGGGGGTTCTGCGGGGCAGTCAGGGAGGAGGGGGCAGTTGGATGGGAGGTTCTGAGGGGGCTGGGGAACAGGGAGGGTTGGGAGTGGGAGTCCCGGGGGGCCTGTCAGGGAGCGGGGATGTGGATAGGGGTCGGGAGGGCAGTCAGGGGACAGGGAGCGGGGGGGGGTTGGATAAGGGGGTGGGATCCCAGGGGGCAGTTAGGGGCGGGGGTCCCGGGAGGGGGTGGTCAGGGGACGAGGAGCAGAGGGCGGTTGGATAGGGGGCAGGGGTCCCGGGAGGGGGCGGTCAGGGGACAAGGAGCAGGGGGGGTTGAATTGGTTGGAGATTCTGAGGGGGGCAGTCAGGGGGTGGGAAGTGGGAGGGGGCAGATAGGGGGCGGGGGCCAGGCTGTTTGGAGAGGCACAGCCTTCCCTACCCGGCTCTCCATACAGTTGCGCAACCCTGATGTGGCCCTCGGGCCAAAAAGTTTGCCAACCCTTGCTCCAAGGGCTGGTGCTCTACAAATATCCACAACACTGACAACAAAAAACATTCAAAAATTATGAGTCAGGCTCCCAAAAACAATAAGATTTTTTTTTTAAAAATCTGAATTTCTTGTTATTTGTCGTCTGGTTTCTGAGCCTTTAGGTTACACTCAGTTCCCATTTTCAAGGTTTTCTCCACAACCAGGAGAGCTAAGAACGTTTTTTTTAAATGAAAGCTGAGACTCTCATGCAGTCTCTGGATTCCAAGAGCTGGGAGCTCTAAGAAAAATCACAAGCATTGGCAAGACTGTATCCATCAGACAGAATAAATATGGCATCCCACAATGTGGTTGCTAAAAAGTCGTTTTCCTCAACAAAAGTGCCTTTTACCATTGCACTCAACGGAGACCATACAAAAAGTTGACCATATTGAGTGTACGCAGTGTTGTTGTAGCTGTGTTGGTCCCAGGATATTAGAGAGAGAAGGTGGGTGAGGTAATGTCTTTTATTGGACCAATTTATGTTGGTCAGAAAGAGAAACTTTTAAGCTTACACAGAGCTCTTCTTCAGGGAAACATACTAAGAGTGTCATAGCTAAACACAAGGTGGGACAGATTGTTTAGCATAGGTAGTTACATATTTCAAGGGACCATTCAAGGTGAAGTGGCAAATTAACATCTCTGCAGTCACAGGGGAGAACACAAAGGGGCAGGAGTAGAAAGGCAGCTGGTGGGGGTTAATAGTCGGTTATAGATTGTTGTAATAAAACATAAATCCGGTGTCTCTGTTCAGTCCATGATTTTTAGTGTCTAGCAAAGTTATGAATTTAAACTCCCAGGCTTGTGTTTTGAAAGAGTTGTGCAGGTTTCCTTTGAGTATGAGAACTGATAGGTCAGACATAGAGTGATCACTTTGTGACTAGTGTTCACCCACTCGTGATACGGTGATTTTGTCTTTTATCATTTTCCTGTGTGAGTTCATTCGAGAGCATAGTGATTGTCTGGTTTCACCCACATTGTTAAGGATTTCACAGTCAACAACTAACATCACATCCACCACAATCTCTCCACCACTGGGAGGACAGCTATACAGTCCCTGAAATCTAACCACCAGATAGCAATCTAACCAGCAGACAAAGGGAGCGCCATCATCGTCCTCCACTGTGATGACTACATTAACAAGGCCAACCAACAACTCTCCGACACCACCTCCTATAAAGAACTCGGGAATTTAAAGATATCATCAAATCCTTTCCCAAATAACTCCATGAGAAATTCTACAAACTTATCCCCCAAGGACCCACCCCAGGGACTTTCTAGACACTTCCCAAGATACACAAACACAGGAACCCAGGCAGACCCTCATATCTGGCCATGACACTCTTACTGAAGGAATATCAGGACTCATAGAAACCATCATCAAACCACTCACCACACAAAGAGCCAGCTTCTTCCTGGACACAACCAGCATCCTCCACAAATTCCCAAACATTAACAACCTCCCTCAGAACACCATCCTTACCACCATGGATGCCACTTCCCTATACACCAACATCCCTCACAATGACAGCATAGCTGCCTGCTTCAAATATTTACAAGGCAATGGACAGCCCTCAGATATCCACCCCAAACACACCACCAAACTCATCCATTTCATCCTCACCTATAACAACTTTACATTCAATAACAAATACTTTGTCCAAGCCACAGGAATAGCCTGGGGGAGCAGGACAGCTCCCTAATATGCCAACCTCTTCATGGGCCACCTTGAAGAAGAATTTCTAGACAAATACACCATGAAACCAATGATATATCTGAGATACATCAATGATATTTTCATCCTCTGGACAGATGATTTAAACTCCCTCATAGATTTCCACCACAACTTCAACAACCACCACCCATCCATTAGACTCTCTCTGGAACACTCCTACACCAGCATCAACTTCCTGGACACCACAATCAGCTTCAATATTGGAACCCTACAGACAACTATATAGAAGAAACCCCAGATCACCACACCTACCTTCATAGATCCAATAACCACCCCAAAGACACCGAGAAATCTGCTATCTACAGCTAGGCACTCAGATACCACAGAATATGCACAGAGGAGAAAGTCTGGGATATACACCTTAACACACTCAAAATTGCCTTCACCAAACAAGGACACTTCACCAGAGAAGTAGATAGGATCATGGACTGAGCCACCCAAGAGAGAGAACCTGCTTCGATACAGAAATATCGCACACCCCTAGTTGTCACCTACCACCCCACACTGGAACCCATACAGGGTATCATCAAACAACTACAACCCATACTCGATGGGGAGCCCATCCTGAAAGAATTTTTTCCTGAACCCCCTCTTCTGGCCTTCAAACAACCTCCCAACCTCTCCAAGCTCATCATCAGAAGCAAGCTCCCAACAGACCAGGAGACACCAACTCAAAAAGTGGCACCAGACCCTGCCAGAACAACCAATGCAAAACCTGCAGACGTATTGCCACTGCTACAATGATCAACACTCCCCAAAACATACCTTTCAAGATCCATGGGTCCTACACATGCCTATCACAACATGTAGTGTACTTCATCTAGTGTACTACATGCCCCCAATAACAACTATGTGGGTGGATCCAGACTATCACTACAGTCTCAAATGAACTCACACAGGAAAATTATAAAAGACAAAATCACCATATCACCTGTGGGTGAACACGTTTCACAAAGCCATGACTCTATGTCTGACTTATCCATCCCTATCAAAGGAAACCTGCACAACACTTTCAAAAGATGAGCCTGGGAGTTTAAATTCATAACATTGCTAGACAAAAAAGCATGGACTGAATAGAGACACTGGATTTATGGTTTATTACAACAATCTATAACCCACTAACAACCCCACACGCAGCTCCCTTTCCCGCCTCCTCCCTTTCTCTCCTATGACTGCATGGATGTTGACAGGCCATTTCACCATGAGTGGTCCCTTGAAATGTGCGTTGACTACTTATGCTAAACAATCTGTTCCAACTTGTATTTAGCTGTGACATTCTGAATACATTTTACAGACCCGAATAAAAGTTCTGTGTAAGCTCAAAAGCTTGTTTCTCTCTCCAACAGAAGTTGGTCCAATAAAGATATTACTTCACCCACTTTCTCTCTCATATACTGAGTTTAGTGAGATCTGGGAGAGTTGCCCCAGGGGTGAAGGCTTCCCTTATTAAACAAACTCTGAATATAGCCCATTGCAGCTTGTCAAGCAAATTCTGTTCAGGAGGAGCCTGAAATTATTTGGGTCCATTAACTTAAGTGGAATTGCTTCTGATTTACATCACCGTGAGAGGCGAATCAGGCCCATTGTGTTCTGCTCTTCCCTTAGCCCTGCTAGCAGAAGAATGTTTGAAGAGACATTGTCAAGATAAAAAATTATCTTGGTTGAAAGAGACAATTTAGGTTACTGAACCAGAATGAATTTAATAAATCGTGTCTCTCACCATTTAGCCTGTTTGTTTACCTTTTTACCTTACTTTGAAACTTGGCTGTTCTGTTGCACTCTGTGCACTTAATTCAGTCTTGAGTGGGATACATCAGCTTCTACCAAGACCCATGGCTGGGGACCCCAGATAAGAGAAACTCTGCCTGGAAGGGGTTGCAGCAGCAGCCAGAACAGCCCTGAAAGTTGGTGGCACTGACTGGGAAAGGGTCATGGCCAGAGCATCCTTGAAATTCACTGATTCAGCTCAGGGGGAGGGAATAGCTCAGTGGTTTGAGCCCTAACCTACTAAACCCAGAGTTGTGAGCTCAATCCTTGAGGGGGCCACTTAGTGATCTGAGGCAAAAACAGTACTTGGGCCTGCTAGTGAAGGCAGGGGGCTGGACTTGATGACATTTCCCTTCCAGTTCTAGGAGATGGGATAAATAAATAAAGATATCCTATGGAAAGCCCCCTACCAGCTATGAAGCCTAGATTAGAGCTAAAAATTGGACACCCCTGGAAGAACAAAAATGAATCCTAAATTTAGGACACATGTGCAGACTTGATTTGTCTTCTCTCTTCCCTGAAATCTCAGAGGAGTGGGTGGGATCTGAAAACATCAGAAGAGCAAGCGACCATTGTAACAGTAAATCTAGTTTAACCAAATTCATCCCTGGTGTAAATCCATGGAATGCAACCAAGTGACACCAAAGATGAATTTGTTCTTATCTTTCTGCCACTATACAACATGGAGAGTATTATATTAATAATGAAGAAATAAATAAAATAATGTTCATAGCGTGTTCTTTGTTAGGCCAGGCTCTTCATGTGGAGTGACACAGGGCAATTCTCAGATTTAATCTCTCTTCTTCCCCAAACAAGCAGTTGATTCCTGCTTTACTCCCAGTTTAAAACCTTTGATCAACATTAGGGGTATGAAAGGAGTTCCTGATCTAAGCTCAGATAATGGAGAGAGATGGCATTTGGCTCTTTGAGGTAGAAGTGGACAAAAAAGCAAAAAAAGACAGCTGGAATCATGAACATTAGTGGATTTCAGACACAAGAGAGTGTGGGGTAAGGGCAAGCGAAAGAGAGACAATGAGAGACTGTAGCCAGTTTGTTCCATCTCCTTCAAGGTGTCATTTGAGTCAATGGGAATGATTGCAGCAGATCTCAAGACACACAAGGATCACTTATTTGGCTTTTAAAAATACATTGAGAATAAAGGAAATACTAAAAAAAGTGAGCCAGTCGCCTGGGTCATGATGTGTGGGAATGAATAAAAAAGGTGAGTGCCAGCTGGTAATAATCTGTGGTATGTAAATAGGCTTAAACCAGGGGAAGGAATTTTTCTGGATCTGATCCAAAGGTGTCAACCATTTGCAAGATCTGACTGAGATTAACCTGTGGTTTTCCATGGTCAGCGCACAAAGGGGGAAAATACAATAAGTAAGTACAGCAGTTGTACTGAGGATCCTAGTGTTGTTCAAACACACATAATGCGGTCAGAACCAGCCTGTGACCACACCTGGCAATGTTCCTTAGCTCTGGAAACATCCCCAGTAAGGAATTGGCTGGCTTGCTTCTCTCCCTCTCTCTCAGGATGCAGGCATTGAATACAAGAGACATCATCTGTTTCTAAAGCACTATCTCTAGTTCACTATTCCTTTGGAAAGCAACCCAAAAAATTAAATTTTACTGAAAGGCAATATCGGCCACATTCATCACTCCTTATACACATACATCACACATTATAACTCCCCTGAACACTATGGGCTTACACCAGGGATGACGAGTTTGGCCATTTAATGCTTGCAGTTTACCAAATTGTACATCTGTTTGGTTCCTTTGTTTCTGAAACATAGTTCCACAAATTATTATTATGAAAGAGATGAATTTAAGAAGGCCTCATCATATTGCAAGGACACACTGAGAAGTCTGCTTACATGCCCTTCATTCCCCCGCCCCATACACACACAATCTCAGAGTTGCAAACTGTCATCCTATAAGTGTGCAAAAACATTTCTTCGGGTTACAGTCTTCAAACCAGATGTCCGGTCCTGTGGAGAACAATTATACAATGATAGGGAGCTGGATAGTCTTTACTTCTTTAACTTCTAGGATTCATGGTAGACTTGTGTTTTAGAGAAGAGATTCAAGGAAAGAGCATGTGTGTTGGCCTTCTGCATAGGTGCAGGAGGGAGGTCAGTGGGAAAGGAAACATTGACAAAATTCCTGTCCACTATTTAAGTCAGTGGAGTTGTGTTCAGATATGCCAGTGTTGAATGTGGCCCAATATACGTGTTGTAATATATTCTGAATATCTGGAACTTTCTGCAGTAAACAATGGATTTCAAAAGTGTAATAGTGTTTATTTCCTTTAAAAAAAAGGACATTCCAAAGGGAGTCTGAAGTCCTGAAAAAAAGCCTACTATTATCCTCTGATGAGCCAGTCAGGAACTATCTCCATAGGCTACCTGATGAACTCAAAGACAAAAAATATTTTTCACTGACATCAGCACAACTAATCTAGATGCATCTATTTGCATATGCGGCCTGATTGACTATAAACTCACTCCAGATCTCAGTATTGTTTACCTTAGAAATGGCAACCACAGAAACCAAGTGACTGACTGCATGACTTTTCAACCAATTATGAGTAGGGCCTTACCAAATTCACGGCCATGAAAAATGCGCCACGGACCACGAAATCGGATCTCCCCCTGTGAAATCTGGCCTTTTGTGTGCTTTTACCCGATACCATACAAAGTTCACAGAGGAGACCAGTATTTCTCAAATTAGGGGTCTTGACCCAAAAGGGAGTTGTAGGGGGGGGGGGGGGTCGCAAGGTTATTTTAGAGGGGTCGGGGTATTGCCACCCTTACTTCTGCGCTGCTGCCTTCAGAGCTGGGAGGCCGGAGAGTGGCAGCTGCTGACTGAAGGCCCAGCTCTGCAGACAACAGCACAGAAGTAAGGGTGGCAATACCATACCATGCCATCCTTACTTCTGCACTGCTGCTGGCGACGGCTCTGCCTTCAGAGCTGGGCTCCCGACCAGCAGCCGCTGCTCTCCAGCTGCCGAGCTCTGAAGGCAACACTGCCGTCAGCAGCAGTGCAGAAGTAAGGGTAGCAGTACTGCACATCCCCCCTACAATAACCCTATGACACCCCCCACACACAACTCCTTTTTTGGGTCAGGACCCCTACAATTACAACACCATGAAATTTCAGATTTAAATAGCTGAAATCATGAAACTATTTTTACTATTTACTATTTTTTAAATCCTGTGACCATGAAATTGACCAAAATGGACCATGAATTTGGTAGGGCCCGAATTATGAGCCACGATTTTTTCCTTGCATATAACAGTAGCTATTTAACTAGGCTTTTCCACTTCATATTATTCTTATTTTTCAAGCACCCACTTAGGTACTACTCACATGTCATAAACACACAAAGACAAGTTTATAACATTCAACAACAGTACCCCATCACTTTACTTTGGGGGCAAAGACAAAATGTTGATATAAGAAAAAGTGTAGGCTCTTCAAGACAGGGACTCTTGTTTTTATTCCATGTCTGTACGGTGTGTAGCACAACTGGATCCTGATCCCAGACTGGGGCTCTGGACACTAATGTAATAAATAATATTTTCTCCTCTCTGATACTAATAAAAATTATTCAAACTAATGAGAGAAACTCAACGAATACAGTTTGGGAAAGGATAATCTACATGCTTCCTTTATAAATACCAGTAGCTCAACACGTGGCTTAATGTCATTTTCATTCTGAAAGGGAAATCTTCTAGGACGTAAGTGAAGTCTGCCTGGAATGACAGCCATGGCACCATTACAGCAGCTGGAAAGAGAGAGCAAGCAACAGGCCGAGAAGGGGCAGAGCTCAGCCTTCAGCGTAGGAAGGAAAGGCGAGGAAGAATGCTAATTAAAGACGCAGTGTGGATGCAGGAGACTCACAATGATTCTCCCCCTCCCCACCCCAGCCATCTATATGACAGTGCTGCTCTGTGGAACAGAACAATAGATACATTATGCTAACCTATAATTATCCCAAGAAAAGCGATAGCTAAGTCAAGGCATTACATGAACGTTGGAATACTGGATACAATCCAACAAGAAGCAAACAAGGGGGAAAAGTCTTTAAACAAAGACTGAAAGCTGCCCAGCGCAGAACATCAAAGAGGAAATTTCATGTTCTCTTCACATTTGTTTTGGGTTTTTTTTTCTCTTTTATTTAATGATTTAAGCACAAATTCCCTCTTTCGTGTATTTCTTGGCTACTTTCTGTCCTAATTAGTTCCAGTTATGAACATTCTCCTTTGACAGCATGGTGGATTTGGCTCACACAGCCCAGATCCCTCTGCATGGATATAAGATAGAGAATTTAGCCCAATGCATGTCTTTGTCACATGTGCAAGCAATGGGAGGCAAGAAGGGTAGATGGAGATATACTCCAAAGCCAGACAACAACAACAACAAAAGCAAGCTGCTGGTGCTTTAGAGAAGATGCATAATCAGGAATCACCAAGCTGCAGCATGCACAAGCACTTCAATACCTGCAGTCTGATTCCACTCAGATAGGGAATACCCAATTATGGGAAGGAGTGAGGACACAATTTACACCTTACAGCACTATGCAATGTTGTGGAAATACTTTAAAGGGGGGTTAATATCATTGTTTAGAAGAGCTGGCATATTGGAGTAGATGGCTTATTGCCTTTCCAAATAGATTTATACTCAATATATTAACAAAAAATAATCTAGAATCCCCCCAAGTTCTGTATAATCCCCTTTACATTCTGGGCGTGCATATCTAGGGTAACCTGATTCAAGTAATCTAGTCCTCAGTCCTCACAGCAGACCATTAGGATGCTTGTCAACAACCAAACCAACAGAAACACATTTTTCTTTGCCAGTGCTAGATGGTCAGTGCTACTTCCTACAGACCAGAGCAACTGAGTCCCATCCCTGTAGAGACAGCACCCTGTCTCTCCAGCATTTTGTCCCTCCAAAGGAAGCATACAGAGAAAAAAATATACGCTAGGAAACAGCAAGGCTGGCCCACGTGGAATCTTGCCATGCCATCTGCCTACAGAAGTGTCCAAACATGGTCATTGCTAGCACCATTCCAGCAGAATTTCCCTCTCTAGTGTGAACAGATATTTTGCTGAGAAACATGGGCAGGTAGCTATCATCTTTAAACAGTCATTACACTTGGATATGGCCCAACAGCATTAGCATATGGTTCAAGGCAGGGCTAGAATGACAGCATGATTTCCTAATATGATTTGGCCCTATCCCCACAGTCAAAAATGCAATAATATGGTCAGAGAACTAACAAGTTATTAAACAGTTCCCCGTTTGCTGTGTTGATTGGCACCTAGTCTCCAGCTCCTAAACCATACTAGCTTTTGGCAACACTGAACCAACCAGGAGGGAACAGAGAGGATATGGCACATTCCAATGTTCTGTCACCCCCCTCTCCCTACATTAAGGAGACAAAAAGGCAGAAACATCTGCAGAAGAGATAAGCAGTTGCCTGGCTCAATTCAGCAGGATGGGAGCCTCTCTGTTCTTGCTGCAGGTGTTACTAGAGTCAGAAGGCCAAATTCTGCATTCAGCTGCACCAGTTTAAAAATCCAGAGTAACTGCATTGACTTCAAAGGAATTCGTCTGTATTTTACACTGCTGAAGCCCACCGCAGAATCTGACTCAGAGGCAATTACAGAAATAAGTTGCAGGTGACATGAGTTACCCAAGCCAGAAAACAACAGGGCATAAATACTACTTACTACACAGAGAGCTGGATAGGTCAGCACTGATCCTTTTCTTAAGCAAGAACAGAGCAACTGCAGTAATAACCATTTTCATAAGGATACTAGATAGTGGAAACCTTACCCAAGCCACTTCAAATTTCTCTCTCTACAGACATTATCAAGCTGATCTTGTTACCCTCCCTCCTCCCCCACAACTATGCTCCCCATGTAGTACAGCAACTCATATTTCATCTGTATTGCAGGCTTTGTGTGCTTGTAACTGTGCCACCGAGTGTTGTCAAAAAAAGCCACCAGCTGGAAGAGATCCTGGAATGAAATCTATGCAGTTCTGTGGCCTCCTAAGTGATTGCAACTGTGGCAGTTAAACCTGCTAATGTGCTAAGCGTTTTCTGGCAAAGCCAGCAGGTTTTGTTAGTATTTTGGGCATGGGGAATTGATTGAAAAGACGACTTTCTAGGCAAGCTTGAGAAGGAAGGAGGGTTAGGACAAAGAAAAAAAACTCCATAACCCAGGAAACATCTTGTAAAACTCACTACAATAGGAGTTAAATTTCAGAGATCCCAGAGCAACCTCTCCAGGTAAGTTAAAGCTGAACTCTTGGGTTCCTGCCAGCTGCATGGAAAGAATTTCATTTCCTAGAAGAAGAAAGCTCCCTTTGCTCTTTTTTTTGCCTTGGCTTTAATCAAAGCACTGTCTGGTTGTTTTACTGATAGGCCTGGAGAAGCTTACAATGGGAAAGATCCATCCCTGGTGTAACACCATTAACTTACTTAGGATGTCCCTGCACAGGAGTGAGACCCAATCACTCTTGCGGGCTTCCCCAGTTAGAGACGTTAGAAGGTGCCAGCTAGATTTCTGGCATTTCCACTAGTTAGGATGTCTCAACAATATGGCGCAAAGGACTCCAACTTGAAACCTAGATCTAGATTCTCAAAAGTATTTAGATGACTAACTCCCACTAAAATAAATGGGAGTTAGGTGCCTAAATACCTAAGCGCATCTGGGCCCTAGTCAATTTGAAAAAGTGAATTAAAAATAGGTTCTGGCATAACAGCTGCAATTGGGTTTTCCCCCTTACCAATCTTTGTGGTTTTCAATCACACTTTCCTACAGTTGTGTGTTTTGGTTCCCCCCCCCCCCTTCTTCTATGGAAAAATCCACACAAACAACATAGGTGAAACTGAGTATATGCAAAGTGCTGTCAAAAGTACACAGCAAATCAACCTAAAAAATAGGATACAGTAGCATTTTCTGATCTCAGTTGTAGCCATCTGAGGTGTTACTTTTAACAATAGTAGGTAAAAAGTATCCTGAGAAAATCATGACTTATGTTGATGATCCTATATGTATTAATACTGAAAGAAGGCTAAAAATAAAGGGTGGTAGAAATATTAATAGGCCAAATTATGAAGGAGTCAGTGAGGGTTTGTCACGAATAAGGACTTCAGAACTTGATTGTTTAGTAGTAGTAACCTCCTCAGACAGCATGATTGAGGAGGAATGTCTTTGGGAGGGGAAAGAGGCAGCTACGGAACTCTGAGCTGGCTTGAGTCACACCAGTGAATGGGGAAATTTTGCAAAATGATGCTGTTTCATGCCTGTAATGATGTCATTACTGTCCACTTACAGGCAGGAGGGGAGTAAAGGTGCTGTATGGCTAGTGGGAGGAGGGAGACAAAGGGAATTTGCTACAGGGAGGCTGCTTTTCAAGACCAATCTGGTTTTCAGAACCAAGTTTTGTAACTGAGAAACCCTCAGCACAGCAAAACAATGCAGTTCCTCAGGTGTACAATTGATCAGCAATGTTCAAAATATGAATGAGCAAGCTGATGAAATAATCCACTTTAAGAAACAGACGTTGGCTTTCAATTCCCCTTTGAGGGCTTTAGAGAAGGCAAATATAGACTGTTGACAAATGAAAGCTTAGACAAAGTTACTGTGCAAGATTGAACTTTTGGAAGGGGGAAAAAATTGTTTTAATACCAAGTATTTCCTAGAGGAGCTACAGGGCAGAAAGAGAACAAACTCCTAGATGAGCAAGCCCTCTTTCCCCAGAGATCTTTACATGTTTACAAAATGTTACAATAAGCCACATTTAAAGTAAACAGGAAAACATAAAGGACACTTCTAATCCCATAAAATCATCTCCCAACTCTCACGCCCTTATCACAATAATTGAAAAGCCTGGCAGACTATATAGGGCTTGCAGCATATGCTGAAGGTGAATAGTTTGGGGCTCTGTTGAACTGAAGTGGGGAGCAAATTCTACTGTTGCATGCACACACTGTTGCCAGTCCCTGCACAGTTAAACTAGAGGGCTGATAGCTTAGTGCTTTGGGTGATCTCATCCATCACAGCATGACACAGGAAGGGAGGTGATCTCTGATATAAAGTGTGCTGGGTCCTAATTAAAAGCACCCACCCTAAACTGCAACTGGAAAGACTGGCAACCAATGCAGATCACAGGCCATAGGTGTGACTTGCTTCCTACTCACACTCTTTAGGAAGCAGACTGCCTTATTCTGAGCAGCCTTATGGTGAAAAGCACCCACCCAGTGCATGTTACAACCCAATGCCAAGATGACCGGCGTACGGAGAGCACCAGTGAGGCCTATATCCAAGAGAGCTCACAACACCCCAGCCAAGCATAAATGCTGAAAGCTTTCTTGGCCAGTGCCACTACCTAGTGACTCCCTACTAACACTGCTTATCTCTACAGCTCTTCCCACCTTAATCAATGAATTACGCCTCCTGCAGCCTGTTGAGAGTTATCTGCATTTTTACAGACAGGCACAAAGAGGACAAGGCTCCACTGCAAGTACTGAACCCAGATACCCTGGTTCTCACTTGGCTCTTTTAATCAACTGGCTACACTCTATCTCCTTCCCATCCTGCTACACAGTCAACATGTCTTCCCTGCCACTGCCCCTTTGGTTCTTTCCTCCCTTTGCATGTGACTCCAGTCATTTTTCTTAATATTTATTTGAAAGAGAGAGACAGGAAGGTTACATGCTGACCATTGTCTCATTGTTTCCTTGTGCTCCCCACTGGTCTGTCATATTCATCTGTTGTCTCTTGTCTTGTACTTGGATTGTGAGCTCTTTTGGGTCCAGGTCTGTGCAGCACCTAGCACAATGGGGTCCTGGTCCACAGCTGGGAATCCTAGGTTCTAGGATAATACAAGTAATACTATTATTATTTTAATATCTTCCCAGATTGGCCCACGAGGAGCATTTGCTGTTTACATCCAGAAGTCTCCATGATGTTAAGAAGTATAAATCACCTATTATTTCTTCTTACAGTGCTGTCACCCTATAGCCTTTTTTTCAGCTACGCCATTCAATTGTTTTCCTTTCTCTCTGTGCCCTGCCAAGCACAAGTCTTCGTCTATTTGGCTGTCCAGCTTCTCTGCTTTGTATGCTATCAGGTCATGAATGCACTTTCACACACACCAAGACACAAGAATATCCAAAGGTCCCTCACCTTGGATACAAGCCCTACCATGGCTTCCTGTTCAGCTTGATTGCATTATGAAGGTGCCCAGGCAGAAAAATCTTCCAAAGAGGAAGCATGTAGTGAGACGGCAGCACAGTAGTGTACTGCACAGAAATGCTTTACAAATGGATAGTCTGAACGCATCTCATAAGCTATTCTGTCAACAAGGAGCTCAGTTACTCTTAAGCATTTTTCTACCTAACATACCAGCAAAAAGTTCCTCTCACTGTTCACATGCAGCAGGCGTAATCCTTGCCATATTATTCCCAGTGCAAACATCACAGTAGAATGTGATGGGACTTTTCCATGCTCAGATGCAGAGACCTATCTATTTTGTCCTTTTACCCTGTTCTCTCCTCTTGCATGCTACACAAACCCATTATACTAAATCATGTTGTGGGCACAGGAAAACACTTTAATAAACAGTATGTTCCATTTCAAGTAATGCTGCTTCCACTGGAGGATAGCTATGCAACCAGGGCTTAAGCAAAGCACCATGACAGGGAACGCCTATGCAAGTTGAAAGAGATGGCTTAGTCCACCCCTCACTATGACACAAATTCCCTAAGGTCACACATTCAACTTCAAGTGGGATCAGTTCAGCCCTTGATCTATCTGAGGTAGGTAACTGAGTGTCTATCATTTATTTGAATTTTCTCTACTCTAAAATAAAAAGTACCTATTCATCCAATGCTATGAGCAACCTTGACAATCTTTTAAAATATAGCAACAAACAGCCCTTTGTTTTCTCCAGATCAACTCAAATAATCCATTCCTGTATCAAATACAACCAACAAGTACAACTTCTTTTGTTTCAGCCACTATACCATTGAAAGGAGGAAAGCATCTTTTGAATGAGACCTTAAGAGTCAAGGCCCTATCCGATTTATAGACATTAAAAATCTCATGGAATTTTCCATAGTAGTAGAGGTTCTCTCCACATACTGTTCTTAGCCAAACTTCACCCTCCCCTGTTGTGTACTATTGGGCTGCATACCTCAGAGTGGGCTACATTGCAGTGATGCTTTACGTTAGTTTGAAAACCCAGGTGCTGCAGGCTGTGTTGCCAGTAGGTCAGTAAAGTGACGCTATTCCCTCATGAAGTCACTGTTGAACCAAACGCCCAATCATTATGTTGACAACATTGCACTGATGCCATACTCTACTCTCTGATAAACTGTGAAAAAGAGGCCCTGGCCCATTGCAATCCCTGAAAATGCCCTGGAGTTTTTCATATAAGCAAAACAAAAAATGGCTGGGGTGACCCACCACTGGCATAGGCAGGTGCAACTCTGTTGACTTTGGCTTCTGCCTACTTACCTCAGCAGTGACTCTGACCTAATGTGAGGAACACAAAAGCTGTAGCATGCTTTATTTCTAATGGGAGGAGGAGGAGGAGTGTTGTGTTACCTTTAAGCCATATTAGCCCAAGAACATCCTCTGGTATAGCCCTCGCCTTCCATCCTGGCCACAAGAAAAACTCACAGCAGGATTGGTCCCATTTACAGTGAGACGGGAAGGCTGAAGAGAGAACCTGATCCCTCTTAATTTTATTTTCACTGATGAGAGATAGTGAATGATGAGATGATAGTAAAAATGCTCTACAACCTACAATCAGACATTCTTGATCAGTCTTTAAAAAGGACATTGCCAACTTAACATAAATAAATCGCACTTCTGTCTGAACTTTTTTTTTTTTAACCTTGTATTGTCACGGGTCACATTTAGGCCATATGTACTTTCTGGGTACTCTAGTAGCGTAGTTATGGTGCCAGAGCTAGTGTGGGATAACCCCACAGTATAGACACAGCGTACACCATTAGAAGGGGTTTTACCATTGGTGTCAGAACACAGCCTCCCCAAGCAACAGTAGCTAGCTCAACAGAAGCATTCTTCCATTGACTGAGCTGAATCTACACCAGAGGTTAGATAAGCATAGCTATGGCACTCAGGTGTGTGGATTTTTCACACCTCTGGCCAACATAGCTATGTCAACCTAAATGTTAAGTGTAGACCAGGCCATAAGGTCACCCTCATTAAGAGAGACTAGAGGAAATGTGATTGTTTCTTCATTTTTCAGTTTGGTTGCTACATGCTTTTGACAGCTCTTTGCATATAGTCAGTTTCACTGTTTTCAGCTGTACAGTCTTACTTGGATTTCCCTGCTGTTGTGCCAGTCTTTCCACACAGCAGCAGGTAAGTGAGAAATATATACAAAATAAAAAATGTGATTTTTAAAAATACAAAGTGTGTAAGGGAAGTGTGGTGCCTGACACCCTTTTTCACTCTTCTTGTGAAACTAAGTTTTAAGTTTATTATGTCCCTTTACCCTGGTTCCGCTCCTCTCCATGTTCCATTACTCCTGACATCCCAGAAATCTCACAGCAGAAAAGAACCATAGATCTGTTCGTACTGTTGACAGAGCCTTCCAAATAGAAGCCACACATGGAAAGGTCTGAGCTAAATTTCAGTCTATGAACTTGTCTACAAACTAAAATACAGAGCTTCAGCTCAAACCTCTGCATTCCAGAAATTTTTAAACCGCAAAAGCCACACACACATCTGATGAGCTGTTTTAATCCCAATCTATCTGCTTTTTTTTTAAAGTATTCTTACTGTTCTTTGGTAAAGGATCCTGTAACCTCACTAGATTCAGTGATTCAGCTCAGTTTCAATTCTGATCCAAGCCACTTGGTTTTGCATAGTTAGGATGAAGATTTCATGTGAACATAACACTCATGGGATTTCTGATAATTTTGGGTTCCAGAAAGTCCAGACATCTCATAAAAGCAATTGCTCTCACAGTATTTTGGCATTTCCACTTCTGTATGCAACCTGCAAGTGCAGAGGTGAACAAAAGTGTGTGTGTGTGGGGGGGAATCAGGGAAGAATTCTCACTTTTGAGATATTTCTCACCCAAAAATGGTTCAATTCTGGTCAGTGTTCAGGTTGCTTCTTATTTAATCTGAATTTATTTGCTCCTCCCTGATTCTGTAAAGGTTTTATTAACTTGGAAGTGTATTAACTGTTGTTTTTTTAACTAAGAGCTATGTAACTATTTAAATATAATTCTTGTCCAACTTGTCCAACGTACTATGGCACAAGTGATGAGTGAATGGGGAGTTAAGCATGACCTGTCATAGGACAGAACAACAGTCCTTGGTGAAGGTTTGCCCAGATCTTAACTTTTGTGCTTTTCCTACCAGGTTCATGGACATCTAGGGAGAATCCTTGTCTGTGTATGATAAAGTGGAAGTCAAATGGGAATTATATGGAGCCTCCCTCTAACAGAATAGAAGAAAGGCTTGTAACTAAAGTTACTGAGGAAAGCAAGGTCTTCTGACTGGGAGTCAGTGTCCCTGCTGGCTTTGATTCCTGGGCAAATCATGCAACCTACCTCTGCTTTATTTTTCTTTATGTAAGTGGGGATAATACCTATACACATACCTCTCTGCAAAGCAGTTGGATATCCTGGGGTAAGAAGCATTATTGACAAGTAAAATACAGTACAATTATTGTGAAGTAGGAGGAGTCTCAATTCAAAGGAGTTTGGGGATCTTTGCGCATGGCTCCCAAACCATCATGCCTCTGATGTGTTGGCTTTTTGCCATGTCTTGATGTAAAGTAGAAGAGAAACAGAGAGAAAGCAGGAACCCAAGGGAAAGAAATGTCGTGCCGTGAAATTAGCATCTGTGTTTTCAGGGTTTATTTAAAAGTGTTTAAAAAAAACTTACTCAGACATTTACAACAATTAGTAGTCCCTGATAGTACACAGAGGGGCTGTTAGGGTTATTGTGTGAATGGTCCTCAGATAATAGGATTTCTGAATCAAACAGTCATTTTCAATTCAAGACAAGGTGCTTCAAGGACGTGTGGAAAGGGTTTGGACACTTTCATCAACCTCTAGCCTCGTCCCAAGTGCCTCAGAGCTTGTAATCTACATCTCCATTGTGGGGGTACTTACAAGGAAGGGACCCAGAACTCTTTGAATGACAGAATCCTATACACAATCACTAGTTAAAATAGAAAGAAAATACTTGGTTGGGCTATGATAAAAGTCTTGGAGATGCTGTCAAGAATAACAGGCCCCAGAGGAGAGTTTTCCTTTGAATACAAATATGCCCCAGATAATGGAAGCCTCTCTCTTTCCCCCACCCCTACAATCTCTCTCAAAAATGGTCTGACAGTCTTAAAATCCCATGAACTAAAGTTCTCATCCACTTCAGTCCTCTGCTAGCTCTCAACAAGGGAGCCCATGAAGCCCAGCAGTCCATCACCTGCATACTTCCCTACATCCTTGTTTCAACTTCTATAGAAATGTTTTGGGACTGGGGGAGAGGCAGCACGAAAGCGGTTCTCATAATCCCAGATGGGCGAGCCTATCCAGAAAACAAAAGGAATCCATGTAACCCATAAAACGTGAGTTGGGGATTGAAGTTCATTTTGTAATGGACAAGTTTCCACATAACTAGCACTACCATCACCAGCAGCACACCTAGAAAAAGAATGAATGTGTTTGAAGACCAAACTTTTCTCTAGGGCCTCATCTACACAAGGAAATTGTACCAAGTAAACTAAATCAGTTTGGTTAAATTGGTGCAATTCCCTTGTGGGAACACTTATTTTGGTTTAGAGGTGCCCTCTATCAATTTAGCTTACATTAATTCCTTACCCATCCACTTTCTAAACCAGTGTAGAGAAAGCTATATAATTCTCCTAGGTTCTTATGGAGGCATGCTGTTGGAATAGATATAAGGGAAGCTTGCACTCCCACTGACCATGTTGTACAGGGTCTTTGGATAGAGAACTTCAGTCTCCAGGTCTGGAAATCCAGAAACTTTCAGCAGAACCAACGTCACTGAAATTTGTTTTAATAAACTGGGATACAAAAAACCACTTGCTGTACATCTTAAATGAAGTGTGTGATCTGAATTATCCTAATGAAGCCCTGCCTTTGATATGTAGAATGTTTTCAGTACCACAGCGTATCAGAGATTATAAAGCTTCAATCCATTATTGGTCTCACTGGGCCAAATTAATTCTTGGTGGTACTCCAAGAGTGATTGTTTCCTTGGAAAAATGTGGAAGTAAATGTTAAAACAAAAAAAGTGTCAGGAGTGGCTTCTAGACGGATGCTGCAAAGGCAATAAGAGTAGTTAAATTGGCAGCTAACCTTGGAAGGAAAATAAAAGTGTTGAGATCTCAGTATTTGTTTTGCAGAAGGCCAGAGCTACAGAAAAGCTGCACACATGTTTATCAGCATGGGGAGCACACCAGGTAAAAACCTTTTCTCAGCATATACAAACTGTGAAGTGAACTTGAAAATAAAGTTCTTGGGCCTTATAAAAAAGCACTGCATTTTTCAGTATGTTTAAATGGATGGAATAATATCAGCATTACAAGTGACTGAGACAGAGCTAAGAGTAGTTTTTGCATTTGGTGTGAATGCCATGATGTTGGTGGCCATTCTTATCCCTCATGGGAGTGTATTCCATAGTTGAGGTGTGGCTCCCACTAGAGTTCAGCCTCTCTGTATTGACCAGTAGTTTCATTGTTCCATTGGAAAGCCCTGTCAAGGAAGGTTATGGGGGCAGAGATAAAGGTAGGCCAATCATGTGGAGAGCTTTGAATTCAACAATAGCCCACCAACACCTTCATTAGTTTCCACTATGAAGTATGAAAAGGGACCCTGAGTAGCTCACCAGCCTCATTCTCTCTGCTCACCTATTCTCATGAGCTGGCTTGCTCATCAGCAAGAAGCTGCTCTGCCAGTCATGCCAGGACATCCCCAGCCTCTGGCATAGGCATATATTGCTTCCTCACTGCTGCTTTCCTCACTCATTGCTTCCTCCTTGGCTGACGGAGAGAATAGAACTGGACAACTAGAGGAGGTGGTTCCCACTCAGACGGCTGTCTGGGGGATAAAGGGTCATGGAGACCATCCACAGCAGAAGCAGGGCAGGATTAACTAACTACAAGAAGAGGTTCCAGGCCAGTCCTTAGGGGCTGCAGACCTTTCCTAATACAGTCCCCACCAGCAGCCTTAGCAAAAGTATGGAGATTAGCCAGTGGCAAGGTTACATCCTGCTGGGAACACAAGCCAGTTTCCTAAGGGTTAAAAAGTAAATATTTAAACAAAATGTTTCACATTTAACTTCTTTGGCCAGCCTACTGCTGTGCCCTGCCATCCAGGAAAGCCAGATTAGATTCCTGTCCCAGTTTTTCTGCTCCCTGGAGTAGCAGGCTAATTAAAGAGTCCTTTTCAGTCCTCCTTGGCTAAACACATATCAAGGAGAGAGACTCAGGGTGATCGACAGACCCTCACTGCTGGCTGATGCACAGAGCAGCTCTCCTACTGCATCACATCACCATTTGCTCTTCAGATGAGATGCAAGGAGCCCGATTCCCCTCTCACCCACATGTAAATAAAGAGTATCTCCACTGAAGCTACTGACTGGGGACTATACTGTATATTGTTATACAGTGGTGTAAAACAAAAGTAAGGGGAGAATCAGGCCTACAATGTTGCCAAGTGAACCTTAAGCATTGTGAGAAACAGGATTAAAAAAAATCACAGGAATCTCACACACACAGGACCAAAATTCCACGTTCAGTAACTTTGACTTCGATGGAGGATAAACCTCTTTAACTGAGAGGAAACTATGTCTCAGTTTCTACAACAATCATGACATTGGGAGAGGGAGGACACCTTTAGATCCAAACTGGTTCAAGACATCTGCAAATTAAAATATAATGCATTGTCCCACTGGTACCACACAATGCCAAATAGAGTTTGGGGAAAACTTGGTGTATTGCTATCTAGGTTACAAAGCACAGGTGGTTAGTGACCATTATTGGGAGTGGAAGGGAGGCCTTATATATAAGGGTTAAAAACAATACATTTGCACGTTTGCCCGAGATGACTGGGAAAGAAGCCTGGAGTTATAGTCCTTGTTGATTAGAAGTTCCTGGAACAGAGAAACTGTTTGCTTGATGATGCTATTGCTCTCCGCTAGGGACTATATATAATTGATACTCAAGCCAGCCTTCTCTCTCTCTCTCACACACACACACACACACCATGTGAGCCACTGATTTTACTTCTACCTCATCCCCAACCTTAATTCCCAGGCACACTTTTACATTTGAGCCCCAGTGACAGACATAAGAAACTACGGTTAATTTCTGGTAGCATTTTCCTATTTAAGTTTGGACCCAACAGCCACTGCATCCAGCAACTGAGATTGGGTTTGATCTAAACAATGCTTTCTACAAAACAACAACTTGAAACATGTGTCATTGGGACAGCCAAGGCCTCTAAGGACTCACCTGAGAGGCTGACCATGATGTCATACATGGTACTAGCATCCCAGAGGAGGAACTATTGAAGGAGCACATGGAACCATTGTGCTTCTTCTCCCACAACATAGGACTGTGGCAATTCCCTGCTTAAGAATGAAGAGAGATTAAGTCTCTATGCAAATATTTGAAAAGTGCCCTACATCTGCTCAAACTGAGACTCTCGGGTGTTTATACCTCTCCGCTGTGAAGAGATACAAGGATGGGGTGGGGGGAGAATCTCTATAAACTACTACACACACCCCCCTTCTGTTCTCATTTCCACTCCAGGGGGAGAGTCATACCCTGAAGCTAGCCTTTCCACGGATGTACTAGCCACCATGCTGAAAAATTCAGTTTGGTGTGAAGACGATGCAATTTCTTTTGTCACTAGAGCTTGGTGGATTTTCAGAAGGACACAACCTCTTGCTCCCCTTGGATTGCTACATTTATACAGTGCACAGGTGTGCATGGCACATTACAGCTAATAAAATAGGCAAGTCCCTGCCCTAAGGCATTTACTATCTAAATAGATATAACAGTAAGAATTGGCCCCAAAAAAGGGGGGGGGGGCAGTGGGAGAAAGCATGGGACTTCAACAGCACCAGAATTTGGTCCAGCATTCTTATGAATGCCAATGTGGAGACCAGCAGAGAAAGGCTAACCAAAAGAAAGGAATATTGAAAGAGGTTTAAAGGAGGGGAATTAGGTATCATGGCACACAGGGTCTAGGAGGTTAAGCAATAGGAAAATGCCCAGTCACTTATGGGAAACTAAAGGAGCAACAAGGAAAGCTGAATTAGAAGACCACAAGGCACTAATGACAGAGCAGGAGGCAATCAGAGACAAGAGGTCAAATTCTGTTTCTAATCACACCAATATAAATGCACTGATTTCAGTGGAGTTACACCAGTGGGAGGGCCAGGGTAGAGTTGTGCAGGGTTTTGAAAGTGAGAATGAGGCATCTGAATCTGATATAGAAGGAGATTGGAAGCCAGTGCTGGGAATCCAGGAGGGGAGAGCATGATACATAGTTGGTTCGAACAATGGGGAGGAAGGAGTGTTGGCAGCCTTGAGAGGTGCCACAAAAGAGAGGGAGAGGCCAGGGACAGCTTTAGTGCTAAAGTTGAGGTTAAATGAAAATTTTAATATGGACTTTGAAGCAGAAAACAAAATAGGGAAGAAAAATGAACTATTTTAACGAGACTAAAATGATCTATCTGTAAGGTGTCAGCCTTTCCTCTTGAAAGAGAATGTAAATATAGCGGCAAAAGGGAATGTTTACAAATGCAATTGTGTTGTGCGTAGAGGAATGCAAAATAATTTAACTGACAACAATGTAAAGGAAAATTCCCCAGATGGGAGGGGAAATGTCATACCAAAGATCCTGGGAACAGGTTGGAGAGGGGCAAAAAACCCAGCAACGGGAAATATAATCCTAATAGGATCTTAAAAATCATAAACAGAAGATAATAATCAGCTATGTGTTCTCTTCTCCAAAGAGACCAGAGGGAGTTTCCATGATACAGTGGAGGCATCAGGGAAGAGACCTCAGCTGCATCAAGAATCACCATGGGAATTAGCACCATCTGCTACACAAATCGAGGAAGGAGGAGGGAAGGGGAAAATAAAGCACACACTGAAACTTGCTAATAGAAGCCACAGTTCTACAGAGTGAGAGCTACTCCTGAGAGGCCATCAATGCGGTGACAAGAAAATGGGCAAGCACAGGATTGCTTCAAACATGGAGAACTGAGTTGATACAAATCCTGAATTAAAATACAATCTTCACGGAAAAAGTCTGTGAAGAGAATGGGCCAGTTTCTCTGCTGGTGTACATTGGCTCAGCTCCATTAAAGTCCATGGAACTACCAAGATTTACTACAGGTGAGAATCTGGCCCGATGATTTTCTTTCCCTGTATTGCTGCATTATGAATTTGGCAGGATGAAGTTATTTTTAAAGGGTCTAGTCAGCAATAGCACTATTGCAGAGGTTCTCCAGTCTATGTAGGTGTCATATGAACCACAGGTGCCAGAAAATCAGGACCTCTGGTTCACGTGTCATTTAACGGAAATAGCACAACACAAACATGTAGAGTCAAATTTTACTGGCCTTGCTCATGTGAGTAGTCACAATGATATCAAAAGGAGTGAGGACCACCCCAGCCCCCACTCCAACATACTAGCCTTGCTCTCCCAAGTAGTCCAATTGACTTTAATGGAACTATTCACATGAGTAAGGTGACCAAGACTTGCCCCTTATTTCTGAACTTGCTGATATCACTATACAGAGTGCAACCATTAAAAGCCATCAGTACAGCAATACAATGTACTCCTGGGGGAATACTGCACCACTGCGCAATGCAGAATTTTGCAGAAATTAATGTGCACGCAGAATTTCCTTTTCCCCACAGAAATGGGCTGCAGTGCTGCTATCCGCCACTAAGGGCCACTGGACTCAGCAGAAGACACTGCTGGGGGGAGGGAGCTAGAGGGTTCCTGACAGCTGCAGTTTCCCAGCATGCCCTGAAGGAAGGAGAGGACGGCATACAGGAAACTCCGTGCAAGCCTGGGATCAAGCATCAAGTTGTTTCTCCCTCTGGATCCCTGGGCTCTGGGAGGGAGGGGGACAGGTGTATGGGCTGAGGAGGCCCTGCGGTTGGGCTCTGGGGAGGAGGGGTTGTGGGTGTCTGGCACTCACTGCTCTGGTCACATTTGTGAACTCTCCTGCCCAGCAGTCATGGAGACTGGAAGGTCCCCCTCCCATTTAAAGCACCAAGAATTTTTGAAATGTCTTTTCTTGATTATCCAGCCTGGCAAGCACACCTAGCAGCTCCCTAGTGTTGTGTGCGACTGAGCCAGCTGACCATGCTGGCTACACATTCCAGGCACGCTCCGGCTTGGATTAGAGAGGAGATATTGAATCTCCTGGGCCTGGGGGGAGAAGATGCTGTGCAGGCACAGCTACGGACCAGCCTTAGAAATGTGGATCTCTACAAGCAGATTGCACAGGGGATGCAGGAGAAGGGGAATGACAGGGATCAGCAGCAGTGCTGTGTGAAAGCGAAGGAAGTACAGCAGGCATATCAGGCGGCCAGGGAGACCAATAGTCAATCCAGTACTGAGCTGCAGACCTGCCACTTTTACAAAGATCTGCATGCCATACTTGGAGGAGATCCCCCCACACCTTGCAGACCACCATTGATCCCTCTGAGTAGCCTGAGCTACAGGCCCCTCGTATGAACAATGAAGCGATGGAGGAGGATGGGGGACATCCTGCAACTGGGCGGCAGGGAGGTGTGCTGCGAGCCAGGGTCTGCCTGAGTCTCCACTGCAGACCAGGCAGTCCTGGCAGTCAAGCCCAATGTAGAGGAAGGAACCTCGGGTAAGTGTGTAATTCTATTTCCCATTACAGTGATTTACTGATGGCTCCCCCAACTTAACAGTACTCAGCTATTGACTTTTCATTAAGTTACTTGTACTAGAAAAGGGAGCAGTACAGCGAAGAAAGGTATTGTTGTTATCTGCTTTTGATTCCCCTATAGAGTTAGGCTGGGGAGAGGGGGGGCAGGCAGAGCAGTTTGTTTATGAGCGGTCTCTTGAATCCTCCTGAGACAGCTCAATGAAACTTTAATGGATGTAGTCAGCAGTCCTCTCCTGAAGGTTTCTAGGGGTGGCAGCCTTATTTCCCCTTCTGCGGTAGGACACTTTCCTGCACCAGTCGGCAATAACTTTGGCAGGCACCATTGCAGTACAGAGGCTAGCAGCATATGGACCCAGGCTGCTTCAGGATGCCAAAAGCAGCTGTGCTCTCTCTGCTTCTGTTACCCTCAGGAGTGAGGGATCAGCTGAAATCACCACCGCCTGTGGAAAATGGTGCCAGTATTCAGTGGCCATTGCCCTATACTCATAGTTTCATGCAACCGAGCGATTCCCTCCTCATTTCCCTCATCCATGGTGGGCCATACTCCCCATTATTAATGGGAGTGAGGCTGTGCACAGGCACTCGGAAGAAGAAGTGTCAGTCAGCACGTCTTGTTTAAAAAACTTTAGGGAAAGAAGGGAAGGGAGTTCTAAATCTTAACTTTTGCTTTCCATTGTGACTATACTGACAATGGTACTTCTGTGTTTTATCTGCAGCTGCTGCCATTGCAACCTTGAGGGGTTCCTCTCCACAGCCGTGGAATGGCTGAGCCAGATAAGGAGGAGAAAGAAGAGGACTTAGGATGACATGTTTGATGAGATCCTGCAAGCCAGTGCTGCATCAGAACATGAGCAAAGGGCCTGGAGGGTCAACACACCAGATAGCCTAGAGAAGGAAAGAGTGGAAAGGAGAAAGGCCCAGCAGGAAAAAGGAGGGAGATGCATCAAGACATAATAATAGGACTTCTCCGGCAGCAAATATAGATGCTGCAGACTCTTGTGGACCTACAGGTTCAACAATCCCAGGTTCACCTCCCTCTGCAGTCCATGGAGAACTCCATTTCAGCACCTCCCTCCACCCCCCCATGTACAACATTCCACATAGCATCAATGGCATGCTGCCCCAGCCCTACCCACTCCACCCCGGGGGACATTAGACAGTCACAGCTTCACATACACTGACCTGTGAAAGCTACGGTTGGTGTATGTGTAGCTGAAATTGACATGAATGTTATAATAATAATTTAAAAAATATAATATATGGAGATATACCCATCTGCTAGAACTGGAAGGGACCCTGAAAGGTCATTGAGTCAAGCCCCCTGCCTTCACTAGCAGGACCAAGTGCTGATTTTGCCCCAGATCCCTAAGTGGCCCCCTCAAGGACTGAACTCATAACCCGGGGTTTAGCAGGCCAATGCTCAAACCACTGAGCTATCCCTCCCCGCTATATTCTTTCCCCTTCATAAGTTTTGTTCTATTAATTTATTAAGTTTTTTATGTGTTTGCTTTTAAATTGCACAGATTTTCCCCCCCACTATTACAGAATAAAAAACTGGAACATATTTCATCTTCATTAGTTCACAATATATGCTGCAGAGTGCCTAGCAATTCTGAAAGCAACCAATTACTTGTTACTGTACAGCATAACTCATAGGATTAGTGACAATAAGTGTTATAATCATCAATGTACAGCAAGCACCACAAAAACAGATGCATTGACCATGTAATATTCATAGATGTACACCAAGCACCACACAATTCCTAACAGGCCCCAAAAAACAGCAGGGCCAGGTACAGTACAGTACACCACAACACATTACTGTGGCTCACTGTTAGGGAGGCTTTGAAAGAGCACTCTAAGCCACATAGCTCTGCGTTCTGCTCTTCTAGTAGCCTTTGGGTCTGGCTGTTCAAATTCACCAGGCACCCACTCCACCACCACCCTCCATCCCAGTGGCAATCTTTCCCCCTATGCTTCACAAATACTGTGCAGGACACAGCAGGCAGTATTTAACCATTGGGATTTTTTTCCACTGAGATCCAATCTTGTGTGAGTAAAAAATGCCAGCATCCCTTCAATCTACCAAAAGTGCACTCAGCTGTCATTCTGGTGTTGTTAAGGTGGCTGGTGTACGGCTTCTTGAGCCAGGAGAGCAAGGGGTAGTCTAGGTGCCCCAGGATCACTCCTGGGATTTCAACATTTCCAATGATAATCAGGCAGTTGGGGAAAAAGTCCTTGCTTGTAGCTTTCTGAACAGTCCTGTGTTCTTAACGATCCAAGTGTCATGCACCTTTCCTGATCAGCCAAGACTGATGACAGTGAAGCATCCTTGGTGATCCACCAATGCTTGCATAACCTTAGAAAAGTAGCCCTTCTCTTGATGTACTCTGGCAAGATGGTCTGGTGCCAAAATAGGGATACGTATCCCATCTATTGCTCCATCACAGTTCAGGAACCCCATTGCTGCAAATCCATCCATCACGTCCTGCACTTTGCTGAGAGTCAGAGTCTTGTGTAGCAGGAGGCGATTAATGACCGTGAACACTTGCATGACAATGGTCCCTCACCGTGGATTTTCTCACTGACAGCAGCAATCTGGCATTGCAAGTTCCCACAGTGCAATCGCCACTCGCTTCTCCACTGTTAGTACAGCTCTCAGTTTGGTGTCCCTGCGTTGGATGGCTGCAGCGAGATTGGCACATTGTTCCAGAAATGTAGCCTTTGACATCCAAAAGTTCTGCAGCCACTGCACATCAACCCAAGCCTGCATTACAATGCGCTCTCACCAGTCCATGCTCATTTCTTGGACCCAGAAGCGGTGTCCCACCACGTGCAGCTGCTCTGTGAACACCAGAGAGTCCTGTGGCACCTTTAAGACTAACAGATGTATTGGAGCATAAGCTTTCGTGGGTGAATACCCACTTCGTCAGACGCATGTGGGTATTCACCCACGAAAGCTTATACTCCAAAACATCTGTTAGTCTTAAAGGTGCCACAGGACTCTCTGTTGCTTTTTACAGATCCAGACTAACACGGCTACCCCTCTCATCTGTGAACACCAACAACCTTGAATTGGTTCTCATTATGTCTTGCAGCAATCTGTCCTCCAAGAAATAGCCATGTCCCCCACTGGTTTGGGTCTTCTTACAGTTCTGCAAATACTGGAGGATCATGCATCCTGTATTTGCAATGCTTACGACAATAGTGCAGAGCTGTGCAGGCTCCAGGCTTCTGTCAGAGATGGTGGATAGGGAGGAGGGCCATGCAGTTTGCAGGATTTTGAAAAAAAGCACAAAAATTATGGGCTATTGATGGCATTATGGGATGGAGTCAGTTGCACTGGGAAGCTGAGCCCTTGCTCCAAGTCACCCCCTCCGCAACTTATTCTAGCCCCACCATGAATTGCCAAAACTTCCCAAAAGATGCTGCGCTGGATGGTGGTGAGTTGCACACTGGGATACCTACCCACGGTGCGCTGCAGATTGACACAAGCATTGCTGATGAGTACACACAGCGCCGGTGCAAGGAGGCGAGTATGCATGCGCATAATCTACTAACCGAGGCAGCTTTATGCCAACATAACTTGCACTGGCCAAAGTTTGTAGGGTGGCCATGGCCTCAGTCTGCTGAGGAGAATGAGTGAGTTTCTTCCTTTAGAACACACACTCTGGAATCAGCAATTTAATAAGTCAAACTACAGTATTTGATGCACCATTATGAAATGTCCATTCCTCATTAGGAATTACAAGAATCCAGTTATACTGGATTTTTCAAATACCAAATACATTACTTTGCTTGGGTATTTGGTGAGTCCTAAATCCAAATACCATGGGAATCTGCAGAGCAGCTCCAGGGAAGTCAGGGCAATTCAGGCATGATCAGTGACAGAGGCAGTACTCTGAGCTGTCACTGCAGGGTGGGCAGTAGGATTTGGGGACTACACTGGGAGGGAGGACCAATGGAGCAACCATTACATTGATCATTGGGGTCCAGGCTGGCACTGCACCAATGGGGACTGACATAGTGGAAGAATGGCACAGATCCTTTGTGCAGAACAAGTTTCCTCCAAATGCACTGTTGGGAGTAATACAGTATAGATAGAAGGTGTGTTACAGGCATAATAGGAGTCCACACAGTGGCGAGCATGTCAAAGTTTCACTGTGGTATCCAAGGCCCCATGATATACAGGACCTGAGAGTTACTGAAGACCAGACCATGGGGCAGTGTCAGGAGATTCAAACATGTCAATCCTTTTGTCATTGTCATGTCATACCCTACACAAGGCAAGCTACTGTAAGGCAACAAGCTGCATAATCACATGATCAAATTCTTGCCTCCTTTCATCAGAGTAGGAAATCAGGAACACTAGTGACTTAGGTTAAAATGAAATCATTCTAAAATCATGTCTGAATATCCCAGAATTTTGGGGAGCTTGCACACTGAACCCAGATCTAGATCTGAATTTCACACCTGCCCCTCTCTCTATGAGGGGAAAAACAAAGCTCTGATCCAACACCCCTGAAGGAACAGGTTCCAACTGTTGCAGTTCAAGCCCATCTCTAGCTCCAGCAAACTGAAAATTACATGCCTCGTATCAATGTGGTGCACATGTAAACGAGGGAAACAGGATGTGGCAAAACGAACAGAATCATTTAAATTTTATTCTGAATCAATACTCTGCCAGCGTCCATACCGTATATGGAGCACTTCCCCTGCAGGTGCAAGAGGTTTCTGCAGGATCTGCTCTTGCATGCAGCATCCCACAGACTAAAAAACCTTTAATAGATGCAACGGTTGATTAGCTGATTTTTTTTTCCGGTGAGGGGTGAAGGAAGAAGAGGTGGAGAGGAAGATAAACGAGCCTCAACTTTTTTCTTTTTAGAGATGCCTCTGAAAGGAGTGGCTGTACTGTATAGTTCTGATGTGGTAATTTAACAAGCTATCTTTAGTCAAACCATAACCAGGTTTAAGTGAAAGTTTGAGCAGAGTAAGGACTTGACGCATTTCATGTGGGAATAAGCCTATTCTCAGAGTGGGATGGGAGGATTGATTTTAGAGACCCAGACTGCACAGAAGATACAATGCATGACAGTGCCAGCAGCTCTAACGCAGTGCAGGCCTGTGGTATGACTGCCATACTGAATTGTGAGCACTAACACACACAAAATGGAGACAAAGCTTATAAGATCAGGGGGATTAGGCCAAAAACCATGCATGTGGCAACCTAACCGTGCACTACAAAACACACAGTGGGAGTCACAAATCGCTGCTATAATAGGCAGGCCTGAAGGCATTGTTCATTATACATATTTTCCCCCACCTTCAGCCTCCCCAACAGAGCAAATATTCAGCAGCTAGCCTGTAAGTTAAGATGTATATAGTCACTTGACTTTCGTGTGTCTTAACCAAGCATAAGATTGGGCAAAAGCAGGTACCTTTCCTGGAAAAAAACAGCAAGCTTCCATGCGGGGTGAATAATTTATTGAAAGATAAATACATTATGATGACAACAAAGAGCCCAGCTCCAGTCCAGTTTGGGATTTCTCTTTACTAACACAGGCAAGAAGAGCCAGCTAATAAAATTTGCACATTTCACACTGTTCTTTCATCTTCAGAGAACTTTACAAACATGAACTGGTCTTCACCCACACCCTGTGTAATAGGGAAGTAGTATATGGCTATGTCCTAGATGGGGATCCTGGAGCAGAGAAAGGCTAGGGCCTACATTCTCAAAAGTGGCCACTGAATTTGAGTGCCGTAGTTGAGACACCATGAGCCTGTGTTTCTTTTTTGCCAACTGTCTTGTCTTATTTCAAGTCTCCTGAAATTTCGTGTTCTTCAAACCCCAGTTTCCGGAGTCATACAACTACATGAGACTCTCAGCTTTTATATATATATATGTGTATGTATAAAGGAAGTTTCTAGCTCTAGTGCAGGGATCGGCAACCTTTGGCACACAGCCCATCAGGGAAATCCGCTGGCAGGCCAGGACAGTTTGTTTACCTGCAGCGTCTGCAGGTTCGGCCGATCACAGCTCCCACTGGCCACGGTTCGCCGTTCCAGGCCAATAGGGGCTCTAGGAAGCGGCGTGCGCTGAGGGATGTGCTGGCCGCTGCTTCCTGGAACGGCAAACTGCAGCCAATGGGAGCTGCAATCGGCCGAACCTGCAGACGCTGCAGGTAAACAAACCATCCCGGCCACTCAGCGGATTTCCCTGACGGGCCACGTGCTTTCAAAGGTTGCCAATCCCTGCTCTAGTGTTTGCAGAGAAAAGCTTGAAAAATGTGACTCCTCAAAGGCCCAAAATCCAGAAGACAAATTAAAAGAATCCAAAAATGACTATTTAAAAAAAAAATCTCATGATTTTTGAACACTGAGGGTTGGCAATACTGCAGCTCCAGTCAAGGTATCTCAAATAGGGCAAAGTAATATGGGGCCTCTATCTGTTAATGCCCTTATCCAGCAGGATGGGGAGCTACAGCACCTGACTCTGTCCACATTATACCACCACACTCAATTCTGTGTTCATCAAGTTTAGGAGTTCTTGGCTCCCCGTCTTGTGCTCAGGCCCCTAAACCATGCACTCTCCTCTCCCTCATAAATGGAACAAACTTAGTCATGTTCTTGTTTTACAACTTGGGTGTAGAGTTCAATTAACACTTTTCACACTGTGACAGGTAAATCTAGCTCTGGCTTTAACTGGAGTATACAGTTGAAACTCAGAGTTACGAACACTAGAGCAGGGAAGGCCAATGGGGGCTGCGGGAAGTGGCGACCAGCACATCCCTCGGCCCGCGCCGCTTCCCGCAGCCCCCATTGGCCTGGAGCGGCAAACCGCAGCCAGTGGGAGCCGCGATCTGCCGAACTTGCGGACGCAGCAGGTAAACAAACCAGCCTGGCCCACCAGGGTGCTTACCCTAGCAGGCCGTGTGCCAAAGGTTGCGGATCCCTGCACTAGAGTTACAAACTGAACAGTCAACCACATACCTCATTTGGAACCAGAAGTATGCAATCAGGCAGCAGCAGACACAGAGACACAAAAAGCAAATACAGTACTCTGTTAAACATAAACTAGTTTAAAAAAAAAAAAAGGAAAAGCAGCATTTTTCTTCTGCATAGTAAAGTTTCAAAGCTGCATTAAATCAATGAAAGAACCACCATAATGTTTTGTTCACAGTTATGAACATTTCAGAGTTACGAACAACCTCCATTCCTGAGGTATTCATAATACTGAGATTCTACTATATTACAATAACACCCTGATTCTAGCTCTGTCACCATCTAGCAATTACAATAAAAAAGTTTGCTCCAGTTGGAGCTTCCATTTCTTCTGGCAAACATTTGCTGATTTGTTTTAAAGGTCTCAGAAGTGAGGAAGCTGAGACCTTCCATTCCATCCAGACAGGCAAGTAACTGTGCAGGCTTCCTCAACATGGCTCTGCCAATGAACCTCAAGCCTGACCCTCAGCCCTCTTATTTTAGTGCTGGGCCTCTCCTCAGAGATTGATCCTACTACTCAACTGAACATGTATATATTAAACATTGAAGGAATATACAAAAGCTCATCCTCTCCTTTTTAAGTACAGCTCTTGATGATCAATGACCTACTATTATTATTTAGACAGTGCCATCTGAAATGCACATGGCACTGGTGAAGTGAGTTGGGGGTCTCAGTCTTATTTTCCGTGGACAAACATCCACTTCACTATAAACAATACTACTGGCATTAATTGGCCTCCTTGCTGGCAGTTTCAGCAGAGAAGCTGAGGACTTTAAGGGCCATGAATATATCACCACACACAATTCTGTGTTCATCAAGTTTGTCATCCAGCCTCTGGCTGGGGAGAATATCTTTCTCTCTCACTCCCGCCAGGGCAGGGTGGGTGGGAGAATCTTACACTACCACTGCTCAGACCAATTCTGCAGATAAACAGATGACTCAGGCATCAGTAAAAGGAATAAGGGAGAGCATTCCCTTTCCTCCTTCAGCACCTCCCCCATCCCCATCGCAATACCTTTGCAGGTGTTAGCTCCCACTGACAAGGGACTTCCTCCCCATCCCAAATCCCAGAGATCCTTCTTGAATATACTGACAGAGAGGCTGTCAATGCCCTGGCTACCTGAGATGTGCTTGTGTGCATGCAATGTCTAATAGCCATAGTGCCCCTCCCAAACAGCACAGATGATGATAGTAATTTGTCCTGCCACAGAGACTTTCAAAGCTCTTTACAAACTCCTATACTCTACCTGAGTTTTATTATCCCCTTTTGGGGGCGGGGAGGGGACTGGGTCATAGAGCAGTTAAGCAACCTGTCCAAGCCTAGTTAGTGAGCAGGGAATATATCCTACATGTCCTGACTCCCTGTGCTAGAGTTCTAACCGCCACACACATTCTTTCCTAGCCCTTCACCAGCATATTGCAGCTTTCATTATCATTTCCAGCGAAGGCACATTCTGAATTGTCAAAAGGATTTTCCCACCAAACTGACCAAAGAAAGAGTTGTGGGGGGGGGGTCTCCCTTTGGCAAATCTTTACATTTGAGCCCCAATTTTCCAGTTTGCATGATATTCTCAGAATTCAAAGAGGACGGGGTCCTGGTTGCTAAGCTTTCCAGAGGCATGGTCTAGGAAAGCAGAGGTATCTTCTTACAGAGTTTCTAGGTGTCCTATGATAAACAGAAAGTATCACATTATCTGCCTTTTCCAGGTGTCCTGTGAAGGGGTCAGAGGTCTGCTTCAGTTTAAAAGCCCTGCTTTCATAGGAAGTGTGAACAGTAATTCAATGGAGTTAGTAAAGTGGGGGGAGGGGTGCAAAGAGAGAAAGATAAGGACTTCACGGGTTCCCTTTCAAATTAAAAGATCCTAGCAGCGATCACTGGTATTACACTTATCTACAATGCATTCAACTCAACCGTCAGACTATTTTTTTTCTAGCATTCCCTTTTTTAGGTGCTGTCTTTTTACTTCCCCATTATAGTGTGTTGTTTAGTTTTTCTCAGACAAATTGGATTCCTATGTCAGATGCACATCTCAGCACATGGAGAGAGGAGATCAAGTTCTCATTTTTGTATCATTCTGCAAATACAGGACCTTGCCCCAAACAACCCCTGATGCCTCTCAAGCACTCACTGACAGGATCTGCAAATACAGTGTCTCTAAGGATACAGTCCTGAATCAATGAACTCAATGGGAGCAGGGCTTAAAACTTTGAGGAAAGAAACATACTGGATCTAAACATCCTACTTGTGTGTTCTATTTTGATGTAGTGGAGTTAGGGATTAATCTTATTCTGTTACTAAAATTCAGACCTGCAAAAATTCTATCCTGCTCCATTTAGATTCTTCCATTGTGCCCATCACAAGGGTTGGTGAGTGGCAAAAAAGGACTTAATTTCCCAAAACCAACCACTGGGGGCCAAATCTGTCCTCAGTTACACTAGTAAGGATCTATTTTAGGATTGAATTTAACCCTTGAAAATCTACACTTCACACATTGTGAATATTATAGTCATTAAAGGGAACCTGGGTTGTGGACAGTAGGTATTTGTGCTCCACTCAGTTTAAGGAAAAGAGTGGACTCCTTTTCTCACCCCCTTTTACCATTTCTCCCATCAATGTTGGCAGAGAGATTCTCCCCCATGAGGATATGAAGGGGAAAGAGGCGATCTAACTCCCTTTAATGTTAATAGGATTTATGCACGTCACAAAGAAGGAGATTTCATAGTCTTTATGGCGGTGGGGAGAAATATGGGAGTTGAAGAAGATTCTTGGAAATATGAGTCCTAAGGAGCAGATTTATCAATGCGGCTTTCCATCAAGATTCGAGTGGTTTTTAATCCTATGCCTAAACTATGTAACGTGAGACTCCTGACAGTCATTCAGAATTAAGAATTTAACTTTTTACCCTCATCCCATTGATGTGGGTTTCATTTTGTGAAGTTTCCTTTACATTTTAGCACATACTATAGTCCTTTGGTAAATAGATGAGCCTCCTGCTTTTCAGTATTTATTGGCTGAAAATCTCAGCAGCTGGGGCAGTATATTTCAATATTGCCTCCAAATAGTATGAAATAGGCATTTTTCAGCCCATTAAAAGTATTCTTTCTTTTCCCTCTCACCTCCCTGGTCCTTGGGTGAAAGAAACAAGGACAGGAGGGGGTCAACTAGGTCTCCATTCGGAGACTGATAGCACCTGGAATTCTTGGGCTCTGCATGTTGTGTGACAAAGCCATATTTAACTGGGGTAACAGGGAGGTACTGTTTCAATGGCCCAAACAGAGAACTAGGAGTCAGGAACTCCCAAGTGGTGCTCTTGTAGAGCTGGGTCTCCAGGCAGACTGACAACCATGGAGAATTGAAGGGGGAGAAACATATATATAAAATAATATTCAACCAGAGATACAGCTACATTCTAGAGAGAGGCATGATCTGGCACATGACTAGGTGCCAGGAACTCCTGAATGCTAATCCCACCTCTCTATGGTCTTGGGCAAGTGACTCCATCCCTTTGTGCCCCCGCTTCCCCGTCTTTAAAATGTCACAGGGATTTTCATTTTTACTGTTTGGGGAATACAATGCTTTGAAAATGCAAAGTGCTAAATAATGGTCATCTGTCAAATTACTGGCAGCTCCTTAATTCAAAGCACTGAGATTTTAATGTAGAGCTTTTCTGATCATGTCTGCAAAGTCAGAATATTCACACAATACTGACTAAACACCCAAAGTCCTCTCCAGCATGCCATGGACTCAGTGTAAAACATGGGAAGACATTTCTGGGATAAGCCTGTTCTGTGGCTGTCCCAAAGTCCTGGGTCCAGATTGTACACATAAGGATCTTCAATAAAACTTCTCCTCCTCCCATTGTTCCCATACATACATTGGAGAGAGCCCTCTGTAGTATTGAGGGGCAGACTGTGGAGAAGACACTAGGGTCTCCCTGACTACTGACCCTGCAAAGAACTGGGAGCAAAGTTAGTGCAGCCTGAAGCTGCAATAACTTGCCTGTGGGATGCCTCCACAGTGTGGAGTCCTTCTCAGGATGGTGTTCTAGGGCAGCAGCAGACAGAAGAGTCCCTGCCACCACTGCTCTGCCATGTTGCCAGAGAGGAGGCAGGACGTTCCAGGCAGCATGGCCCCCCAGATCTGGTTTGTACCCCTGTTGCTGCCATCAATAGCCATTGAGATGATGATAAAACCATCACCCAACTCCACAAAGGTAGGAACTAGGAAACTATGATGGGGACTTCATAGAGCATCCATTCTCCTACGTGGGGATTTGCACACAATGCACAATTTGAACCCTGATCAGCAATTAGGAGATGTTCCTAGGCCATTGTTATATCTGTTGTAAATAATACCAAGCTTCTATTAAAGCCTTCTTCCCGATCAGGGCCTCAGTGAAGTCTCACCCCTTTAAGTGATCTATGTGCTGCCTATAGTCTGTTGTACTCCTGTGACTCATTGCTGGGGTTTGGTATCCCTTTGTCTTAAATCTATCACATGAAAAAACCTGCACCTGCTATTCTCCCTGCTGTAAAAGTAATAGAGAGCAGGGGTGAAATAGTCATTTGGGGCAGCAAGGAAGAGCTGATTCTTAAACCTATGATTCATTTACCATAACGCCTGAGTTCACCATTGCCTTGCAGCTTGTGCTGTCATTTACATCAAGCCAAAATGCTACCAGATCAGAACAGGCTTTTACACCCTCTTTCCACAGGTGGAAATATCACCAGGGAAGGTAATGGATAATCATGTCCTGATCCTCTATCTAAGACCTTCTCCTCAACCCCATCCCACCCTTCTAAATCCTGCTTATTATCGGTATAGGTCTATTTAGACCAAAAAATGGAAGTGTGGATGAACTAAGTAACAGTTTGAATTACAACTGCACAGAGATACAACAAGAGCTGATTCCCAGTGCTTTGTGTATTTGGCTAAGCCATACATTTCTGATAGCTATTGTTAAGTAGTTATGACTTAGTGTTTTAAGATTATGCAAGGATTGCAAGAATTTTAGGAGGAATTAGAGTGGATAGCAGTTGATTTTTTTAAAATAAAATAAAGAACTGGATTTTTATTTAAATCAGATATTTTAATTTAAATTAAAGGTTTGTTTTTTAATAATAAATGTATTTAAAAATTAAATTTGAAGCTGACAATACATGTTAAAGCCTCAACTTTCTATAATCCATTAAAATCATTTAAATTAAATTTTTAAATAATATGTTTGCTACTAAGTTTTAAATAAAGTCAAACTACTGAACAGGTGCGTGTCACTGACTAAGTGCCTCGAACCAGAGTTTGTTAAAAGTGGCAAACCAGCTTTTGACAGTAGTAGCCTCTTCTGAAAGGGAAGAGAGAATATTTTCTTCATTTTAGTTTATTCAACTAGTTCAGTTCAATAACTAGTTCATTCAAAGTTAAGAAACCAACTGGGAGTTGAAAAAGTAGGAAAGCTTGTTTTCCTTTTCAAATCCATAAATAAAAACTAGGTGTGAGAGGATGAGATCTACTACTCCTAAAATCCGAAGGACAGGGTGACCAGAGACAAATCAGTTAATTTATTAAACAATTAATTGAGTTAGATTGAACTGCAAAACATGAAAGTACAAAAAGTAAAATGCTGTTTTTGTGCACTTTAATCGAATTTGAATTTCCATCCAAATAGAGCTCGACACAAGTCACAACTAAAAAATTAATCTAGTAAATAAGAACTGTATCATTCACCATTTTGTAACATAATAAAACAATGTAAAAATAAGAATATGAATAAATGTAAGTTAAGCTATATAATTGCTTAAATAGACGTGTACAGATATAATGTATCCTCCTGGTTAGCAAAAAGAAGAACCAAACTGAGTGAAACGGCTATATTTAGAGGCAAATCAACATATTTTAATAGTTACCAACCAATGAGAGTCAACTTTTTTTAGCAAAATAACTGAAGTACAAATGCAAAACATGATTAAAATCAATGATTTAAATCAAGATTTCCTGCTTGCTGATTTAAATAATTAAAATAGGCGATTAAAATCATTTTGACTTAAATCAATCCACTCAGAGGATTTCTAGGAGAAATTAGCAGTGAGAGGGGGAAAAAGTGGTCACAAAGAGCCAAATCAGTTGACCTGCTCCCACAAGAAACCCCATCTGGGAGGCCTCAGTGGAGAAGCCTCACAAGGTCCCCCTCATAGCATTTTCTCCAAATCCAGTGGTAACAAAGGAGGGGGCACAAGATCCAGGGCCTACAGATTCTTGTACAGATTTTGAGGGATCCATTGGAGGCACATGACATCTGAGCAGATGGCATATGCTACTTTCCTGTCCTTTGTGGTTGAGCCATGATGACCAGACGTCCAGGGAGAACAGTGGCCCCAGAAAGCAAACCTTGAAAAATTTACCCAGTACCTATCTTTCTTGGAGACAGGATATTGGACTAAATGGACCACAGGTCTGATCTGACAGAGCAATTCCTATGTACTAGCCCAAAGACTAAGTCTACTAGCCAGAGCAATAAGTATCTGTGCTGCCACATCCCCCCAAAGCCATGCTACAAGCAATTTAAAGCAATAGTTGTATATTTTTTTAAATTATAACATAGTAGCAATTGTAAGTTCTTTGGGGCAGGGACTGTCCTTTACTATATGTTTGTTTGTACAATGTCTAGCATGAGTTGGGGCCTCTAGGAACTACCATAATACAAATATTGATAAGCAATTTTCTATTTCATACAGTTTTTAAAATGTAGCTAGCTCCAACTCTCTCACTTTTGTTATATCATCTTTTCTTTCACATTTTCTTTCCTATCATAGCTCATAATACATCTTTTCCAACCTTGTCTTCAGTATCTTTCCACTTATCCTTTTCGCTCTTTCTTTCCCTACTTTGTGTTCTCTACCCCTTGACAATTTCTCTTTCCTTTCTTCAATCACTTGTGTCTCCAAAAAGCTCTCCTCTTTCCCTCTCTCAATACCATGCTTTTATTTTATAGCTCAACCCATGATTCCCATTGGTCTCCCCCTCTTTCCCACACCCATTCACCAACTTTCACATACCCACTCACACATACCAGAGGGCTTGAAATACTTACCAGTCCTCTACTAACCAAAGATCAATATAAAAGATTGGGGTCAACATCCAGGTGACAAGCTATCGCACACCCTCAGCTGCTGGGAAAGAGAAGAATTCTGGGATTCCTACCAGGGTGCCTGGACTCTGCTCGGGGACTAATCATTTATATCATCTGCCACCTAGCTGGCAAACCCTACCACTCTAACTTCTAAAAAGGTAAGGAGAGCTCTCTTGCTCTCTCTCATCCCCTCTCCCACTCTAAAGTCCACTGGATGCTGTAAGAGGCTGCGTCTCTACTACTTGTCTCTAGGGTTGCCAAGTTTCTGATTGCAGAAAACCAAGCACCTTGCCCCACCCACCCCTTCCCAAGGCTCCACCCCTTCCCTGAGACCCCGCCCTCTGCTCCCTCCATCCCCCCTCCATTACTCACTCATTTTCACCAGGCTGGGGCAGGGGGTTGGGATGCAGGGGGGTGAGGGCTCCAGCTGGGGGTGCATGCTCTGGGGTGAGGCCAGAGATGAGGGGTTTGGGGGGCAGGAGGGGGCTCCGGGCTGGGGTGTGGGACTGAGGGGTTCAGAATATGGGAGGTGGCTCCGGGCTGGGGCAGGGTATTAGAGTGTGCGAGGGGGTGAGGGCGCCGGCTGTGGGTGCGGGCTCCAGGGTGGGGCCAGAAATGATGGGTTCAGGGTGCGGGAGAGGGCTCTGGGCTGGGGCAGGGGTGCGGGGGGGGTGAGGGCTCTGGCTCTGGCTGGGGGTGGGCACTCTGGGGTGGGGCCGGGGATGAAGGGTTTAGGGTACGAGAGGGGACTCGGCTAAGGGGTTGGGAGTGTGCGATGAGGCTCAGGGCTGAGATGTGGGAGGGGGTGCAGGCTCCAGGCAGCGCTTACCTCAGGTGGCTCCCAGAAGCAGCTGGCATGTCCCTCCAGCTCGGGGATGGCCAGGGGGCTCTGCATGCTGCCTCTGCCTGCAGGTGCCACCCCCGCAGCTCCCATTCGCTGCAGTTCCTGACCAATGGGACCTGTGGAGCCGGCACTCAGGGCAGCGCCTGGGCCATGGTCAGGGGCAGTGCGCGGAGCCCCCCGACCACCCCTGCACCTAGGAGCCTGAGGGACATGCCGGCCTGTCATAACTATAAAGGGAAGGGTAACAGCCCTCCTGTGTATAATACTATAAAATCCCTCCTGGCCAGAGACTCCAAAATCCTTTTACCTGTAAAGGGTTAAGAAGCTCGGGTAACCTGGCTGACACCTGACCCAAAGGACCAATAAGGGGACAAGATACTTTTAAATCTTGGTGGGGGGAAGACTTTTGTTTGGGCTCTTTGTTTTGGTGGTTGTTCGCTCTTGGGACTAAGAGGGACCAGACATCAATCCAGGCTCTCCAAATCTTTCTGAACAAGTCTCTCATATTTCAAACTTGTAAGTAAACAGCCAGGCAAGGCGTGTTAGTTTTATCTTTGTTTTCTCAACTTGTAAATGTACCTTTTACTAGGGTGTTTACCTCTGTTTGCTGTAACTTTGAACCTAAGGCTAGAGGGGGGTCCTCTGGGCTCTTTAAGTTTGATTACCCTGTAAAGTTATTTCCCATCCTGATTTTACAGAGATGATTTTTACCTTTTTCTTTAATTAAAAGCCTTCTTTTTAAGAACCTGATTGATTTTTCCTTGTTTTTAGATCCAAGGGGGTTGGATCTTGATCCACCAGGAGTTGGTGGGAGAAAGGAGGGGGGATGGTTAATTTCTCCTTGTTTTAAGATCCAAGGGGTTTGGATCTGTATTCACCAGGGAATTGGTGAAGAGTCTCTCGAGACTACCCAGGGAAGGGAATTAGCACATTGGGAGTGGTGGCAGCGGACCAGATCTATAGCCTTGACACGGCCGCTTCCGGAAGCCGTGCAGAGCCGGCAACTGCATCACAGACTGGACTTTTAATAGCCCGATCAGCTGTGCTGACCGGAGCCGCCAGGGTCCCTTTACAACCAGGCGTTCTGGTCAAAAAATAGACACCTGGCAACCCTACTTGTCTCTGCTTTATTGAACATTTTGCCCCCTTCTAGCTTCCTCCTACAGATTTAAAGAAACAGAATTTCACAGCCAGAAACATTCCTGTACAAAGAAATAGCATTGTTGTCGGTTTCTACAGAATCACTGGGTGTGGGAAGGCACCTTGCTCACCAGGGTGAAAGAGACAGTGGATTTTTCAAGCCCTGCTTACAACCCCTTTAGAAGGAGGGCTATGCTGCATGAAAGGGCTCTTCTTAGAAGTCAACACTGACGTAGGCTGGCTTGTTGATTATAAGCTCCCTAATAGGTGCTGAACACATTTAACTCCCAGAGGGACAAATCCCAAGTGTTTTATTTAGTCCTTACTCAGGCAAACTTCATTGTTTAAAAAAAAAAAAAAAAGAAAAAAAAAAAGAAATCAAGTAAGGGCCTCAGGATTTTGTCCACTGACTTTCATGGGCATTACAGATGCTCAGCTCCTCTCCGGATTTGGCCCAAAAGGTGGAACAAGTCAGCAGGCACCTTTAAGTGGTCTGTTGTTTTGAGCTAGTCTATTTTGCAATTGGATGCCTTTGGTTACTGGGCAGATAGTGGAACTGTACAATGGCCACAAAGAAAATCAGAACTATTCAGTTAGCAGAACAGAGACAGTCTGAAACAGAGCAGACCTCTCTGAGCTATCATTGTCAGCATAGGCTGGGGTGAATGCCCTTTGTACAGAGTTACTATTTGCATAGTATAGAATAACTGTTTGCTAAGCCGTGTTTAGGCACCCCTACTACACTATGTACAAAGAAAGAGAACACACCAGCCTCACCTCAGAACTTAAATATTTGAAGAAAAGCCAGTGTGAGATAGGGAAAAAGAGTTGTCACCCCAACCACTTTTCTCCTCCTAATCAAGAAATCATTGTAGGTGGCACCCATTTTGATTGCTGTATATGCAGCAATAAATTCCAGGCACAAGGCAAAATGTATAAATCACACTTTTGGGGATTGTTGTTTTAATTCAGGACAGGTTATTATGTGAGTCCAGGGTGCGGAGCTCCCCCCGGAGTACACAGCAAAGCATTTCCTTGGAGAAATCATCCCTAGCTTTAACCTGACAGTTTTCATATGCATTTCAGTATTATATCTTGACAGTCCCCTCTTTTATGGCAAGAGCCCTCTGCCTGTTTCACTCCTCAGATGTCCCCAGAGGCCAGGTGTGGTGGCACTATGAGTTTGTTCTGGAAACATGTACTGCTCTGAACTAGTAATAACATTTCCTTTTCTGTCTTTAACCCTGAGAGAAGCATTTGTTCTATAGACTGGCTCTCTCCTCCTTCCCTCCCACCCACCCACCCACTGACTCAACAGACCCTATTTTACCTGTGCAAGACTGAAGTTAGGTTAATAGGTGCCACAAAATCCTTTGTTGGAGCAAGGATCTCATTAGGTGCCTGGCACCTCCAAATATTTCATTTTAAACACAAATGCAAATTTATCCTGGGCCCTGGAGGGATCAAAGCCTCAAGAATTATCCCTGTTTGCAGTTCCGCTTCATCTCACCTTCTGAGCTCTAACCAAATCCACACAAGTGGGCTCTCTCCTCCCCTTCTTGATTTGTAATAGCATTGAGGCAAGAGACCACTGCACTCCCAGGACTACTGCAACACCTCCTTAGACATGGCATTGAAGGAAGCCATCTATGCCTACCTGGCTCTGTCCCCAAAATTGTGTTTACTCTTTAGTCGTCTCCCCCAAACAGGATTTCTAAGATTTCACAAGTGCACAAACAGAAGTGGCTCTTCAGAGCTTACTCCTGCCTGTTGAAAGGTCCATTCATATATACCTAGTGTTCTGAAAGGTTCAGATCCTGCAGCACATACATTTTGGATTTTTTATGCCAATGCATGTAGTGCCCCAGGAACATCAGCTCCAGATTCCTCACCAAGGGCCTGCAGGGTCTGTAGCTGCCATGTGCCCATTAACACCCGTTACACTAGTGCAAAGAGGCCACAAAGCAACTGCATAGATTTCCCCTGTTCAGGAGTCCCAGAGCAGGAGCCACAGAGCACAGCCAGCTCTGAGTCGTCACCCCCCAACAGAGTCCCCAAGCACACACAAAGGGCTGTCCTACGGATGGAACAGGGCATGTGCAAAGCGGGAGGGAGGAGTTGTGGCTAGGACATCCCCATGCCCTGGTTATTCCTCAGCTACACAAGGCCCATAAGAACACTTGGCAGTTAGGTGAACTCAGGTCTGCTCTAACCTGAGCCGGGGCTGACTGGTCCCCTGAAGCCCTGAAATCAGGTAGGTTCAAGCCACCTCCCCTCAGTATCTCCTGCAAATCTTTGGTTGTTCCAAGGAAGAGGCTGCCCCAGATAATCGATCAAAATTTTATGAGTGCAGTGAAGGTTGGGACAGGACTTTGGAAATTAGAGAGCACTGTATGAATACTTGAGCTCAGTTTTACACCTCACTAATGAGACTTGATTTAAGGAGCTACCAGTTACTTGGGACCCAACAATCGGACATCAAGAATCTTTCAGTGTATCCCTGAGATTTTGAATGGTACAGGTCATCCACCAAGTGCTAATGCAAATCCTGTTGCCTTTGGTGTATTTCATTTTGAGGCACTGACATGTCCCAGTTTCCCCATCAGGATTCTCCTCTGTTTCCAGTTCCCTACCACACCGCACCAGGACAGAATAGCCATTTGATGTGAAAGTGCCAACAGCCACCCTTAATTATAAATAATAATTTTAGAAAAAAACATGTTTTAAAAGTGTCACACAAGCAGAGAGGTAGCTGCATTGAGGAGCAAGGGTCACTGATTACAGCAAGTCTGAGACATTACTAAAAACTCATCCCTCATATACTGACTTCTTGAGGGTACAGGGATGGAAAGAAACTGTGTCTAGGAAGCCAAGTGTAGTGCTTCCTCTAGTCAAATCAGATCATTTCAACTTTCCCTATGATTAAAACTCCTAGTCAAGACTCACCAAGAAACCATCTAAATAGGGGTTTGTGATAACTAATGCAAATTTATTTATCTAACAGGAATATGAACTCAGATTTTATTCTCTACCCTACTGGAATGACAGTCCTATCCATAAACACTGACTACAGCAAAATCCTCTTCATCTCAATCTACACCAAGTGAAACAGTGTTGCAACACCATTATATAAAACACCCTGAGCTGCTGCAGTACCTTGCACTCCCAGACAACACTACCACTATTTAGCACTTATAGAGTACATTTCATCCATTGAGCTCAAAGTTTTACAAAGATGAATATGGATTATTATACCATTTTTGAATGCAGTACCTGAGGTACAGAAAGGTTGTGACTTGGTTAGTCAGCAGCACAGCCAGGAATAGAATGCAAGTGTTTTCACTCCCAGTCTGGACGATACTGCCTGCAGGTCTGTACAACAGCCAAATCAGGTATGTAATAAGCATTGGTTGTCTCAGTTTGTTGCAATGCCTGGTATAAACTCTGGATGAACTGGTACAATCTACAATGTCCTCTCCCCAGTGTTGATAGGAAGGCACAAGTAACCTTCGTCCTGATTTAGCCAGTGATCTTAACTCCATCCTGCATTTAAGAGTCTTGTGTTTTTAAAACTACTCAAAGACCCCTTCTTGCAGCCACAATGCTAGGATCTATGAGATAGGTGCCTTTGAAGTCTCACAATGCACTGGCACAACCACGGAGGTTGGTAATGGTGTGTGTGTGGACATGTCAAAATGATTCTGTGTAAAAAGATTGAAAAGTCTTACTAGATGGATGCACTACCACACTATTGTGAGACTAGGCAAGACAAACAACCATTTCCCATATTCACTGTTCCAACAATGGTTCCCTCGGTTAGTGTGGGCACTCTCTTATAGTGAAGGCACTTTTCTCATCCTCAGAACATCTTCAGTCACAGTGAAAGTTCACTGTAGCCTGGACTTCAGTTGGCACATTGCAATATGCTGAATGAAAGTTCTTGTTTATGTCAACTTCACAACAAATGGGGTTCCAGGATAGCAAAGTCCATGATAACAAGTTTCACTGTATTTGTTTTAGCAAACATACTTCTGAAAAAAAACAACTACTGAGAACCAGAGTGGGTTTGTCAGAGAGAGCGTAACCACTGCATGTTACGCTGATTGGAAATGTCACGGATCAGAGCTGCTGCATCTCTGACCTTCTCTCTGGTCTCTCCATGTGCACCTCCTCGTGCCATCACCCCTCTCAGAGTAGAATCCTGTGATTCTCCCACTCTTACCCAGACTGGGGAACCTCATGTATCAACTGTTCTTACCCCACAGATCCAACTGGATTTAGGCACCTGAAGTTCTTCCCTTTTGGCAGCTGTGACCAGTGAATACAGTGACCCAAAGCAGACTTCTTAAAAAAGGTATTGTTCTATCTTAAAAGTAGGAACAAAACATAATATAAGAGAAAGGAGTTTTAAAACAATGAAAGCTCTACACACAGGCTGTGCTGGTGACGTGACAGACCTCGCTGCTTCAGACATCCAGGAGTGTCTGAGTGCCCCAGAGAGGGGAAGAGTCCCTTTTTTATCCACAATTCTTTGTTCTCCCTTCCTGGGCTTTTTTGATCCTGCTAGTCCAAAACCAGTTTGATGGGAGGTTGAGCCAGTCCCCTCCAGGCCAATTGCTCTCACACTGCCTTGTAAAAAACCCCAAGTGTTTGTTTGAGGGATGCCTTATACCAAGTCCTTGTTTTTGCCATCCTGCTTGTTATTTCCAACAGCCCTATTAAACTAAACCAACATATTCAGACCGTAAACATCCCTTAGAACCATCTGACAAACATATAAAATGCATACTATTCAAAAAGTATTACAGGGCCACTCCAAATCCGTCACAGGGAAGAGGAAACTTTCCAACCAGTACATTCTTGGAACGGCTCGGTCAAGCAAAGAACCAGCTGTAATGAATTTTTGGAGGGGAACAAACTGAGAGATCAAAAGGCACTTTCCTTGCAGCAATCTGAGAAGGCCCCCAGTGGTCCATATTGTTTCTTATTGTCTCAAAGTATGGAAACATCTGGTGTAGTCATGGCTTATTTGATGCAGGAACCATTCTGCAGGTGTCACCAAACCTAGAGATAATTACTATGCATTGGTTTCAGGGGACAAGAAAGAAGGGGGAATAAATTGTATAGTTGGCATTAACACATGGATGAAACACTTTGCTTCAAAACTTCAAAGCAGCAGCAAGTCAGCTGAATGAAGTTGGCACAATGGTAACAAATGAGTTTCATGACTGTGCTATTTTTACTGTGTAATACAGAAACTATAAAAGAACAAACATTGTATGTGTGTTTAATGCCAAACCTAAACCGTTGCTAACATTCTTGTTATGATCTAATTAGAATGTCACCATCACCACTTGCTGAAAAAGAGTTCATTTTTCCCCCTCTGCTAGTGTTTTCAGTACTGGAGTTTTACCAGACACAGTTGTTAGAAAGAAAGGTGAACAAAACCCCAGCCCAGTGTATTTAAGAGCATTTAACCATTCTGGCTCATTGAAAAATTTAATCTCTCCTGTGATTTTAAAGAGCTGAAGATGCCTTATGGAAAAACTTTTTAAAATATGGTACTGAAAAACAATTCTGCCAATGTGTTATATTTTCTGCTTTATCCCTTCCCTCGCTTCTCACTGGTAGAGGTATTTACATGAAAACAAGACCTTGACTCTTTAAGTAGAGGTTAATTCAGATCTGAAATCCCCAAAAGCTTGTGGGTTTTTGGATCCAGCCCATTATAAAGATAGGCGAGAGTCATAAAACTTCAGATCCAGCTTTACTCTTCAAAGTTAACAAGAGGTACTGGGAGCCAATATTTTTGTTCAGACCCCTTTCTATTCCCAAGAGGCCATCCGCTCTCATGTTAAATCTGTTTGGGATGTCACAGGTGGCTGCTATTGACAGGACTTTCCCACCACAAATAGAGAATTTTGATGACTCTTCAAATGGGAAAGAAGGGGGAAAACCTCTTGTTTTCATGTAAATGTCTCTAGTAGCAGGATTGTTCTGAGAACCTGGACTTGATTCTCCTCTCCTTACACATACACTGACATAACTCCATTGACTTCTGTTGACCAACGTAAATAAGATCAGACGCTGACAACAGTCTTTAAAATTACTAAAATAAACGTGAAAAAACAAACCAGCATAAGCTATTCTACTGCTGATTGGCATCCTTCATATGTGGTAAATTTTATTATGGTTTCTCTATATTCAATATACAGAAAAAAGTCATTTCAATCCAGACACACAAGCTTCTACTGTTATGTGACAATGGAAAAGAAATAATCACCTAAATCTCCTTCTCTGCGCATTACAGCATGTGCAAAGAAAACCCTCATCTCATAAAGGTTCCAGATGGAACATAATTACAAAAATAATAATTCACACTTAAATATAGCCACAGTCGAGTGGCCTTCAGGCTCCCTGGTTTATATACACAGCTAGAGCAATGGAAATATTTGGTTGTTAACCTTCTTTGGGAATGTACAGAAAGGAGGAGAGCTAACCTTTTACTGACCTTAACCCTATCTTTACAAAATTATGACTCTTACCTTCAGGATTCTGAAGCAAGGCAGGGAAGGGAGACTAGTATGCAGATTCCCATCCTGCTCCAAGAAACCTTTCTTCAGTGGTTATACTGGTGACTGTGTTTCCTGAAGAGGGCTGAAGGATCCATGAGTGCTGACAGTTTGCATTTCATTGTTGCTAAGTCATGAGACAAAGATAAAAATGCAAAAGAAGCTGAAAAAGTAAAACCTTGGGGGTTTTGAGTTGACTCCTACCAAACGGACACACACAAAAGAAAAACACTGATCTTGTACAGTTGTTAAAGCAGCATCCAGGAGTCTGCAATGGCAGTTTCTAAGGGTCAGATTCCCATCCCTTTACTCTGTAGATCAGCACCTTAGGTTACCAGTAGTCCCATTGACTTCAATAAGGGGATGGGAATTTAGCCTCAAGCCACAAAGTGTCCTTCCTGTTGGAAACTTGCAGTGGCAACCCACAGCAGAATCCTGTCAATGAGGAAGTGCTGGGAGCAGAGGATGGAATGGCCATCATCCCCATTAACAGGTGTGCCCAAGTAGCACACAACAATTTAATTGCAATGCTGTTGTTAGAGAACTGCTGAGCACATCAGGTTATTGCAAAGCCCCATGGAAATAGGAGGAGACACTGTGTGCATTGGGACAGGGATTGACACTGTTACCTTCCAGTGCCGGGGCAGGGACAAATGGCAGGCACATGGCATGGCAGCCCAGCATGTGTGGCTGGAGAGCAAGGGGCAAACACCCAGCAGTAAAGCAATTCATCCCATTTCTGCACATATCATAGCTCTGGAGAAGAGCAAATAGAACAAGCATGAGAATGACACACCAAAGGCCTCATCTGCACTAAATCACCTGAAGGCAAATCCTGCAAACAGAATTACTTACCATCCCCATTAAGTGGCACTCAATAAAGATTTTGCCCTTACATCAGTTCTCTGGGAGACGTCCCAGTCAGGGAGGGTGCAAGGATGTTTTGCGCCCTAGGCGAAACTTCCACCTTGCGCACCTCCCCCCCCCCCCCGAGCCCTGTGGCAGCTCTCTGCCCTAAGGCGCCTCCCCCCACGGCAGCTCCCCACCCCCCCCCCCGGCCTGAGGCGCCCCCCCCCCCCCCGCAGCAGCTCCCCCCGGCCCGGGGAGCCATGCAGCAGCTCCCGCCCCAGCTCACCTCTGCTCCGCCTCCTCCCCGAACACGCCGTCGCTGCTCCACTTCTCCCACCTCCCAGGCTTGCGGCGCCAATCAGCTGTTTGGCGCCGCAAGCCTGGGAGGGAGAGAAGCAGAGCGGGGCAGCGTGCTCAGGGGAGGAGGCAGAGCAGAGGTGAGCTGGGGCGGGGAGCGGTTCCTCTGCGTGCTGCCCCCCCCCCCATTACTTGCTGCAGGCGGCCCTCCCCGTGCCCCCCTGCCCCAGCTCCCTCCGCCTAAATGCAGATGACGACCGGGGCGGCCGAAGATCCGGCCGCTGCCGAAGGACCCAAAATGCCGTCCCCCAAATGCCTGTGCCCTAGGCGACCACCTAGGTCGCCTAATGGGTTGCACCAGCCCTGGTCCCAGTTAAACATGTTCTAACTAAATGGAGTACACCGTGAAGCAAAATGCGCATGCCCCACGTTTGACACATCATAATAGTCCCCACCATAGCAACCAATTACATTTCACAGATAGAGGGGGGAAATTTCAGACTAGGAACATGCAGCGGGTACCAAATGAAATGCACAAAAATAAAAATTCTGGGCCTGACTCTCTAGCGCCTTGCACCTTGTGTAGTCATTTATACCTCTGCAAAGTGGGTGTAAAATGCTACCAAATCAGCCAGCTAGTGATTCACATTAACTTTGCACATGTGTAAATTGATTGCACAAAATGCTGGGCAGTGAAGAATCAGGCCATTCCTTACAAATAAAAGGTCCTTAGCAACAAATGATGAGGGGAAAGCAGCACAGAAGATATAGGATGCATAATTCAAATAGTTTTGGAAAACAGTCAATTTAGAAAGGTTACCATAAGCCCGCAGCTGCTCTTTAATAGAAAATCTGCTTCTGAACTCTCATCATTGTCAAACCATAACCCTGTCAATAATATAAAGGGTGCAAAAAATTATGACCAGATCAGGACGTTAGTTTCCTTTCTGGGCAGGAATCCCAGCATAACAGATACTTATGCATATTCTGTCCTCATTTTATCTAATTACAGACATCTCTCTAGGGAAGGGGAGGGGAGAAGAGGTTTGATCGCCTGATTTTAGGTCACTTACGCAAGGAGTTTCTGGGATATGCATTGATCCAAAGAGTGCTGTAATATTCAAAAAGTTCCCAGAGTCCTCTTGTAAAAAATCATTCTTTTCCATTACACAAGTTGTTGAAGTCAGCCAATGGGAGAGTTAGAACATGCGCCACAATAAATCAGTACAAAGTGTTTGAAAGGCCAGTACATTGATTAGCCAACAATATCATTTTTTCCTAAGACTCATCTACTATAAACATCCGCTCTTTCCTATATTTTTACATACAATGTAGTACACAAACACACAATCTAGTCATAATAAAATCAATATTATCAAAAATTAGAATAAAGGTAATTTCATAAAATCAAAGATATGCCACTCATTTGGTTTTTTAATTAATGAATGTAATTCTGTTGAAAGATGCCAGGATGCTATACTGTCATATGTATTGTTAAGAGTCAAATTCAGACCTGGTCTAAGCAAGTGAAATTCCATTAAATGAAATAGAGTTGCAACTGCTTACACCAGATTGAATTTAGCCCCAAAGTCCTCAGTATTTCCACAGAACGGGTACAGCACTGCAAGCTTCCCATTGTCACAAAATACCTCATCCCTGCCCGGAGGAACCATCTTTAAGGCTAGGTCTGTGTTCAGTCTTTGTCTTCTCATATAAGGTTGCCCCACGGGGTGGTCAATTAGTGCTAAGTGGGATAGTGGCTTTCATGACGCAGGTGCTTATCCTCTAGAAATGGGACCCAAGATCACCAAAACATTCTAGACATGATACTAAATATTCTACCTGCTTTAATAAATATTATAGCCCAACCTGTGCTCTGCTGGTAGTGCAGCATGCAGGAGAGCCAGGTTCGAGTCCCAGTCCTGGTCTCTCAGTTTCTAGGCCAATAAACATCTGGTGTCCCTATCACAGCCATCTTTCCAATTAAGGAGCTCTGGTCAGAAGTTCCTTCAGACCAAGTCAATATCAATCACTGAATGGTCAGCATCCTCAGTGAGACATTCCAAACTCCTACCCCTAAGGAATGTCTCCACAATGGGATTATCAGTTGAATCAAGCAGAGGTAGTGTTCACATTTCAGAGGCTACCCTTTGCCATCCACGATGGCTGGATGGCATCAGACACCCATCCCACACAGGCATCATACCCCATAACACATCAGGACAGAACATTATGGAGGCACCTAATGCATTTGGTGGCTTCTACGCTGTCAAAGCAACAGCATGAAAACTAACCTAACCTTGCCCATCCCAAAGGGTGAGTTTCAGACTGCCGTCTGATTGCAAGACCCATAGCTGAGGCCTCTTTACACAGCTATGCACCTGCCCTGTGGTCAGGGAGAAGGATCAGTCCTCAACTCAAACTCCTGAGTGACAGTTAGAACTGGGCAAACTGTCAGCCGACTGGGATGAGGGCAGTCTAGCCTAGTGGTCAGAGCAGGCGGTCTAGCCCAGTGGATGAGATCAG